>NC_141150.1:74249389-74552466 GCF_053477565.2 Lygodium microphyllum
CGATTTGAATGTATTCCCAGATGCTATCCAGCAGAGCTGGTGAGCAGTTACGATGCGCACGCCCGGTACGAGCATCGCGGTAGGACAGCAGACGCAATCATTGCAGATCTAGAAGAGGAGAGAAGGCTAGCCCGCAAAGTGTTGCAAGGCATAGCTGAGTACAATAGGGATCAGCAGCGCAGGCTAGGAGCCAGAGGCAAAGCATGGAGTTGCACGAGGTACAGCGAGTGCTGAACTTAGCTGGCCCAAACTGAACGGATCATGAGAGAGCACTAGAGGGAGACTTGACGTTGAGCGAGCTTCTCATGAAACGGCTGCTCGACAATACAGCAGTAGAGCAGAGTGCCACTGCACTAGCGACGTCACTGCTCACAGGATTAGGGGCGAATCAAGGCTCAAAAGGCCAGGCCAAAATACCAATTGTTGCCAAGCAACTCGATAAGTACCAACCTCATGACGACCCATACAGCTTTGTTGAACAGTTTAAGCAAGTCTGCGAAGCCAATGGCCTCAACGACCAAACTCAACGCTCGCAAGCATTCGGGCTTTGCCTAGGCGACAAGGGTAGGACGTGGTATACGAGCTTAGACACTGCAGAGCGAGCCAACTTCAATGACCTCAAGGATCTCTTCGTCAAGAGATTCGTTGAGCCCGGATACTGTGATAACCTGCTAGTACGCTTGATGAACGTCAAGCAGAAAGAGAAGGAGGACATCCGCGACTACGTGACCCATGTGAGGAGTCTCTTTAAGAGAATCCCTCTAGGTGAGCGACCGACTCACAGAGCAGTTTCGACTGTATTCATCAACAGAATTCGAGATGAGGAGTTGTATAAGGCTCTGGCAGGCAATTCAAGCTTGCAGCGGGACACTTTGAGGAAGCCATCAGAGTCGATGATCAGCTGAAAGAGTGAAGCTCCGGGAGCTCAAATCTAGAGGAGACCAACTCGCGAAGCTTAGAGAGAACGTTAGGCTCTAGCGAGCGGTCAATCCCATCATCCCAAGATAAGGGGAAGGCTACCGAGACAGACCAAGGCTTGGCTGAGGTCAAAATGGAATTGGCCAAGTTACAAGACATGTTGAGATGACCAACACACTTGCATGTCCAATGCGTGTACTGTGGCAGAAGCCACTTGCCGGCCGAGTGTCAAGACCCTAGGTCACGACCTTGTGCTAACTGTGGTAGGTTCGGCCATGATGTCGCGCATTGTAGATTACCAAGAAGACTTCCATACTCGCAACCCTATGGCCAGCCTTACCTAGCAAACAGCCTGCAACCATTCTTCGGAAGGGGAGCCCCATTGACTCTTCCCGCGCCTAACGATATGAAACCAACCGTCCCTAGAATGGACATAAATCCTACAGGCATTCCTAGACCGCCGGGTCCTTACGTGACCCACCCACCGAGCGATGCTCCAGTACACTACATGGAGGAGCCGAACAATGAAGAGACCTACATATACCCTTACGTCTCGCATGACGATGAGGGCAACACGGTCCTCATGGATTATCGACCCGTGCCGGTGATGGCGTTAGGACGAGGATGGGGTAGAGGCCTAGGAGGGCAGCTGTAGGATCCAGTCACTTGTTGGACTTGTGGTCACCCCGGTCATGTCTCATCATGCTGCCCTGAAAGAGAGCAACAAAATAGAGACAAGGCTGACCAAAGGTGCGCAGAGTGCAGAATCACCCATATTTTCATAGATTTCCCAAAGCGGAAGCCATCCTCTAGCTCAACCAACTTGCCATCTGTCCCATTGGGGCTATTTGGTGTTGAAAACCCCGATGGGGAGGCCACACCTATTCCATTGCGGGTCATGACCCGAGCCCAAACGAAGCAAGCCAGCATCACTCTGCCAGGACCTAGCAATCTTGACACAACCTCCATAGGGAAGAAAAGCCGCAAGCAGAAAAAGAAGAGATCGGAAGCTAAAGTCACACTAAAAATCGAGAGTGCTACGACTTTGCCTGCGGGAAAGAAGGTTTCAAACACAGAGGCAGAGACTTCAGTCCCTAAGACGGCCGAAAAGGGAAGCACTAAGGTAGGGGAATACCCGCATCCAAAGTGACAGTTACAGGCCATAAAGAAGGTGAAGGAATGGGTGAAGGAGGCTCAAGAGCATCTCAAAGATGCTGAGCCAATCATAGTGGATGAGATCAATGATCTCTCCAGCGTAAGCACGCCAATATCACCACCTCAACCTAAGTCGGCAGAAGCAACTGCGCCACAAGCAGTGCCACTAAGACCAAGCCTTGACACGACAGAGCCGCAGATCAGCCGCAGCCATTGGCCCGGACAACCTATGTTAGGGGAAGGACGAGTATCCAACAATCTCCTGACCATGCTAGTGACTACCCTTGTAACACTTAGCCTCGGAGATTTGCTTAAGAAGCATCCTACCCTATGGCAAGATCTTAAGGAGTGGGTTGAAGGGTCACAAGAGGAGGTCACGGCAGACCCTCAAAACCATGATGCAGAAACGCAATTACCAAGTTTGATGCTGCACTCTATGCCTAAATCCTTGCATGTCAATGCCTTTTGGGAGGGCTCTGAGATGCATGCGGTCTTACCGGTCCTAGACCTAGGCGACACAACAAGAAAGGGGATTGTAGGCATGGGAGCTGGGGTTAGTGTGCTTAGCCATGCAGTGCTTCAAACTTGGGGAAACCCGCCTGTTGAAGCTGCTAGGTTTAATGTCACGCTAGCAAACGGTATGAGAGTGAAGCCATTCGGGGTACTGAAGAATTGGCCAGTGAAGATCACAGGTGTCCAGTTCTCTGTCGACTTTATAGTCATGAAGGGAGTGGACTACGATGTCCTATTAGGCCGACCCTGGATGCGCAACACTAGAGTCATCAAAGATTGGGGTAACGGCTTGATCTTCCTTGGCAATAGAACGGACGCCGTAAGAATAGAGATGGACACTTGGAAGACCTCACCAGTCGACCTAGACGCCATCTCTGCTATGCTCAAGGGGAACACTCAGGTCAAGACGTCCTATGGGCCCTTGACCAAGTATATCCCATGCCCAGAGGACGAGCGGGATTGGATGCACGTTCTTGTTACAATCAACCTACCATTCTCATATCAAGAGGCATGTGAGCAGGCCATCAAAATGATTGGCAAGTCTAACGAAGCACTCTCTACACCAGTCTGCATGATGGCAGGAAGCCGCTGGGAGAAGCCTAAGCTTGTCTCCTTCCAAGTGCCGTCCAACAAAAGGGAACTCTAGGGAATACTGGAATACCTAACAAACCAGCTAGCTGGCAATCCAGCTGCAAATTTCAAACCACTCCAAGATCTCTTAGAGGAATCCAAGTGGCAATGGACTAGAGTGCACGATTTAAACCTCACGTATAACTAGGCCCTAGTCCCCGACCAACGGCATGAGACATACCAAACCCTAGGAGAGGACGAGCAGTCGGACGACAAAGATTCTAGCGATGAATACAAAGGCTGCCAATCCTTCAATGATGAGAGCGAGGGTGAAGTGGATACCATAGAATACAACACTGAAGGATGAGAAATTGAGCAGATATGAGCAGACGCCAAGGCCCGGAAAGGGAAGACCCCTAGAGTAGAGCGAGGAGTCATGCGCATGGAATGTGATTGCGCTTGGTTGGAATGCATGTGAGCCATAGACCTTAAGCAAGCAAGCCTAGCCCAACCAGGAACGACATCAATACTTAGGACCGAATCACCATCTGAACTGCGGCCACCGGGGGAGACCACCTCTCCTAGCGAAGATGGAGGGTTTGACTCGTAATCGAAAGTTAGTTCGGATAGTGATCCAGAGATCCCTAGGCCGACCACGGCCAAATGTACCAAGGGGGACCTACCCGTCCACCTGAGGCGCAGACGATTAAAGTAGGAAAGGGCAAAGCAACCCAGGGATACACGATCAGAAGAACAACGAAAGCCGCAGGACCTCCCTAAACACTTCACAAAATTCAAAAAAGGGGATAGGGTAGTAGTTCTGTTAGGTGCCAAACATCAAGGGCAGACGAGCGAACCAATCAAAGGACCAACCAAGGTCAAAGAGGTAGACCTATCCCAAGAAGGGGAAACACCCCGATTAGTGTTCATTGCCGAAGATTTGACTAGTGAAGAAGAAACGAGTCTTGTTGCTCTCTTGCAAGAGTACATAGACATGTTTGCCTGGTCCTTAGAGGAGCTACAGGGGGTAGATCCAACTGTTGTGACTCACAACATACCCATGACGTCGGATGCGACGCCGGTCAAGCAGTGACCATACCCTATGAATCCAAAACACGCTCATGCTATCAAAGAGGAAATTGACAAGCTAATGAGAGCTAGATTCATTTACGAAATTGAGCACACAGACTGATTATCACCCATAGTCATTGTGATGAAGAAGAACGGAAAAATCCGAATGTGCGTTAATTACAAGAAAGTGAACGCTGCTACGAAGAGAGACAACTATCCATTTCCATATACTGAGCACATGCTCGAGAGAGTGGCAGGCAAGGAAGCCTACAGTTTTTTGGATGGCTTCTCAGGGTACAACAAGGTGCAAGTACATCCTGTGGACAGGCACAAGACCGCCTTTGCCACTGAGTGGGGTGTCTTTGCATACAAAGTCATGCCCTTCAGGTTGACCAATTCCCCCGCCACTTTTCAACATCTCATGTGCACTATATTTAAGGACATGCTTCACAAGGAGTTAGAGGTCTTTGTCGAACGACTTGTGTGTCCATTTGACCTGGATCAAACACTTAGACAAACTTCGCGCAGTCTTTGAACGGTGTCACTTATATCACCTCTCCTTGAACCCCTTGAAGTGTCAGTTTTGGGTAAAGCACGGATGTATCCTAGGACACGTGGTGTCGAAGAGAAAGCCCGATGCAAGAGCTGGTTTGACAAGCATGTCAAACAGCGCGAGTTTGAACAAGGTGACTTAGTGCTCCTTTACTCAGTTAAGGGGCATAAGCAAAAAATGAAATTCAGAGGTCTCGGACCCTTCAAGGTTCGTGCGATTAGCCGAACCGGCAATGTCGAGCTTGAGACACTAGACGGTGAGGGAATAGGCTTCTTCAATGGCAATCGTGTCAAGAAGTACTACCCTCCCACGCATCCTTTGCATGAGCCGCCATTGTTAGAACCGCCGGTCAAAGTACGAGTAGCCACAATCACTGAAATCAACGAAGAAGATGAGGAAGCCATAGAACCCACTTACCTCCGTATCACGGTCACTACCAAGCAAACATGCGCTTTCAACGCCTTAATCGATGAGGGAGCAGACTTCAATGTCTTAACCCACGGTCATTGGATCCAACTTGGCAAACCGCTACTTCAACCCACAACTGCCAAATTAAACCCATACGGAGCCCACTCATACGCACTTCTCGGCAAGCGCAGAGTCGCCGTTTCTATCGAGTCTGAGACTGTTCCAATGCTTTTTTACGTATTACCAAGTGCTACAGATGCAGACACGGAGTCATTGCTAGGGTGAACCTTCAAAAAGCAGACTCACTGCAATATTGATTATGAGTCACAGCGCATCCACCTAGCAATAGGCAACGTGTGCATTGTCACAGCTTTCAGCTAGGGCTGCGCAACACCATCACCGTCTGCAAAGCCACCGGTAGAACTAACCATAGGCAAGACCAAGGAGGGGGGTAGTGCGCGGCCGCCACTCCCCGACTCCCATAAATCGCAACCCACAGCAGCAGCCGAAGCTAACACCCAACAGCCTCACCTCCAATGGGTGCCTAAACAGCCGCAACCATCGCGTAGGAGTCAACGCTCCTATCCTCAGAAGACCCAGAATTCTAAACCTAGGAGGCCAAAACGCAATCACAGGAAGCATCGCGTGATCAAGCAAAGCTGGGTCCCTAAAGCCCTCTTGCATGCCCAAGGCTATTATGAGGGAAATACATGGCTGTGGATCCCTAAAGCCCCCACAGCCAAACACACTCTTCACACACCACCCTCAAGCTTGATCAGCCCACATCCCATAACACCTCAAAACCATAAGCCGCAATGCTCTCCACAGCCCCAGCCATCCGACTCATCTACGCTTCAGGCCAAAAAAGTCGCACAGGCCTATCGGCCCAAGCAACAGCCACCATCACAGGAGGCATCATCCGACCCAATCAATCCGACTCCCCAAAGCAAACCTGAATGCAGCAATCCATTTGTTGTGATGGACCCTAACCCACCTATATTCCAAATAGCCAAACTGCGGACTCAAGGAAACTCCCAACCGCCCATTTTCATTGTGAAAAGCGCTTGTTCTGTCAAACCTCAACCACCTATCGGCCTTACGCCCTCCTACGAACGAAAATCCTTCCTAGCGCTAGCCGCTGACCTTGCGGAGGACACCGGTGATGACGTGGTAGAATGCATTAAATGACTCGATGCCACCTTTCTGTCGCTAGTCTTCAGCTATGACCGCTTGGACTTAGGTCTATTAGAAGAACCCTTTGCAATGGAAGTGCGCAATATGCCTTGCTCCTAGGAGACCTTTGAATTCGCATTTGCAAAAGCTTCTCGCTTCGCTGCTGAGTTGATTCGTAGCGAGATCTCCAAGGAGCAAGCCATCAAACAGCACCTTATCACGTCATACGATCCACAAACCACTTCTGCTATCACTGACCAAGAAATCACAGAGTTATCACACCTTGCTGACACTAGATCACCTTTCTTGAGGCAGTGGTACGCTCTTAGGCTGCAATGGGCAGTTGAAGGATGTCGCATAATGACCAATAAACAACAGAGTATGACCCCACTTACATCGCGCCCACCTCGTATAGAGTGTTAACCACTCTTCGGGGCCGACCTATGGATGAGCACATAAAGGGGCATCCCTACCTTGACCGCCTCTTAACAGAGGAAGAACTCCACATTGCGAGTCGGGTCGACTCTGGTGACTTCCTCACAAATGTTCTCACATACATCACGCACGTGGGAATTCGACCCTTTGATTTGGACCGCGCCGCTCGATTGGAATACAATCCAAATTTCTATACTTGGCTCCTTCACAAGTAACTCCCATCCCAATCTGCCGAAAGCCCTTAACCTTTTGACCCTCAATCCTAGGAAGGATTCTTTTCACGATGGAAGGGGAGGGGGTAAGGTGGAATGAGGTGGAATGAATCATATGAGAAAGGAATCAAAGGGGATAAATCAAAGTAAAATTAGCAACAAGCATAAACAGGTAGTATGAAAAAACGGATGGGGTAGGAAAATGGGCAGGAAAACTTTGAAATAAAGGGAAAAAAGTCCAAGTCTAAAAAGGAAAATCTACATGGCTTCCTAAGGAATTCATTCAAAAATCATAGAGTTTTTCTTTTCCCACAATCAACGAATTGACATGTGGAAAATACTAATGAAAGTTACGATTTATGGCAGGAGCATAAAATGTCGCAGGAAGACCGCGCCCATCGACTCCCATTCACAGACGAGGAAAGGGAGCAATACCGCATCCATCTAGAGAACCGCGCCTTCAACCAGCTCAAATTCCAAACCATCCACAACATAGAAGTCATGGTGGCCAAGGAGGAAGCGGCTAGGAGGGTGGTGGAACAATGCAACCTCACAAAGTATCTTGAAAAGTTCTCGCAAGAGCCAGACCACCTAAAGTGCGTGGAGTTCCTCAGAACATACAACTCAGACCAAGAATGTGGTATTGTAACAGTGGGCAGAGGAGAAGCCGCAAAGCAGGTACAGGTTCGGTTACATCCAGCCTTGGTGGAGAAGGCTTTGGGATTGGTACCAAAGATGGAGAGGAAACAAAAAAGGGATGTTTATGCCATGCTGAAAATGAAGAAGGAAGATGTGCTTACAAATGACGGCATAAGCATCCAGGATATCCCTGATGCAGAAGCCAAGATGCAGGCCAAGCTGATACATGTGCTCTTCTCCAGCCAGCGTTACAATTCCTTGATGCATCAAATTAGCGTGCCGGTGCTGGAGAATGTAGCAGCTCATACCCTAGACGAAGTAGATTGGAATGGGTACGTGCAAAAAACGATTGATCAAGCGGCCAAAGCGTTGGCCCTAGGAAGTGTACTAGCTGGAGGAGAATCTCTGACTTCTAAAGTTATGGAAAGAAAGAAAGCCTCCTTCATCAGTTATGGAGGTGTCTTGACTGCACTCATCCAGGAGGCAGTGAAGGAAGCATAGGAGGCGGAAGAAGGAGAAGGAGAAACACCAGAGAGGTCGCCTCCTCACCAGGATAAGGATAGGTCCACCGATAGAACTGAGACAGAAGGAGAAGGGGAGGGACAAACTAGCAAAGAGACAACCAGGAAACCCAAGAAGAAGACGACCCAGAGAAAGAAAAAGGATGACGAAGGCAGAAAGAAGGAAAGAGAAGACTTGGAAAGGGCAAAGAAAGAGTCCCTAAAAGAACCCAAGGAGAGAGAGAGGACGAAAAGACAGGAGGAGGAGAAGGAAAAAGAAGAATTGCAAAAAGCTAAGAAGGCGTCGAAACAAGAAGCAAAGGAGAGGAAAAGGAAGGAAAAAGAAGAAAAATGGAAAAAGAAGGAAGAGCAGAGAAAAACGGAGGAGGAAATAAAGAGAAAGGCGGATGAGGAAGAGGAAGAGCTGCAAAGGAAGGAGGAAGAGGACTTGGCGAAAGCCACACACCGGTCCATCGAGCAACAGAGCCGAGCAGATGAACTAGGAAACCTGAGCCCTCATAGAGAAGAGAGGCCAGGGTCTAGCACATAGGTGCCAGAGTTTGTGCCACCTCCAGTCCATGAGGGCAAGGGCAAGGCCCCGATTCATCCAATTCCTACCCTCCTGGTGCCTTCCGCTGAATCCACCACCATCACCCCTAGCATCCCGACCAGTGCCGACGTATCAAACTTCATGGTATGGATGCAGTACTTCATCAACAAAGAGATGGGCCAGGGACAGAGCACAGAAACCACGGCCACAGGACAAAAAAGGCCAGCTACGGATGCGGAATCCAGGCAAGAGCCCAAAAGGCAGAAAGAAGTGCTTAAAAATAGCCAAAAATTCCGAATCTCACGGGAAAAATAGACTTCGTCAAAGGCGGCGGTTGCAATCAGTATGATTTTAAGCGGCAATGCCCAAAATTGCTTAAAAGACCCACTAGACGACAGTTGGTGAATTTTCATAATTTTTTGACTTGTCAAACGAGACCCTAGGAGATGCCTGGTAGTGTGGGACTTCAAGACGGACGCCCAGACTTCAATTCAGACGCCGAATGCGGGGGATAGGCCGGCCAAGGTCAAGTGAGAATGGACTTTAAAAGTCCAAAGGGCATGCCTTTTGGGGGCTCCCTTTAGGGAGCCCAACTAAAAAATCAAAATCATTGGGGGGAGGGGAGGCCATTTTTTTCAGCGTGATTAGAAAGAGGGCGCAATCATCCCACGCTTGATGGAGAGGGGGGTTGGAGAGCCTGCAAACAACCCCCCCAAACTGTTTACATGCCTGAGATGCATTCAATCTTTGCTCCCTATTGCTTGGTTCCATTTGTGGAATGGATGCATGGTTGTGGAGATCAAAATTCAGTATTTCTCTCTCCTCTTTCTCTCTCCTACATAGAGGCACTTCATGTGGCAAGAATCAAGAAGAGAATTCGGTGATGGATGCTTTTTCGAGAGGCATCGGATTGTTCCAAGGGGTTGAGGAGGCTGAAATCTGAAGATCTATGCTAAAATCCATGGCTCGTTGATTGTAATAGTGCCAATTAAATATTCAAAAAACCCAAAACATGCAAAAAGGTGGTATGCTCTATTTTATGAAAGAATTTTGCTTGTTTTTTATCGTTCATGGTCTAAATGGTGTGCATATGGGCTGAAATTTTATTTGAATGTTCCTTGCATTATGTTTGAGGGCCCCAATTACTATTATGGAGAACCGTATTGATTTACTGCAATTAGAAATTTTCAAAACCTGAAAAAACACTAATTTTGATGAAAATTGAGTTTCTTTGATTTTGAGTGGGAAAAAATGAGTGGACATGGGATAAAATAAGGAGAAATGCTGAGTTTCAGTTCAAATGATCAATCATTAGAAAAAAACCAGAAAATGCTGAGTTGAGGGATGCCTCCTATGTTGTTCTACATGGTGAATTACATCAAAATGTGTAGGGTCTCCCTTTGAGGAGTCTGAGAAGGTTAAGGGTTGTACTACAAAACATGATACAAATGCAAAATGTATGTACGATCGCAGGGCAATGTGTCCTGTAGATGCTCCTAACCGCGAGGCTGTGGGGTTGTCTTGTGTATGTTAAAGGTTCGACTAGTGCTATAGCCAGTGCCGACCCATTTTAGGTCCCATCAGTGGCGTGTCTGGCGGGAGCCGCCAACAAGTGGTGGTTCTTGAATCTAGGATTTTTAGAGACCAAATATTTGATTTATGTCCTCTGACAAGGACTGTCAAGCTGAAATACAAAAAGCAGAATGTGTTGAGAGGGCTAGACGGTGGTTGGAGATTGTAAGATGCTATTCTCCTCAAAGGAGCAGCCCGTTACACATAAGTGGCAGTGGTTCTAGTAACCTAAGTGTCACAAGTAGCTCTTTGAGTGCAAGTGGAAGTCTTGGTACTTCCCTACTTCCAGTTAATCAACCCACAATAAGTGGGCTTGTAGTTGCACCTACACAAACTCCTGTTGTCAATCCGGTTGTAGTCATGGCACAACCCATCGCAATTCCAACAGGGACACCAGATTTATCGGCATTAGGAGCACCGTTGCCAATTTTCCATGGGTTAGCAGAAGAAGATGGAGAACTCCATATTAAGGAGTTTTAAATGCTCATGTTCAACTATCGGATCCAAGACGAAGGACACCTAATGATGTTCTTCAACATGACGTTAAAAGGAAGAGCGCAAGTATGGTATCATGGTCTAGAAGCTGGAACCATAACTAGCAGTGCCTAATTCTTCACGGCTTTCCATAAAGAGTTTTCCCCTGAGAAGGGTGGACAGTATTGGTTGCATGTCTTGTAACATGCCAAGAGCCAAATGAGAATGTCCATGCCTATGCTGAGAAACTAAAGCAAGTTCTTTGTAAACTCAATACTTATATTCCCATTCCAGCGGCTGCACAATTGCAATATTTCCTACATGGATTGGATTTCAATATCCAAGTGCAACTTAGTAGTGTTGCTTTACATTGACACTGCGATTACCCAAGCAGAAGGAGTAGAGTCACACTTACAAGGATAAATTGGAATGGTAATAATTTGGCCTTGACCAATGGGAGTCAAGGGGACCCCATGTCAAATGCGAATGGGAGACGGAGTATCATGCGGAATTTGCCTATGTTACCAGCCCCTCCTAGTATGACTATGCCCATGGCTAGTAGTCAGGTGGCCTCACTAAATAGTGGTGGAAGCCAAACAATGAATCCTAATGTTGTCCCAGTAGGTCAGCGGGCCAATTCCTAATCAAGTGATTAGGCCGATGGGACGACAGATAGATGATAACAGCTATGAGTCGAGTGCATCTAATGTCCTTGGCGAAGCTAAGGACATGATGAAGCATTATACCGATATGATTTCTAAACAATACAGACAAATAGCTGTGGACGTCGATTTTCTTAAGAAGTAGCAGAATTTGATAGGGAGTCGACGCCCTAAGGAGGGTGCCCCCCTCAAGATTCAGCTGTAAGTGGTGTGGTGGCCAACATTTCCCTAGTAATTGTCCGAAGGTTAAATGCAATATTTGTTGAAAGTCTCACCACTTAGCTGCTACATGTTGGAGTAAGATCAGTTCTCTCCAACAAGGGAGTAAAAAACTAAGTCTAGTTAACTATTGTGCACAAGGGAATAATCTCCAACAAGATGAGGGACCAAGAAAAATACTACAACGAGGAAAAGCTACTGTAGAGGAGTTGCCTCATGGCAGTGGAGTCAGCCTTATTGAGGCCGTATGTGTCAATGATGCTGAAACATCTAATCTACGAGCCGTAACAAGAGGTCAAAAGATCAAAGAGGGTGACAAAAGAGTTGTAAAACCTATCAACAAGGGAAGCCCTAAGCAAGATGCTAGGGAAAGCAAGTCTTGAATTGTGATATGGAAGGTGGACCTTTAAGACCTGTTGGGAGTAAAGTTGATCCCGAGAAGGATAAAGGATTGCCAAGAAAGAAGATAAATGTTAAAAAAGAGGCACCAAAGCCGATTGAAAGACCAAAGGAGAGAATGGTTTGGCACGAGAAGAGAACTTTGGCTAATTACGACGACTTTGACCTTGCAAGTTCTCTTTGGGAAGTTAAACCAAACGTAAATCTCCTACAATTGATTAAACTTTCTCCAAGAGTATGCAAGGAATTCAAGAAAATCCTGTGTCTAGGGTATATTGTAGAACCTTTGGGCATAGCTAGAGTGGGAGAATATTGGTTGGATAATGCTGAAAAGCATTGCCCTAGGGTTCTAGCATATGTGGATGTAATATTAGTGGAGCACGCTATCATGGACACTGGATCCTTCGTCAATATCATGAGTTCAGATTTTTTGGAGAGGTTAGGTCTAGAGATCGTAAAAGATGGCTCCACACTTCTTAGGATGGCTGATGATAGTCTAATACAACTGGAAGGTTGCATCACTAAAGTCCACCTTACAGTTGCGAGCATGGAATGCTATCTGGACTTTAGGGTGATAAGGTTTGCAGGATGTCCTAGCTATCAAGTTTTGCTAGGCAGGCCATGGATTCTATAGACAGACTGTCAAGTCAATATATTAGCTAGTCGAGTGATTCTAGGTCAAGATGCCCATCATGTAATAGTGGATGCTTGCCCTGAGTCTCCTCAAAGTGAGAGAGCTCCATTATCCTCCACTGAACTAGAAATAGTAGATGATCCATCTGGTAGTGAGACGTCATCGAGTGATGGATCTAAGCAAGGGTCCACTATAGAGGATATTTATTAGATAACCTTGAATGAGCTGATAGAGCCTCAAGATCGAATAAGAGATGCGGACGTTATTGAGTTGGATTTTGCGGCCAATCAAATTAGGTTCCATGCTCAGTTTGGAAGAGAGAAAGGATTATGTGTCATTGATTCAGGAGTTTCGCAACATCTTTGCTTGGAGATATGATGAACTTAGGGATATTCCTCCCAGTCTGGCTATGTATACCATTCCTGTAAAGGAAGGTACCCGTCCGTACGTCAAAAAGTAAGGCATATGCCTTTTGAACTAAGGGACGGGCTGTTTGAAGAGCTTCAGAAGTTGCGAAATGCAGGTTTGATCTTCCCAATTCAGTATATTGAATGGTGTTCGCCAATTGTGATTAGAAAGAAGAAGAATAATCAAATCCGGCTTTGTATAGACTTTAGAGAGATAAATAAACACACTGTTAGATATTACTACCCATTTCCATTTATTGACCAAATTTTGGATCAATTGGCCGGTAGGGCAATATATTCGTCTATGGACTGCTTTGCAAGGTATAGCCAAATGGCGATTGCTGAGCAAGATAAGTTGAAATCAACATTTATCACTGTCTTTGGTACCTTTGCATACCATGTGATGGCATTTGGGTTATGTAATGCACTTGGTTCGTGGCAAAGGATAGCCGACAAGACCTTTGGTGAGGAGTTGAGAGTATTCATTGACGACCTAGGGGTAGTCACCATAAGAGAAAGGCAGTTGATTATTTTACGGAAGTGTTTCGATTGTTGCAGACAATTTTGCGTAGCTCTCAATCCACGGAAGTGCATCTTTGGAGTGCCTTATGGGCTATTGTTAGGCCATGTGGTCATATTTGTAGGGACTGCGACTTACCCTGAAAAGATCAAGTTCATAGTTGCCATGAGTCTGCCAGGTACTCCAAAGGAAGTGCATAGCTTTCTGTCATCCGTAGGGTATTATTGGAGGTTTTCAATGCCTTGGTAGAAAGAACATTGCCATTGACAAACCTATTGTCCTTCAACTGTCAGTTTGCATGGAGTGATGCTTGCAAAGTATCTTTTTACGATGTGAAGCAGGAGCTTGCCAAAGCACCTGTATTAAAAGCACCTAAAAGGGGCGAAATATTCTATATATTTTCAGTAGCAACCATGTATAGTGTTAGCTACTTCCTATCTCAAATTTGGGAGGAGAAGTGGTACAATCCAATAGCTTTTGCTAGTCGGAAGTTGGGCATATCGAAAATTAGCTACACCTATATGGAGAAGTTGTGCCTTTGCGATGGTATTTGTGACCAAAAAGTTTAGACACTACATTCTTTATGAGAAGGTGGTTTTTTATATGAAGGCGGAAGGGCTTCGATTGTTGTTGAATAAGTTATAGCCGCCTGATCATTTAGTAAAGTGGTTAATCACTTTGCAGGAATTTGATTATGAGATTAAGAGCAAGCTGCCGAAGCTATAGGGTTTTGTCGAGTGTCTTGTTGATTTCAGAGAGCCAAAAGAGGTCTCGACTAAAGGAATTGATATGGAAAGTTTGCTCAAGATTGATACGGCATCTATTGCCTCCTAGTATGCTACTATAACACACTATCTTTCTACGGGAGAGACTGGAGCTACTTTATCAAAATCAGAGAAGAGAAAAATTAAACAGCAGGTGCTGAAATTTTCCTTGATCGCAGGAACACTATATCGGCATGGTGTTGATGATATCTATCGTCGCCGATGTGTGATACGTGACAAGGTTCCATTTATATTAGAAAAGTGCCATGACTCTGCTTGTGGAGGGCACTTTCCTGGGTGGTTAACGGTGCAGAAGACTTTAAGAGCTGGATATTGGTGGCCATCCATTTTCCATGATTCATTTGACTATGTCAAGAGATGTGATACATGTCCAAGACATGATAGTAGAGAGAATAGAAAACGTCCACTTACGCTGATTATGGGTGGCTACCCTTCCATTTGAGAAGTGGGGCATTGATTTTGTGGGGCCTATTACCCCATTGTCTACTACTCAGAAAAGATACATTATAGTGGCAACTGATTACTTTACAAACTGGTCAGAAGCATAGGCGTTGAGGAAGGACAATGCAAAAGAGATTGCCCATTTCCTACTTGAGCAAATCATCTGCCATTTTGGTCCACCAAAGGACATAGGGTCGGACTGTGGAACCCATTTTTTTAACAAGGTGATTAAAAGCCTGATTGAAGCATGGAAAATTAAGCATAACAAGACGACACCCTATAATTCGCAAGCCAATGGACAAGTTGAAAGTACCAATATGCAACTTGTGGGTTCCTATCCAAAATAGTTTCCGAAAAGAAATAGGACTGGGATACAAAATTATATGTGGCAGTTTGGGCATATAATACGATGTTTAAATGAGCCACTACCCACAACCCATTCAAATTATTTTATGGGGAGGAGTGTGTCTTGCCCTTAGAAATTTTGTTTTTGCCGACCATAAGATTCAAAATCAATCGTTCTTTGGGTTATGAAGATGCACCAGGAGGTGGCTAAACGTAGATTGTAGATGCCCACTTGGATGAAGATGCCCACTTGGATGAACTTAAATTGTAGAGTCTGTTGCACCAGGAGGTGGCTAAACATCGGATGAAGTGGTTGCATGATCTAAAAGCAAAGAAATATACCTTTAAGAAAGGGCACTTAGTTCTATACTATGATGCACGTAGGGAGCTATTTCCAGGAAAGCTGGAACCTAGATGGGATGGCCCTTACAAGATAGTTCGGTTAGGTAAAAATAAATCCACGATTTTATTAGCTGATCTACA
Organism: Lygodium microphyllum; assembly: GCF_053477565.2. NCBI lineage: Eukaryota > Viridiplantae > Streptophyta > Polypodiopsida > Schizaeales > Lygodiaceae > Lygodium > Lygodium microphyllum. The sequence continues at coordinate 74,265,028 of NC_141150.1, forward strand.
AGGAGTGGAATTTAAGAATAAGGTCAATCTTAATAATATTAAGCCTTATTATTTTTGAATATGCTAACGCGCTAAATGCATCGCAGGTCTATGCTGGGGCTGATTTGAGACCTAGAGGAGAGCTTAAACTAGTTGATGGGGCGGTTAATCCCTTATTTGGAGCACCCATATCTCGAGCAAAGATATTAGCAGGGGAAGCTTATCTGGTGGAGCAAGGGATACAAAGTGATTGAGCAAGATGAGGGTACCTTTGTGTGGGAGATCAAAGTTTTCTGCCATCACTATTTGCAGATTTTGACAAGCATCTGTGTTGAGTTTAATGAAGAAGGTGGGATGGAGCCGTCAGTTCATCCTCTAAATATGTTGAATTTTGACTATCATAATTACGAATAGGGGAGGTCTTGATGGCTGGCTGTGTAAACCCATTATGGACATGCATGTTATACTTTGATGGAACATCGCATGGGCCTAATAAAAAAGGGAGTGTAGGAGTAGCTATCCAAGATCCCTGACGTAGGGTTGCAATGAAATTAGATGTTTATATCGGGGTAAGATTCACTAACAACATGGCAGAGTATAAAGCCTTGATTATGGGATTGAATATTGCCAAGAAAGGTGGTACTTGTTGGTGGTTGTTGGTAAAGGGGGATTCCCAGCTAATCTTAAATCAACTTAATGGGGCATATACAATCAAGAATCCCATCCTTTTATGTATCATCGCACTGCTATAACCCTACATGATGAATTTGAGAGCGTATCTCTTTAGTTCATTCCACATTATTGGAATCAGTTTGCGGATTCCTTAGCTAATTTTTCTTATGAAGAGGACCTCTTCTTCAACTATGGTCCTAGTCCGGATGTTGTTCTTGATAACAAGATGGGACCTGGTCGCTTGTGGGGAATGTTATTAGACCACGTGTTATATGGCAGGCGATGGTTGATATGGGTAATGCAAAGAGCAGCCAAGACCCATCTACCACTATTATCCTAAACCCATAGGTTGATCAGACGACATGTTATGCGCACGTCTCTTGCTGTATATGCAGGAGGTATGGGTCACAACTTGATGCATTTAGTTTAGGGTTGAGAGTCCTCTTTTTCCCCTTGGAGTGCAGCGTATTTTTGTATATCTACCTTCTTCCAAGGAGGAATCTATATGAGCTGGTTTGCTTTATTTCTTTAGGCCAAGAGGGCTAGTTGTTTTAAGGTTTTAATGATCTATTTCCTTAGGCTAGGAGGGCTAGCTTGTTTGCAGTGAAATGTGCTATTTCTTTAGGCCAAGAGGGCCCCATGTCTATTTGGTGCAGGCACAATTAATGTTTTTTATTGTAGTGATTGCATCATACAAGTTGACGAAGTTGCTGGAGAGCCTTTGCTGCAAAGGAGCTTCTTGTGCCCATTCCATATACTTTCGTCCCCTTTTCGAGTCTTTTCCCTTAAGCAATTAATTATATATGTGCATGTAAGGGTTACTTTCTTTTGTTTATTGGGAACCGGCACTCGAGGCATGAAGTCCCAGGTTTAGGCTGCTCCGTATGTCTGGAGGAGGTCTAAGTAGTCATTGCCTCCTGCAAAGGCATTGTTAGGCATTGAAAGACCTGTTTAGAAGGCAATTCTAGTGACCCTATTTTGCTGACCTGCTAGGCGGCCATTCTAGGAGTTCCTCTTAGTTGTGAGGCAATTAGAGAAGCCTACTACAATAATGATGAAAAGAGGAAAGACCCTAAATATCTGAAAGACAATATTTGAATATACGGAGCTGTGTAAAAAGGGGTTCTAACCCCTATAAAAATAGAAAAGGAAAGCACGAAAAATCCTTGAGCTATTGGTTATCGCCTTGCAAAGACCTGGTAGGTTCCTGGGGACGAGACAAGACCCATGGCCGATGCCTTGTCTTCCGAGGGGTGGCATCTAGCTGAAAAACAAAGAATATAAGAAGGTTGGAGCAAAAATAAAAGTGAGCTAAAGATGCAAAAGGAAAATGAATAGTGTCACCTTGCGAGGGCATGGTAGGTTCTTGGGTACCGAGACATGACCTGAGGCTGATGCCTTGTTCTCCTTGGGTCACTACGCTCAGCACCCTCCTTTTTACACGCCCCAATATGGAAAATAAGTGGCTAAAAGAGAAATGTACTAAAAGAAACTATTTCTTGATCGGGCTATAGGAGTTCTCGCCTAGTAGAACCTCCTAGTTGAGTTGTCCTTAGTTAGGTAGGTAGTTCAGACCACCACTTAGGATGACCTCTTTGCTTGTTCTTGATCAGGCTATAGGAGTTCTCGCCTAATCAAACCTCCTAGTTGAGTTGTCCTTAGTTAGGTAGGTAGTTCAGACCACCACTTAGGATGACCTCTTTGCTTGTTCTTTTTAGCTTGGCTGTGTTGGAGCAGTTGGTTGGTGACTAGCTTTAGACTTTCTGTCAGATTATGCTAGACCTACTCCTTGTGGATTTTATGCCTTGGTTTTGTCAGGGGGTAGAGTGAGAGCTATGATGTGTTTTGTTTCTTATCTTTTGTATCAGCTTGATGCTCTTTGTGGTTGTGTTTATGTGCAGATCTATTCGTGGGATTCGACGAGCTGAGTCGCCCTATCCCATGGTCGCCAATGACAGATGATTTTTTATGCCGAGAAGTGCTTAAAAATAGCCAAAAATTTCGAATCTCAGGGAAAAAATAGACTTCTCGAAGGCGGCGATTGCAATCAGTATGATTTGAAGCGGCAATGCCTGAAAGTGCTTAAAAGACCCACTAGACGACAATTGGTGAATTTTCATAAATTTTTACCATGTCAGAGGAGACCCTGGGAGATGCCCGACATTTCAAGACAAACACCCAGGACTTTTTGGACTTCAATTCGGATGCCGGATGCGGGGGATAGGCCGGACGGAGGCCAAGGCCAAGGTCAAGTGAGAATGGACTTTAAAAGTCCAAAGGGCATGCCTTTTGGGGGCTCCCTTTATGGAGCCCAACTAAAAAATCAAAATCGTGGAGGGGGGGGGACGTTTTTTTTTGCATGATTAGAAAGAGGGCGCCATCATCCCATGCTTGATGGAGAGGGGGGTTGGAGAGCCTGTAAACAAACCCCCCAACTGATTACATGCCTGAGATTCGTTTAATCTTTGCTCTCTATCACTTGCTTCCATTCGTGGAATGGCTGCTTGGTTGTGGAGATCAGAATTCAGTCTTTCTCTCTCATCTTTCTCTCTCCTGCATAGAGGCACTTCATGTGGCAAGAATCAAGAAGAGAATCGGGTGATGGATGCTTTTCTGGGAGGCACCAGATTGTTCCAAGGGGCAGAGGAGGCTGAAGGCTAAAGATCTATGATGAAATCCATGGCTGGTTGGTCGATACACAGTCCCAATTAAATACTCAAAAAACCCGAAACATGCAAAAAGGCGGTATGCTCTATTTGATGAAAGAAATTTACTTGTTTTTTATCGTTCAAGGTCTAAATGGTATGCACATGGGCTGAAATTTTATTTGAATGTTCCTAGAATTATGTTTGAGGGCTGCAATCACTGTTATGTAGAACCCGTATTGATTTACACCAATTATAAATTTTCAAAACCCGAAAAAACACTAATTTTGATGGAAATTGATAATTTCTTTGATTTTGAATGGGAAAAAATGAGTGGACATGGGATAAAATAAGAAAAAATGCTGAGTTTCATTTCAAATGATCAGTCATCAGAAAAAAGCCAAAAAATATCTATTTTCTACTAAAAATAAGTAGGAAAAATAGAGAAAAATAGGAAAAAATGGGTTTCTTACGTTTGAAAAAAAAATGGAAAAATAAGATTTATATATATGAATGTGTGATAGGGCCGAAGCATGAGGTTAAGCCTCAGTTTGGCCCTTTCCCTTTGTGTTAAAGTGCCTATTTATTGCTTTTACATACAAAAAATGACATAAAAGAACCTCTACACCTATGCACCGCAACAAAATTTAAACGATGAGGGGGAGGATGATGTTATACAATAGTTTAAATGCTGAAATAATAAAAATTCTGATTATTCTCTTTATGCATAACATGTAGGATGCTGTTTATTTAGAAATAATGGATCTAGCAAGAGGAGGTTCACCTTGGTGCTATGTACCTACAACGAAGCATTGTGTGTTAGCGGAAATTCATTAAAAGGGTTGTTTTTGCATGACACATAGGCTGATTGCAAACCATAATTGTTTGTGCACAATAAGGCATCCATCATTGCATAAATCATATACACATGGTATCTATTCTTGGTATGCATATCAATTGGTTGAAGTATAAATGACCCACGCTGAAGAGAGTAAGGCACCCAAGCTGTAGGTCTAGACGGTAGGTCCAAGAGGACAAGTAAGTAAGGACTGGTACATTCCTGGAATGATATAATATTGGTACCAAGAGCAGAGTTTGTTTTGTATGTGTTATATGTGTTAGCGACACATCGAGGGGCCAATCCCCAAGGTGCAGGAGGGTCGCAGTGGGGCCACGACAATCAGCCAAGGAATGTCTCCTATGTTGTTCTACGTGGTGAATTACATCAAAATGTGTAGGATCTCCCTCTGAGGATTTTGAGAAGCTTAAGGGTTGGACTACAAAACATGATACAAATGTAAAATGTGCATACGATGGTAGGGCAATGTGTCCTATAGACGCTTGTGACCGCGAGACCGTGGGGTTTTCTTATGTATGTCAGAGGTCCAGCTAGTATTATAGCCAGTGCTAGCCCATTTTAGGTCCCATCATTGTAATGAGGAGAAGGGTTGAAAATCATACAGGTGTAGTATTTCAAAATATGATTTTGGTGGTCCTTTCTTAGGAGCACTCTTCTTTCGAGGTTTAATGGTCTTTTTAGGCTTCAATGATTTGAACTTAGACTGGACTTTGGGCTCCCCCTTGTGGTATGGCTTAGTGGATGACCCTTGTATTGGACAAGGATGGTGTATGATTTTAATGCTTGTTGCTGATGATTCTGAGGAGAGTACAATGACACTCATCCCTCTAATTTCATTGACCAATATACTTAAGAAAAAATCACTGAAGATATGCAATACACTTCTAGTGTATGATGGTCTATGTGTTTATAGTTGTACACATAGCCTTACAACTTGAAGAAAGGTACTTGTTTTATTTTCCTGATGAAAAATATTTAGATTATGTAAGTATTAGCAGCAATGATGATTAAGCAATGTGCCTTAGTGCTTACAAGCACTCATTTGTAGCTCATGTTGCTAGAGATAGTAAATGTCGGTCTTAATGAGATTGATGATGACCATTAGAGTAGAGGAACCTCTAAAATGAAGTTCCCAGGTTCATAACTCACTTTGGAAGAGTTAACTCAGTGATTAAAATCACTGTTGATGACCAAACATTGAAAAAATTTGAAGATGGAAGAAGCTTGAAGCTCCTAGCTATGGCTGCCAGTGACTCACAAATAGGGTTTGGCTTATATCAGCCAATAGAGGTCAAATTTCCCAAAGCCCTCTTAGGAGTAGATGACCCACTAGGGGGGCTACAAAAGCCCTATGGTGGATGCCTTCAATGCATCTCCCACAGCCCACACTTCAGTACAAACTGGCTGCCTGCCCAGAACTACACTGTTTTGCATTTTTGATAATGCTGCTCACCACGACATCCAATTTCAGGGATTGACGTGCCACACTGAATTGCCCAATGCTTAGGAGAAGATCTCTAGAAGAAACTAGAGACTGAAATCCCTTCTATTGCCCACATCAACTCCTTCAAGGTCAGGGGGTCTGGCTAGCTATGGAGTTCGAAGGTCCAAAATGAGAGAGATGGAGATTGTCTTGTGTACTTAGTGGGGTTGAGATTTGAGGAAACTGAGGGGATCAGAGGAGGCTCTGATACCATGTGAAAAAGTAGAGTTGCAACATTGGAATATGTTTACAAGAGGAAGGAGAGAGCTCAAAGTACAAGAACAATATCTTGTTTACTAAGTTGCTTACAGGTACAACTTGGGTACACTCTCCCACACATGATAGTGATTCATAGGCTGCTGCTAATGCTATCCACACCCATTTGCCCTCATGCACCCTTACTTACAGTGGGTTCCTAGGCCTATCATATAACATAGACTAGGTCGTGCCTTCCAAGTGGTGGATTGGCTCAAGCACTCCATCCATCGCACTCCCACGAACTCTTATAACTGACCGCAATAGGTGCATTCCTCCTTGGGATGAGATGTCACCTCCCTATATAAATTTTACAGTCATGTCTAATGTTTCTGTATATGATATTCAACTAGTTTACGAATATAGGGCATGATTGATACACATTTTTCTTACTGTTTGCTCAAAGTCTGAAATCGTCTAATCAATGATATTCAATTGAAACTTGCCAAAGCATCGTACCTGTTCTATAGACAACTGACACTTCCATCTAATTGCCAGCTTGCATTGAGAGCAAGGACACGCAGCACACTGATTGAGATATGCCTTGCAATCTTGAGCATTATGAACATTATTGTTTTCCATTTTGTTTATGTTACAACAAACAATTGGTTTTTGTTCTCATTCTCTTTTTCTTTCTTAATTTTTTTGAGAATGGATTTCTTCCCTTGTAACTCAACAAAATTAACATCAACTAAAGTCTTGGTTTTCTCTCCCTTTCTTTGCACTCTTTATTTTATGTTCTCTCCCCCTTCTCTTTATTTCTCTCTCACTCTTTCTTTTTTGCCCCTCTCTTTGTTTCTCTCCACCCCCTCATGTTTTCTCACTCATTCTCCTCTCTCCCTCCCTTTCTCTCTCTTTCTCTTTCTTTGTTATCTTTCATATTTATTTCCTCTCTCTCGTTCTCTCTTCCTTTCCTTTCTTTTTCTCCCTCTCTCATTTCCTCTCCTTCTCTCTCAATGTGCCTCATTCTCAAGAAAAACAAAAAAAAAAGAAAAAAGAACAAGAACAAACCAAGGGGAGGATAGATTGTTCGGCCCCTCGCCGTGACAAACCCTCTCTTTGTTTCTCTCTACCCCCTCATGTTTTCTCACTCATTCTCCTCTCTTCCTCCCTCCCTCCTCTCTCTCTCTCTCTCTCTCTCTCTCTCTCTCTCTCTCTCTCTCTCTCTCTCTCTCTCTCTCTTTGTCTCTTCCTTTTCCTTTCTTATTCTCCCTCTCTCATTTCCTCTCTTTCTTCCTCAATGCACCTCATTGTCAACAAAGACAAACAAAAGAAAAGAAGAATGAATAATAACAAACCAAGAGGGGGCAATGTACTCACCGCAAAGGCTCGAGGATGGATTCTTCATCTCCTCTTCACGACGGCTCCTCTTCTTTCTTCATGCACTTCCTCCTCTTCTTTGCAAACCGAAATGGCGGCGGCAGTGAGAAGCTCTCATTCTCATTCTCTCTTCCTCTCCCTCTCCCTCCCAAAAACACAATCTTTTTCTCTTTCTCTCAAACTCTTTGCGGAAAAATGTCCTGCTCAATTTTGCTCACTTTTTTTTATCTGAGTACCATCGCTATTTGCGATGCAAATACACCGCTAACCACCCATCGCTATGCCCCTATACCCTTGTAGTGCATTAACTTTTGTATAAGCTATGCCGATCTTGCCTTGTGGCCATGGAGATCAAGTTAATAATGAAGGTACTTTAATGAATGGTGGTTTGTCCAAATAATAAATCAAGCTTCGTACAAATAATGATGCCATACTATAATATTCCTACCACAACACTTCATATTAAGAAACAAATTCATACTTGAGACATTTTAAAAATTACTCGATGAGCTATCATATAAGTGATTGATGGGACCTAAAATGGGCCGGCATTGGCTATAGCACTAGTTGGACCTTTGACATGCACAAGACAACCCCACGGCCTCGCATTAGGAGTGTTTACATGACACATTGCCTTGTCATCGTACGTACATTTTGCGTTTATATCGTGTTTATAGTCAACCCTACACATTTTGGTGTAATTCACCACGTAGAACAACATAGGAGGCACTCCTCGGCTGATTATCCCGGCCCCACTGCGACCCTCCTACACCTTAGGGATTGGCCCCTCAATGCGTCGCTAACACATATAACACATACGAAACAAACTCCCCTCTTGGTACCAATATTATATCATTCCAAGAATGTACCAGTCCTCACTTACTTATCCCCTTGGACCCACCATCTAGATCTACAGCTAAGGTGTCTTACTCTCTCTAGTGTGGGTCATTTATCATTCAACCAAGTGCTATGCATACGAAGAATAGATACCATGTGTATGATTTATGCAATGGTGTATGCTTTATTGTGTACAAACAATTATGGTTTGAAATCAGCCTATGTGTGGTGCAAAAACAGATATTTTAATGAATTTTTGTTAATACGCAATGCTTCGTTGTATGAACCTAGAACCAAGGCAACCCTCGTACTACTAGATCCATTATTTCTAAATAAATCGCATCCTAAATGTTATGCATAATGGAGCCCCGAGAGGAACACCAAGGAAAAGGGAATTCTCTTGCAAGAAAATCTATCTTGTAACATCAACAAGCTTGTTTTTCATATTTCATATGATCACAATGAAGAAAAGAACACCAGGCACAACAAATCTTCATGCAGCATCATGTAAATCTCCCACGGTTTTTAATAGAATCAACCATATTCTTCAACATCTTCATAAAATCCATCAATAGACCAAAGAAAGCAAAGAAGTACACCATCTTTGAATGGAAATACATCACATAGTATTCATCTTCAATATCTTCATAGTCTTCTCTCTCAATCTCTCTTATACAATCACTCTGTTTCAGTAGAATTGGCTATCTCTGACTCTCTCTCACACACTCCATCAATAATACATCATATCCTCACTACAATCTCTCAAAAATACTCTCAATAATCACTCTTAGGTCGTGGATACCCCTCCCAAGAGGTATGTCTGATATGAAGGGTCACCAGAGCCACTACAGTGTCTCTTCACAGCTCACTACTATCACTTCACTCTAGTCTTCACTTGAGTCTTCAGCAGCTTCTTCTTCCACTTCTTTCAGCTCTTTTGCACTTGTATTCACCTCTTTCCAAGGCTAGAAAACTTTCCCAAAAGTCACACATACATTCCACAGAACACTTACAGAACAATCTACAGAACAGTACCAGAACAGCTACAGTACAGAAGCAGAACAGAAACAGAACAGAAGCAGAAGCTCTACAGAAGACCTACAGAAGGTTACAGAAGGTCATCAAAACCTCATAACTCACTCTCAAACCATTTCAAACTCTCACAAAACATTCACTAAGCTTTCACAAAATCTCATTCTTCATCAATCAATACTCCATCCCTCCTTACAGAAGACAATCAGAACAAAACAGACCAAAACAGAGCAAAACAGAAGGTATACAGAACCAATCAGAACCTATCAGAACATCACAGAACCATCAACAAACATCATGATCTTCCAAAACACAATCATTATCATCTAAAACACTCTCAATCCACTTCCAAATCAATCAATCATCCCATAAAATCAACCATTCAGCTCTCAAAAACAACAAAAATCAGCCAAAAAACAAGTCATTTCAACACTCAACATATCCCCACACTTAATAAGGAAGCGTCCTCGCGACCCAGGAAAAAGGTAATACAAGTTCATAGAAAAGCTTCACTGTGATCTTCATTATCTTCTTACAAAAAATCCATCCACCACGACCCCAACTTATAACCTGTTTCTGATATAAAAATACAAAGAAAGGAAAACTCTTTATACATTAACACCTCTTATCAAACTAAAAATCACCACAAATTTGTAAAGGATATAAGAGTTTGCTTCTTCTTCATCAGCATCAGCTTTAATTCTCCAACCACGACCTCATCTCGACAAATCTCCAAAACATAGCTCGTACACAAAATCCAATAGGAAACCACCACGTTCGTTTGACATAAATAAACTCACAACACAAACACTAATACACAACACAACCATCTGAATGACTTCTTCAAAAAGAAGAGTTTGGTATTAAAAAGCTTGCACCATACATTGGAAAGGTATCAATGAAGATGATCCCTCTTAAAAGATTGATGTTGTCGGAATCGATCCATAGATAAGGATTCATCTACAAAGTTTTTGGGAGGATTTTGAAAAAATTGGAGACAACACATCCTTTCCAATAGGACCAAGTATCTGCTAGGCAAACAGAGGGCATGAAAATACAATATCTCCAACTGCTGGGAATCAATGCTAACATTGACATTCATGCACAACTTTGGGATAGGCTTTGAATCAGTATGAGAGTGCCTATGCATATACGCCAGGTACCAAGCAAAGTGAGCAGTTAATCTCACTGAGGGATCTGCAGACTGTGAATATTGTTGGGCAAAATGAACATAGTTTTGATAAGCTTGACTAGAAGCTGTCCATTCCCCTGGAATTACGGGCCAATTAATCTGCGGTCCTGTAAGGCAATCATCCGAACTCCATCCCCTTCTTCTGGAAATCTGAGTATCAAAACCGGCACAGTCACTAACCAACTGAGGTGGTTGAGATATGGAAGTGTTAGGAGAGGGTAATGGAATAAGAGAAAGTGGATGTAGGGAAGGATAGGAAAAATCATAAAAGGAAGAAAAGGTTAAAGAAGGAGTGGCAGAAATTTGTAAGGAATCACTAAGGAACGGGGTTAACTGATAAATAGGAAATGTGGAGGGTACATTAATGAGGGGTGAAGGACAGGGTGGAGAAGGGGAAAATACCCTATCCTCAATAAAGGAACAGTAAGTGAAAATAGGAATTTGAGGGAAATTGGAAGGTTGGAAAAGAAGTGGTAAAATTACTGGGGAACTAGATTGACAAAGGGAAAAATATATAGCATAGCGGTGAGCCAATTGTTGGTAATAAAGGAGGGTAGGAACAGAAGGTCCCAAAAGAGATCGTCTATGATAGGCATCAAAGAAGATAGCATCAAATGGATTATGTTTGGAAAGATAGGTTAAGAGATCCATCCTCAGTTGGTTAGTACTCTGGTTAAAGGTAGGAGCTGTGTTTTGTCTTTGATTGAGGACCACCGAATCAATCATGGGATGCCACGAATTATCCTGATAATCAGCCACTTTGGAGGAATAACTCTGGAACATATCAGCTATGCGCAACTCCAAATGATTGACATATAGAACAGCCTGTAAGACCACATCCCCCACATACCATGCCATATCTACCTCATCTGGAATTAACAAATCTCCTCGGAGATACATGTATGACATCAGCATGGTGTCTGGCGTGACAGAATCTTCAAAGAGCATTCTAACTACCTCTGTCAACAACTCAGCAGACCAAGCCCCACTCCAGCCATCCTCTGGAAAAGGTAAATCCATCGTGGAAAGCTTCATATAGAAGACCAACTTCTGCAAGTGGTAGTGGACAAAGAAAGAATGGTCTGGTAAAACATATTCCTGAAACTGTTCAAAGGTAGACCATAACAAGTCCATTCTGGACTGCAATCTTTCCACTTTGTCTTGGAATAGAGGGCACAAAGTAGCCTGTCTCTGTAGGGCAGCCAAGTCCTGCTGTGAAAGAGAAGGAATTAATGGAACAGGAGGGCTTGGAGGAACAGAGCGGGACTTTGCAAGCTGATCCTACAACTGCTGGATTTGGGAGGCTTGGTTGGCCACTGTGTCATTAGCCATCTGTAAAGCTAAAAGCTTGTCATCTAAAAGAACTTGGAATTCTTTCGCTTCACTGGACATCCTCTCCTTCTCTGTTGAAAGGCTAGTAACCTGTGACTGAGCCTCGAATAACTGGGTCTTCAATGAAGAAATCTCATCACTTTGAATGGCAACCAGTTGGGTTTGCTGTTCCATTTGCTTAAATAGATCTGCTAGGGTATCCTTAGCAGAAGCTAACTCAGATGTTGCCTTATGCAACTGGTCTTTGGACTGCATGAGCTCCTCATAGAAAGATGCGTACAGCTGTTGAACACAGGCTGTCACTGACAACTCAATGGAACTTTGAATATCCTTGCAGAGGAAAGGAATGGCATCTCCTGAGACGAGACTGTTCAGGGAAGGAACTGAGATCTCCAAGGATCCTTCTCTATGTGCTCGAAACAGATTATTGCAAGTGAGAAACCCAGGGAGGTCACTACCAGAAGTAGCAGGGATAGGCACTGAGGGAAGTACAGCAGGGGCTTTATCCGCTACCCTCTTCAAGCGTTTGCACTGTATGACCAGGGGAGGCGGAGAATCATCATCCTCAATGTCAATAGGTGCTGACTCTTCTGAAGGTGGAGGAGGAGGTACTGGATCTGATGGAGGAGGTGGAGGGACAGTCTTCTGTAAACCCGAATAGGTCAAGAAGGCAGACAAATGTGATCCATAGGTAACATTGGTAACATTACCCCTCGTGACTTTAACAAAATGCTGATCCATCTTAGTAAGGAGGTATGTGCTCCAATCAATGGCAACTCCTTTTAGCACCATCCTGGAAGCTGTGAAAAGCTCTTTGGACAAATAGTGGGATGGCGTTTTGGCAGGCATGAACCTGTCCTGAAGGAACTGGCACATCGTCTTCCAGACGGGATCAGTAATCATAGAAAACGAAACTCCTGAAGAGTTTATCACTTTCTTAACATCAAGGACTTCCCTTGTCTGCTTCTGCAACAGTTTGAGAATCTCTTCATTAGAGAAGAGCTGACGAGTGGTCACAAAAGGTTCTCCTTTGGAGGGTAAGGACAAAGCCTTCCCTAAGCCTCGAGACGTCAATGTCATAGACATGCCTTGGACTACTCCTGTCTTCTTGCTATAAGAGGCCAGGAACTCATCACATACGGATGGATCCTCAGGAAGTAATGGAAAAGGAGTGGCCACAAAAGCAGCAAGTCCTGCCTTCGTGAGGGGCTCAAAAGTAAGTAGGGACGAGTAATCCCTACTAACTAATGGGACGTACTGGATAGGGGGAGGAGCATGAGAAGGCGCCATTCAGATGGTTACACACACACCACAAACACAGACAATCAAGGAGAATGCCTGCAAAGCAACAGACAAAAACCAAGGATAAGAGAATTACCAATAAAAACGTGACACGACCGACTAACCCCAGGCAACCCACATCCTAGAAAAAATTTGACATGACCTCGAGACAAATGCGACCGAAAGCTTCATGTGATGCATCAAACAAACACCCTGAACCCCAGATCAGGCAATAAAAGAAAAAAAACTGCATACCGTACCCGTAACCGTAACTAAGACATGAAACCAAAACCATACCATATCCGACACATATCAATACGACATCTGTGATAGAACCAAGACTGGACCATGGAAAAGAACACTAATAACTGCGTATACCCATCCCACGAATCGGTTCATTAAAAAGAGGAAGTAAGTGCAGTGAGGGGGGATTAATTTAATGAAGAGTTGATTGTAATCAATTATTAAAAATGGGTGAATTTTTATTAGGTGATAAACCTTAATAAGAAAACGGCGGTTCCTTATTATAAATTTAATTACCAATTATTAGGTTAAACGGTGCTTTTATACGATTCCCGGACTTCGATTCCCGACTGGGTCTCTAAATGCAATTCATTGATTATAATTTAAGGTGATGTGGAGCGCTTTTTTGCCAGCGCGTGCTCAAGTGACGGCTGGTTGATTTTAATTAAAAAATTTGAGTGCCTCTGTAGCGCACGTAGCGCGTGCTAAGTGAACGGCTGGTTTATTTTAATTAAAAAAAATATGTGTGTTGAGCGCGAATGCGCGTGGAAACTGTGGGTGGATTAAAGAATTTATTTTAACAATTATTTGTGATTAAGGGGAAAAATAAATAAATAAATAACATAAAATAAATACCTGGAAGGGTGTGTATGGAATGCAAGAATGCGCACAGAAGAGTCCCAGTAAAGGAAAAGCAAAAAGCACTGATGAAACAACAATGAGAACACCTTAGCAGATGTGTTAATTTGGTTTATGGTGGTTTTTTATTTTTATTTATTTTATTTTATTTGAAGTTGTGATTCTTAATGTTTGAATAAATGAAAAATGAGTAAGGGAGGTGAGGGAAATTTTTGAGAATTTGTTTAGAATTTTTTAGAATTTTTTACAAATTTTAAAAATGATTTTTCCATTTTTTTTTTTGGCAATTTAAGGGTAATTTAGGAAAGATGGATTTTCTGAAATTATAGGGAAGGCAATTCCTAGCAGACAAAGGTCCAAAAATTGGCAACTGACAGAAGGAATTTTTAGAAAATTTTTTGAAATTTTTTTAGGGAAAAATTAATGGAGTGATTAATTTAGTCACATTAATCACATTAGTCACATTAGTCATAAGTCAGGTTAGTCAGGTTAGTCAGGTAAGTCTACCTAGGTTAGTCTGGTAAGTCTACCTAGGTTAGTCAGGTAAGTCTACCTAGGTTAGTCTGGTAAGTCTGACTAAGTCTAGTTAGTACTAACTAACCTAGGGTGAGTTAGTGGGGGGAAAAACTAACCTGAGGTAGGTCAGTGGACTAACTAGAGGTAGGTTAGAATTAACCTAACCCTAGTTAAATATTGACTTAGGTTAGTGGTTAATCTAACTTAGGTTAGTAATTAACCTAACTAAGGTTAGGAATTTAAACCTAACTAAGGTTAGGAATTTAAACCTAACTAAGGTTAGGAATTTAAACCTAACTAAGGTTAGGAATTTAAACCTGAGGATGGGAGGAGGAGGAGATGGGGGAGGGGGAGGAGAAGGGAGGTGGTGCAGGCGGCGAGGAGGCGGTGACAGAGAAATCTGGGCGGCGAGGGCGGGGAGACGCGGCGGCGACGGTGTGACTGGCGGGCGACGGCGGCGTTCGCGAGGAGGCGCGGCGGCTTCACGGGGGAGGGGCAACACGACGGCGGCCGGGGCAGCACGACGGCGGCGAGGTAGCGCTGCGGCGGCCTGGAGGCGACGACGGCGGCGCTACGGGCGGACGACGGCGACCAAGGGTGGCGAGGCGAAAGGCCACAGGAGCGGGCGGTTTTGACGGCGTCCAGGGCGGGGGCCCAGGCGGCAGAATGGCGGACAGGTAGGGGAGAGTAGGGAGGGAGGAGAAGAGGAGGAGGAGGAGTGGGAGGAGAAGGAGGAGAGGGAGAGGAAGAAGAGTGGGAGGAGAGGGAGAAGACAAGGAGGGGAAGTGGAGATGGAGAAGGCGCAGAGAGAGAGAGAGAGAGAGAGAGAGAGAGTGGGTGGAGATGGAGGGAGTCGTGGGCAGGAGAGAAGGGAGAGGATACGCAGAGAGAAAGAGAGAGAGAGAGAAGAGAGAAAGAAAGAGAAAGAGAGAGAAGAGAGAGAGAAGGGACGGTTGGCGGGAGGGGGTGGCCGTTGGTTTTTTTTTTAAATTATTATTATATTTTTTTTGTTTTTTAAATAAAAGGTGGGCGGGCAAGGGAAAGGGAGGATGGGCGGGGTCAAGAGCGGGTGGATCCCCGTCCCGCGCACGTGTGCGGGGCGGGGTAAAAAAAATTTGCCGTGACGGGATTGAAACGACGCGAGGAAGACGGTACGGGTTTCGCGGACACGATCGAGGCGCGTGGAGATTCATAAAATCGAAAAAGGGCACGTTCACGCGCAAAACGGACGCGCGAATACACGTAAAAATAAAGAAAAATTAACAACTCCCAATCCGGATGTCAAAACGAAATACCGTAAAAACGAAAAGTGGGCAGGACGACAGGGGGGAAACAAGAAAAATATGGGACGGGGGTTCCGGGAGGGGTAAAGGGCAGTCACGCGCAAAATACATAAAAAATGAACCAAAAATGCAATTTAAAAATTAATATCGAAAGATCCGTGCATCGGAATGAGGTGCAAAAAAAAGGAAAACTGTGCAAAAAGATGTGCCCGACAATCCTATTACGTCAAAACATAATTCCGACTAAGGTAAGACGCGTGCACATGGGAAAAACCTAAAAAACAAACCCGAAAATGGGATCGGAAATTAATATCGGACGAACCGTTTATCGGTATGACATGCAGTAAGAAGGAAAAATGGCCGCAGGAAGGGGTGGCACAGGGTTATCACGTTAAAACAGAGTTCCGGCGGAAATAGGAGGGGTTCACATGGGAAAAACTCCAAAAATACCCCCGAAAACTCATTTAAAAATTAATAAGTAAAAATCCAGAAGTAGAAAAAGGGTGGAGGAAAAAGGAAAAAGGTAGGGGAAGGCACGCGGGACACGGCTGTCAAGTCAAATTGGAATTCCGATGCAAAAAGAGCAGGTTCACATGGAAAAATGTCAAAAATACGCATGAAAAAGTCGTGAAAACCCGGAAAATTAATAACGGACAAACCATGTATCGAAATGATACGGAATAAGAAGAAAAAATGTCAGGGAAGACGCGTGGGTCAGGGCTATGACGTCAGATCATGGTTCCGAAGCAAGAAAAGCGCGTTCACATGGAAAACCGTCTAAATTACGTAAAATGTTTCAAAAATTAATAACTCGAAAACCGTGCACCGGAACAGGGGTAGGTAAAAAGGAAAAATGGACCGTTCAATGGGAGGAACAAGGCTATAAGGTTGGATTTGGATTTTGGTGATCGTAGGATGGATTCACATGGAAGGACCTCAAAATCAGGGAATGAAGGAAAACTGCAAGGGAACAGCCCCAAGGGTGGGTGGAACATAACCGGGCGGGCGGGAAGGGACCCCATCAGGGTAAAAGCAAATCATGGTATTCATGCATGAACAGGTTGAGGCATATGCAAAGGATATGCACGGTAGACGTGCAGGGACGCGTCCCCACACTTAAGACCTTAACGGATAGGGTTAACCGAACAATAGGGACCTAGGACCACGCCACAGACCATCCACTAACTTCCCCACACTTAAAACATGACCATCACTAAGAAACAGAAGTTGTAGGGTTAGAAAAACTTGGCCCGTTTCGTCAAGAATCAAGGTTGAGTGTCGATGGCACGTCCAGTGTTGTTGTCGGCGCTGGAGGGACCAAGGCATCTTCTTGGCACACGTTCATCATGGCAGAGACCACGCGGCCGTACCCAGGGAGGTAGCTGATGGAAGGAATCGTAGGAAATTCGTTGTCGATGATGAGGGATATTGCACTCAACTCACAGTCACTCAAATGAAATGAAAGAACAGTCACTCGCCCCATGACTAATATCATTCAAGGAAGAATGATGGAACCCCATATCTCATACCCGGTTCAGGAATCAACAAGGGGGGAATGGTGCAAAGGGAGTATGCCAGGGTGCACAGTTGATGGTGCATTAGTGCGTCCAACCCGTCTGGCATAGATGCAAGGAGAAAGGCAAGGGAGCCTTACAGTGCAGTGTACAGAACAGGGTGATGTGTCTTGTGATGACGGTAAAGACCCATCCCGTGGGTGCATAGGAAAACGGGAACATACCTGACTCCAAGTGTCGTAACGTCCCTCAATCTCACCTCTCGGTAATTGATTGAAGAAACTCCAGTCACACTCAACCCACCCTCTGTCTCACGCTCTGTTGATAGATACCGAAGGGCAGCCTTTTCCTGAAACCCATTGATGTAATCCTCACAATCACTTGTGCAAAGGGTGTATGCCTTGTGCGCAGTTGATGGTGCAACTGTGCATCCCGCCCTGTGCCGGCATACGGTGCGAGAATGAAGGCCAGGGAGCCTTATAGTGCAGTGCACAGAAACAAATTGTGCTTTGTGCTTTGAGAGGCCCATTCCGTGCGTGCAACACTTCATTCACACTTCTCACCTCTCATTTGATTTGAAGGGAAAAGACTGGTCTCTCGCCCCACCCTCTGTCTCACGCTCTGTTGATAGATACAGAGGGCAACCATACTCACTTCCCCATCCGGTTAGGATGAAAGCTCACATCACTCAAGGGGTTGTCGATGAAGATCGCGTCAGCAGTTGTGGAAGAGGCGTACCCAGGGAGGTAGCCATCAAATTCGAACATTGTGTTGGATAGGAATATGTCGTCTGCTAGAGGACAGGTAGTCACTTTGCAGAAAGACCCATGACACAGCGTACCAAGGGAGACAGCTTCGGAATTGGATCCTAGGGATATCAATCAATGAATGCGCTTTCTGGACTGCTGGGTGTTACCACCTTTTCCACAGCCAGCTTCTCGCCCAAGGGTGTTTATCACCTTTTCTCGGAACGAGGCCTGTTATGACAGGGAATTGCTTCCTTTTCTCTCATAACAGATTTGTTTGTTTGTTTGTTTTTTCTTTCTTCTATTTTTTTTTTCTTTTTCTGATTTTCCCCTATTCCCAAGGGTGTTTCCACCTTTTCTCGAAGAATAGGTCGGCATGACAGGGACCTAAGTCCTTTTCTCCCATGACCGATATATATTTTTTTCTTTCTTTTTCTTTCTTTCTTTCTTTTCTTTTCTTTTCTTTTTTTTTTCGAATTGAGCAAGAGAATGGTAGAACTACCATTTGTCAGAACCCACCTCGCCACTGATGCTGGTGGAAAATAGAGGATAAGAGATCAAGGTTGGAAGGGGGGTTTGAGGGGACAGAGGGTTGCGTCCACTTCATCAGGACTGACTGAAGAACGGCTATCAAAAGTAGCATCATAGCAAGTACAGTGCCGCGCCAACGAGGGAAAGGATCAAGTGTCCGTAATTGTCAAGATCCCCAAGGAGGGAAGTACTTCTTCAGGCGATATCCATTGATCAGAAAGGGATCATCAGAGGCATCAACGGTCTGCACTTGGACAGAACCATTAGGGTTGACTGCAAGTACCTTATAGGGGCCCATCCACCGCTGTTGGAGCTTGCCAGGAAACTTGCCAAAGCGTGAATCATAGGCTAGGACCAAATCACCTTCTTTGAACTCTTTGTGCTTAATGAAACTGTCATGGTAAGCCTTACGTCGAGCTTGCGTGGCTTCCATGCACTGTAGAGCCATCCTACGAATTTCGTCCAAACATTCCAGGTGCAGGAGACGGCGTTGCAGTGAATCATCATCCCCCAAACGCTCTTTGATCGCCACTCTCAAAGAGGGTAGTTCCAGTTCAACAGGAAAAACAGCTTCTGTACCATACACCAACTGGAAAGGTGTCTGTCCTGTTGCTGCTTTATGGGAGGTTCTGTACGCCCAGAGGGCCTTTGTAAGTCGATCATCCCAATCACGATGATGTGCAGCAATTGTTCTTGTCAGAATCGAGCAGAGGATGCGATTGGTGACTTCGACTTGGCCGTTGGCTCTGGGGTAATAAGGAGTGGACTTGCGATGGCGGATCTTATACAACTCTGTCAACTCTTCCATGACTTTGTTAAGGAAATGCGTGCCTTTGTCACTTACCAGCTCTAAGGGACTGCCAAAACGGGTGATGATATTCTCGTACATGAACAGGGCTATGCTATTACCATCGTCCCGCTTTAGGGCTTTAGCTTCACACCACTTTGTAACATAATCTGTACATACGAGGATGTATTTGTTCTGTTTCCTTCTGGTAGGAGGATCGATCGGACCTATGAAGTCAATGCCCCACTTCTCAAACGGATTCAACAGAAGGATAGGTTGCAATGGCATGGCACTTGTCTTCGTGGGTTTCCCCATTCTTTGACAAGCATCACATCTTTTACAATAATCATAGGAATCTTTGTGGATGGTAGGCCACCAATATCCCGCTAGCAGAGCCTTCCTGGCTGTAGCTTCTCCTGCAAAGTGACCTCCACATGGCTCGTCATGGCAAGCCTTCAGAACAATCCCAATCTCTTCTCCTGCAACACATCTTCTGAGCACTTCATCTTTGCCTTTCTTGTACAGTGCACCGCCTAGCAGGGTGTAGGGGGCTGATTCTAACATGAGCTTCTTCCTTTCCCGACTAGAAATACCAGGAGGGTACTGTTGGGTTGCCAGCAGATTGGCAATGTCCGCATACCAGGGAGTGACAGTCTCTACCAAGAATAGGGAAGCATCAGGGAGGTCTGGATCATCTTGCTCCTCGTCTGCAGTTTGTGGGATACGCAACAGATGATCAGCCAGAACATGGGAACGACCAGGCTTAGTAATCACCTCAAAATCAAACTCCTGGAATAAAAGGAGCCATCTCATCATTCGTCCTTTCACATCTGCTTTGTTCATCAAGAAGGACAGGGCCTCATGATCCACATAAAATTTAAAGTGGGTGGATAGGAGGTAGTGGCGAAACTTCTCCAGGGCAAACACCATTGCCAAGCACTCCAGCTCTGTCACTGTATAGTTCCGTCCCCTATCAGTGACTTTTCGGCTTGCGTAATAGATCGGTTGATCCAACTTTGAGGAGCCCTTTTGGCAGAGGACAGCACCTAAGCCTTCAATTGATGCATCAGTGTGTACGTGGAACTCTTTCGTCCAATCAGGAGGTTGCAGGATGGGCGCCTCTATCAGACACTGCTTCAGAGTGTGGAAGGCTTTGTCACATTCTTCCGTCCAAGTAAACTCTGCATCTTTCCTCAGAAGCTTGTGCAAGGAGGTTGCCTTTGTTGCAAAATGGGCTATGAACCTTCTGTAGTAACCCACATGGCCTAGGAATCCCCTCAACTGTTTGAGGTTGGTGGGTGCTGTCAGAGCTGCAATCTTTTCGATCTTTGCAGGGTCTGTTGATATCCCTTGTGCTGAGACAATGTGGCCCAACAGGACTCCAGAAGAGACCCCAAAGATGCATTTGTCGGGGTTGAGGGAAATCCCATACTCCCGGCATCGGTCAAAGCATTGTTCCAAATGTCCCCAGTGTTCACTGATCAAACTATAGACACAGAAGTCATCCAAATATACTTCAATAAAGTCGTGCAGATGATTTTGAAAGGCAGCCATCATGACTCGTTGGAAAGTAGCAGGGGCATTGCAGAGCCCAAATGGCATCACTCGGTAAGCGTAGGTCCCCCATTCTGTGGTGAAGGTTGTTTTGGACTGGTCTTCTTCTGCGATTTGGACTTGGTTGTATCCACTGAATCCATCCAGAAGGGAATAAAGCTCATGTCCTGCCACTGTGTCCAACAGTTGGTCTGTGAAAGGGATTGGAAAGTGATCCTTCTTTGTCTTGGAATTAAGCTTTCGGAAATCCACACATATTCGCAATTTGCCATTCTTCTTGGGTACAACCACGATGGGTGAAACCCATTCACTGTTTGCCACTGGATAAATGAACTCGGCTTCTAGAAGCTTCAACAGCTCTGCTTTCACCAATGTGGAATAATTCGGGTTCATTCGCCTCTGTCGTTGCCGTACTGGCTTGGCATCAGGCTCCAAGTCAATATGATGTTGACATATTGTGGGATCAATCCCCTTTAGGTCTTTGTAAGACCATGCAAACACGTCCAAATTCTCTTTCAACAAGTTGTACAAGGTTGACAACTCCTCTTCTGGGAGACTGCTACCCACCTTCAAGTGGCGTTCCGTGCCTTCTGAATCCACAAAGGTTAACTGCCTTTCACCTTCTACTTCACGGATGAAGGTCCCGCGGACTGCTTCTGGATACAGATCCGACTCCTTCAAGGGAGTGGTATCCTCTTCGGATGTCCCACTAGAACCGATTTCTTCTTTTGATGGAGACTTAGGTTGCTCCTTGAGATGTTGGAATGGGATAAGGGCCGTTTCGGATTTGGTTTCAAAATTAATTACCTCTTGACTTGAAGACTCCTCTTCTGAAGATGACACATCCAGGAACGTCACATAACAGGAACCCTCTGATGCTTGTTGGGTTTGTGGGATTGGTGCTTGTTGGCACGGTGCATCATCATCATCTTTCTTTGGCAAGGATAGGTTAGGACGACATGAGCCACTGCTGAAAGACGGCTTGTTCTTCTTAATCCATGTCTTATAAAAGTTTTGCATATGAGAAGATCCATTTACCAGACCAAATGGTACCAGCACCATTCTGTCCCGTAGCATGAGCTCATCGGCTTCTGATACTTCTGGAACTTCTTCCTCAAATGTATCCTCTTCAAGTGGGATAGACTCTTCTGGCTCACTTTCATAATCTTCTTCGTCCATATCATATCCATCCTCTTCTGTCTCTGTCTCTGCTTCTGCTTCTGTCTCTGTTGCTGCTTCTGCTTCTGCTTCTGCCTCTGTAGGAGCTCTGTAACAGAAGAACAGATTCTCTGGTTCCTCTTCTGTCTCTGTCTTTGGCTTTGCTATGGCCATGTAACAGGGAGAACAGTACATCCATGCTTCTATCTCACTGTCAGAAGTGATTTCCGAAGTCATTTCTGGTTCAGGCAAAAAGTATTCACCCATTGATAATGGCTTTGCATCTTTTGGAAGTCGGCTTACAGTATCCACTGTTAAGGAATGTGCCACTGTTTTCTTGGGAAGGATCTGTTTGATAGCATCTTCGTCTGCTGATGTTCCATCTGTAGCCTCGTTAGGGGAATCAGAAGATAATTCCAAGGAGGTGGATCCATGTCCTTTTTGAGAACCATACAGTTTCAGCACCACTTTGTTGGGTCCTCGGCCCAAGGTCAAGGTTCCTTTGAACCAATCCGTCCTTGCTCTGGCTTCAAAAAGCCATGGTCTGCCTAGTAACAGGGGATAGGATGTACCATAAGAGTTTGGCTTCACCACTAGATAGGTTAGCCAATAATCTTTTCCAGCCACTGTAGTCTTCACATATGGGAGAATGCCCAAAGGCTTGATTCTGCTCTGATCCGCTAGTCTAATGAGCCATTGGGTTGGTTGCACACCTTGTAGACCTAGATCCTTCATCGTCACATCCGTCATAATGTTTACTGATGAACCTCCATCAATCAGTGCATTTGCAATGAAGCAGCCTTCTATCCATACGCCAGTCTCTGGAGTACCCGGATCTAGGAAAGCATTAGCCACATCCACTTCTTTTACAGGCTCTGGAGCCTTGTTGGACTTTGTTGCTGTTGAGGGAGCAATCCTTAAACCACGTCTTTTCGTCAGTATACTTTTGAATCTTTTCCGGCAACTGGGGGACAACATCAATAATTGTCGGAATGTGAGGTTTGGTCTAAAGGTATCTAGATCTCTGACCAGATCGTATTCCTTAATCGGATCCACTGGCTTCTCTAACCGATTAGGGAATGGGGCAACACCCATTTTCATTTTTCCTCTTTCTTCCAACATAGGAATTACAGGAACTTCTTCTGCCACTTGTGGCACTTCCTCCTCTTCTGTATCCTGGACCTCTGGTCCTGTCTCTGTAACTGTCTCTGTAACTCTCTGTGGCACTGTAGGGCTCTGTACGGCACTGTTAGGCTCTGTTCTGTTCTGTTCTTCTGGTGGAAGATTGAACTTCACTGTTCTGGCAGGAGGGTTATTTTCTTTCTGGATAGGTGGTTCCTTCTGCTTTGCACGCGTGATGGCAGCAACTTCCAATTCTACCAAATTGGAGGTAGGCTCTTGGGCCTTGGACGGACTATCAGTAGCACTGTTTTTCACTGGGGCTGGGCTTGGACAGTCTTTTGCAGTGTGGCCTTCTCCTTTGCATCGACTGCATAAGGGCTTGTAATCCACTGACCTTCGAGGATTTGGACAATTTGGTGAGATGTGTCCCTTTTCTCCGCATCTGTAACACTCCACTTCTGATCTCTGACCACCGCCAGACTGTCTTCCTCTGTAACTTTGAGAAGGAAATCTTCTGGGTCCGAAATTAGGACCAAACTCTCTAGGCTTGGGTCCAATATCTTGTGTTGTCATTTTGGATTCTAGCAGGTTGAATCTTGCGTCTTCTTCCTTTCGTCTCCTATCATGCATCTCCTTCAGGGAGCAAATGTCCTCTGTATGGTTCTTCCGCAAACAGTAGGAACAGAAGGCTCTAGGGATGGTTGGTTTCCGTGTACATTCAGTGGCTAAATGGCCTGCTTGATGACACTTACCACACCAAGTATTTGACCTCATCACATCTCTTCCTGCTCCTGCAACATTGGATATGCTCGCTGTGTTCACTTTCAGCGTCTGTAGTTGCTCTGTAATCACATCCATAAACTCCTTTTTGATGTTTGCAACTAAGTTGGATAAATAATCCTTCAAGCTTTCTCCTCCTGACGTACTGGTAGGAGGGTTTTGAGGAGGTTCTGTAATCACTGCATAAACGGGTTGAGCTGGTACAGAGGGGTCTCTGTTCTGGTTCTGATTCAGAGCTCCTGTTTGAACTGTTGGCTGTTGACTCCAGTTGGTAGGGTTCCACTGTTGCTGTTGATTTTGCATTGAGGAGATTGGTTGGAACCATTGTTGTTGTGGTTGAACCATCATTTGAGGCATGGATTGTGGCCACTGAGGATTTGGTGCACTGTACTGTGATACCGGGGGCATCTGTTGGTAGGGGTAGGGAACAGTCCCTGGGACTGCATTTGATGGGTACATCATTCCTGGCACCAGAGGAGGTAGGACTCCTCTTCCTGTATTCATTGCTAGTCTAGCTTCCACTTCATCGTACAGTCTTGCACCTTCTGTTGCAGCTTGCAGGGTGGCTGGTCTTTGCAGCTCCACAAACTTACGGACTTCTGGTTGTAATCCTCTGAGAAACACTCCCTTCTGAATGCCATCATCTAGATTATGGTTAGTCCACCTCTTCAGGATGGATTCCATTCGTGAGACATATGCTTCTACTCTTTCTCCAGAGGACTGACTTAGGTTCATAAATTCCTCTCTCATCCGCTCTTCAAAACCTTCACGCCTGAATTTAGTGAGGAAGGCCAACTTCAGGTCGTCCCATGTGCCAAAAGTTCCTGCTGCTTGTCTTTCATACCACTGAAACGCCGCGCCCTTGAAAGTGGCGGGGAATATTGCCAACCAATGCTCAGGGGTTCTGGCATTGTTAGCCACACACGCTACCATAAACTCTGCTACATGAAGATCGGGGTCTTCATTGTACTCTCCCTTAAAAACTGGCAATGGGACTACATTCGCTGGTCTGTCATCAATATTTCCAGGATGGATCTGGCTTGGAAGTGGACCTCCAGCAGGAGGAGGAAGGGCTTGATGTGCCATTGGGACTTCTGTAAAGAGTTCCACAAGGGTGTCAAAGGCGGCTTCTGCTGCGAGCTCGCTCTCAGCCTTGATTTTTGCTTTCTCTCTTCTCACGTACCTCTGGACTCGTTCTAACGCTTGCCTTTTTATTGCGTCATTCATCAGGGGGTTGGCTCCACTATGTTGTTAGTGCTCCACAGAGGGTTAACAGAAGGCTTCAGTCTCTGTAGGACTCTCTTGCCAACATTTCTTCTACTTCTTTCTTTTCAACGTCCCTGAATTCTGCTTTCATGCCACTGCACAGGGGAAGGTATTCGGTTCTGAAGGTGTCAAAATGCATACGTCTGAGCATGGTGGTGGTGCCATCATCATAGTAATGCCAGCTTCTGATGGTTTCAATAGTGTATGTTGTGAAAAACACTCTATCTACCAACTTCTAGTGGGTTGCTAATTGAACAAACAGAAGATTATCAGTACACCAAGCATCCCATGTATCTTGCTGTTGAGCGTCCACGAACAAATTCCAACTCTTTTCCTTCTTGTCTTTGTGAACCTCTACAGACCAAGACTCCTGAAGCTTCTTCACAATCTCCCACTTGATGTTGTCTGGAAACTTCTCAATGAATGCCAAATCTTCCATGGATGTTCATTCTCTCTGTTTTTGCTCTTCAGTTTGTTCCCAAACAGTTTGCCACCAAGATGCAAGTTTCTGCTGCTTCAATAGGAAGAGGAAACTGTCCACCACATAGAGCATGCATCATGATGGTGATGTGTTTCCGCCATTGTGGGATGAACTTCTTATGGAAAGTGGCTTTGATTATGAGGAATTCCAACTCTTCAGTGGAAGAAGGAACTTTACAAACATCCATTGAATTCTTCTCTTCTTGGCAATGCCAGTTCCTTCATTTTCAGCCTCTTTTGGTGCTTGTTGATGGCAAGTTTCCCCGGCTGCGCACCAAAAACATGGAGCCCCGAGAGGAACACCAAGGAAAAGGGAATTCTCTTGCAAGAAAATCTATCTTGTAACATCAACAAGCTTGTTTTTCATATTTCATATGATCACAATGAAGAAAAGAACACCAGGCACAACAAATCTTGATGCAGCATCATGTAAATCTCCCACGGTTTTTAATAGAATCAACCATATTCTTCAACATCTTCATAAAATCCATCAATAGACCAAAGAAAGCAAAGAAGTACACCATCTTTGAATGGAAATACATCACATAGTATTCATCTTCAATATCTTCATAGTCTTCTCTCTCAATCTCTCTTATACAATCACTCTGTTTCAGTAGAATTGGCTATCTCTGACTCTCTCTCACACACTCCATCAATAATACATCATATCCTCACTACAATCTCTCAAAATTACTCTCAATAATCACTCTTAGGTCGTGGATACCCCTCCCAAGAGGTATGTCTGATATGAAGGGTCACCAGAGCCACTACAGTGTCTCTTCACAGCTCACTACTATCACTTCACTCTAGTCTTCACTTGAGTCTTCAGCAGCTTCTTCTTCCACTTCTTTCAGCTCTTTTGCACTTGTATTCACCTCTTTCCAAGGCTAGAAAACTTTCCCAAAAGTCACACATACATTCCACAGAACACTTACAGAACAGTCTACAGAACAGTACCAGAACAGCTACAGTACAGAAGCAGAACAGAAACAGAACAGAAGCAGAAGCTCTACAGAAGACCTACAGAAGGTTACAGAAGGTCATCAAAACCTCATAACTCACTCTCAAACCATTTCAAACTCTCACAAAACATTCACTAAGCTTTCACAAAATCTCATTCTTCATCAATCAATACTCCATCCCTCCTTACAGAAGACAATCAGAACAAAACAGAGCAAAATAGAAGGTATACAGAACCAATCAGAACCTATCAGAACATCACAGAACCATCAACAAACATCATGATCTTCCAAAACACAATCATTATCATCTAAAACACTCTCAATCCACTTCCAAATCAATCAATCATCCCATAAAATCAACCATTCAGCTCTAAAAAACAACAAAAATCAGCCAAAAAACAAGTCATTTCAACACTCAACACATAAAGAGAACAATAAAACTTTGTATTGTTTCAGTTCTTAAACTATGGTATGACATCATCCTCCCTCTCACAATTTAAATTTTGCTACGGTGTATAGGTGTAGAGGTTCTTTTATGCTATTTTTTTGTATGTAAAAGCAATAAATACACATTTTAAGATAAAGAAAAAGGGCTAAACTGAGGCTTAATCTCATACTTTAGCTCTATCGGACATTCACATACATAGATCTTATTTTTTCATTTTTTTCGAACGCAAGAAACCCATTTTTTTCCATTTTTTTATATTTACTTTTAATAGAAAACATGTATTTTATGGTTTTTTTCTTATGACTAACCATTTGAACTGAAACTCAACATTTTTCCTTAATTTATCCCATGTCCACTCATTTTTCTCCACTCAAAAGCAAAAAAACTATCAATTTCCATCAAAATTAGTGTTTTTCGAGTTTTGAAAATTTATGATTGTTGTAAATCAATATGGGTTCTACACAACAGTAATTACAGCCCTCAAATATAATGCAAGGAACATTTAAATAAAATTTCAGTCCATGTGCACACCATTTAGACCATGAACGATAAAAAACAAGCGAAATTCTTTCATAAAATAGAGCATACCACCTTTTTGCGTGTTTCCGGCTTTTTGAATATTTAATTGGGACTATCTATCGAACAAACAGCCATGGTTTTCAGTATAGATCCTTAGCCTTCAGCCTCCTCAGCCTCTTGGAACAATCCAGTGCCTCCCGGACAAGCATCCATCACCTCTATCAAGCGTGGCAAAAGATGGCGCCTTCATCCTCTGCTCACGAAAACAAGGGCCTCCCCCTCCATCACCATTTTCATTTTTTAGTTGGGCTTCCTAAAGGGAGTCCCCAAAATTCATGCCCTTTGGACTCTCTTAAGTCCTTTCCCACTTGGCCTTTGGCCTTGGCCTCCCGGGCATTCCCTCTTCCTCGTTCGGTACCCGATTTGAAGTCTGAAAAATTCTGGCAGTTCATCCTGAAGTCCTCCACTGCTGGGCATCTCGCAGGGTCTCGTCTGACATGCCAAAAATTTTTGAAAATTCACCAACTTCTGTCGAGTGGCTCTTTTAAGCACTTTCGAGCATTGCCGCTTAAAATCGTACTGATTGCAACCGCCACCTTCGACGAAGTCTATTTTTTCCCGAAAATTAAAAATTTTTGGCTATTTTTAAGCAATTTTCGGTGTCAAAAATCATCTGTCATTGATGACCATGGGATAGGGTGACTCAGCCCATCGAATCCCACGAACATATCTGCACATAAACACAACCACAAAGAGCATCAAGCTGATACAAAATAGATACACAACAAAACACAACACAGCTCTCACCTTATCCCCTTGACAAAACCAAGACATGAAATACACGAGGAGTAGGTCTAGCATAATCTGACAGAAAGTCTAAAGATAGTCACTAACCAACGGCTCCAACATAGTCGAGCTAAAAAGAAATATCAAAGAGGTCATCCTAAGTGGTGGTCTGAACTACCTACCTAACTAAGGACAACTCAACTAGGAGCTTCTACTAGGTGAGAACTCCTATAGCCTAATCAACAAATAGTTTCTTTTAGCACATTGCTCTTTTAGCCTCTTATTTTCCACACTCGGCGTGTAAAAATGAGGGAGCTAAGCGTAGTGACCCAAGGAGAACAGGGCATCGGCCTCAGGTCCTGTCTCGGTACCCAAGAACCTACCAAGCCCTCACAAGGCGACATTGAATCCTTTTTTAAGGCTCACTTTTATTTTCGCTCCAACGTTCTTGTACATTTCTTATTTTTCAGCTAGAAGCCACCCCTAGGAAGACAAGGCATCGGCCCCGGGTCTTGTCTTGTCCCCAAGAATCTACCAGGCCTTCGCAAGGCGATAAACAACAGCTCAAGCATTTTTCTTTCTTTCCTTTTCTATTTTTATAGGGATTAGAACCCCTTTTTACACACCTCTGTATATTATATATTTTCTTTCGGATAATTAGGATTTTGCCTCTTTCCATCATTATTTTAGTAGGCTTCTCTAACTGCCTCACAACTAACAGGAACTCCTAGAACGGCTGCCTACTAGATTAGCAGAACATGGTCACTAGAATTGCCTTCTAAAACAAGTCTTTTAATGCCTGAAAATGCCTTTGCAAGAGGCAATGACTGCTTAGACCTTCCCCAGACATATAGAGCCTAAACATGGGACTTCATGTCTCGAGTGCTGGTCCCTAACAAACAAAAGAAAGTAACCCTTACATGCACATATGTCATTAATTGCTTAAGGGAAAAGACTTGGAAAGGGGACAAAACTACCTGGATTTGCCACAAGAAGCTCCTTCACAGCAAAGGCTCCCTCCAGCGACTTCATCAACCTGTATGATGTAATTACTACAACAAAAACCCATTAACTGTACTTGCATCAAACATACATGAATCCCTCTTGGCCTAAAGAAATCAAACATGACACGACAAAACTAATTGGCCCTCCTGGCCTAAGGAAATAGATCATTAAAACCTTAAAAGAACTGGCCCTCTTGGCCTAAGGAAATAGATCATTAAAACCTTAAAAGAACTGGCCCTCTTGGCCTAAGGAAATCAAGCAAACCAACTCATATAGATCGCTCCTTGGAAGAAGGCAGATATACAAAAATACGCTCCATTCCAAGGGGAAAAATAGGGCTCTCAGCCCTAAACTAAATGCATCAAGTTGTGACCCATACCTCCTACATATATAGCAAGAGGCGTACGCATAACATGTCATCTGATCAACCTATGGGTCTAGGATAATAGTGCTAGATGGGTTTCGTCCACTCTTCGCATTATCCATATCAACCATCACCTGCCATATAACACTTGATCTGATAACATTCCCCACAAGCGACCAGGTCCTGTCTCATTATCAAGAGTGACATCTAGACTAGGACCGCAGTTGAAGAAGAGGTCCTCTTCATAAGCAAAATTAGCTGAGGAATCTGCAAACTGATTCCAATAACGTGGAATGAGCTAAAGAGATATGCTCTCAAATTCATCAAGTAGGGTTATGGCAGTGCGATGATACATATGAAGGATGGGATTTCGGATTGTATATGTTCTTATTGAGTTGATTTAAAATCAGCTGGGAATCCCCCTTTACCAACAACCACCGCATACCACCTGTCTCAGCAATATTCAGTCCCATAATCAAGGCTTTATACTCAGTCATGTTGTTAGTGAATCCTACCCCAAGATAAATAACTAATTTCATTGTAACTCTACGTCGGGGATCTCAGATAACTACTCCAATACTCCCTTTTCTATTAGGCCCCCGGGATGCTCCATCAAAGTATACCGTGTACGTCCATAATGGGTTTACACAACTAGCCATCAAGAACTCCCCTGTTCGTAATTATGATAGTCAAAATTCAACATATTGAGAGGATGAATCGATGGCTCCATTCCACCTTCTTCATTAAACTCAACACAGATACTTGTCAAAATTTGCAAACAGTGATGGTAGAAAACTTTGATCTCCCACACAAAGGTACCGTCTTCTTGCTCAATCACTTTGTATCCCTTGCTCCACTAGATCATCTTTCCTTGATGATATCTTTGCTCGAGATATGGGTGCTCCAAATAAGGGATTAACCACCCCATCAACTAGTTTAAGCTCTCCTGCAGGTCTCAAATTAACCCTAGCATATACCTGCAATGCATTTAGCGCGTTAGCATATTCAGAAATAATAAGGTTTAATCTTATTAAGATTAACCTTATTCTTAAATTCCACTCCCTATAGATCAGTTAATAAAGCCGTGGACTTACTTTGACCTATCTGAGCTATCTTGTAAGGGGCATCCCATCTAGGTTCTAGCTTTCCTGGAAATAGCTTTCTACGTGCATTGTAGTATAGAGCTAATTGCCCTTTCTTAAAGGTATATTTCTTTGCTTTTAGATCATGCAACCACTTCATCCAACATTTAGCCACTTTCTGGTCCAAATAGACTCTGCAATTTAAGTTCATCCAAGTGGGCTATAGTCATAAACCGCTCAAATAGGGCATCTTCATCACCCAAAGAATGATTGATTGTGAATCTTATGGTCGGCAACTCAATTTCTAAGGTCAAGACACACTCCTCCCCATAAACTAATTTGAATGGGGTGTGGCCAGTGGCTCGCTTAAATGTCGTGTTATATGCCCAAACTGCCACCACATATAATTTTGTATCCCAGTCACACTTCTTTTCAAAGACTATTTTGGATAGGATATCCACAAGTTGCTTATTGGAACTTTCAACTTGTCCATTGGCTTGTGGATTATAGGGGGTCGTCTTGTTATGCTCAAATTTTCATGCTTCAATCAGGATTTTAATCACATTGTTCAAAAAATGGATTCCACGGTCCAATACTATTTCCTTTGGCAGACCAAAACGACAGATGATTTGGTCAAGTAGGAAACTGGCAGTCTCTTTTGCATTGTCTTGCCTCATCGCCCGTGCTTCTGACCACTTTGTAAAGTAATCAGTTGCTACTATAATGTATCTTTTCTGAGTAGTAGACGACAGGGTAATATGTCCCACAAAATTGATGCCCCACTTCTCAAATGGAAGGGTAGCCATAATCGGTGTAAGTGGACGCTTCCTATTCCCTCTACTATCATGTCTTTGACATGTATCACATCTCTTGACATAGTCAAATGAATCCTGGAAGATGGATGGCCACCAATACCCAACTCTTAAATCCTTTTGTGCCATCAACCGCCTAGGAAAGTGCCCTCCACAAGTGGAGTCATGGCACTCTTCCAATATAAATGGGACCTCGTCAGGAATCACACATCGATGATAGATATCATCAACACCATGCCGATATAGCATTCTTGCGATCAAGGAAAACTTCAATGCCTATTGTTTAATTTTCCTCTTCTTTGATTTTAATAAAGTAGCTCCAGTCTCTCTCGTAGAAAGGTAGTGCGTTATAGCAGCATACCAGGAGGGAATAGACACTGTATCAATCTTGAACAAAGTTTCCATATCACTTCCTTTAGTCGAGACCTCTTTTGGCTCTCCAAAATCCACAAGATACTCTACAATGCCCTGAAGCTTCCGTGGTTTGCTCTTAATCTCGTAATCAAATTCTTGCAAAGTGATTAACCACTTTGCTAAATGATCACACAACTTTAACTTATTCAACAACAATCTAAGCCATTCCGCCTTCATATAAAAAACCACATTCTCATAAAGAATGTAGTGCTTGAACTTTTTGGTCGCAAATATCATTGCAAGGCACAACTTCTCCATATAGATGTAGTTGATTTCCGATATGCCCAACTTCCAACTAGCAAAAGCTATGGGATGGTACCACTTCTCCTCCCAAATTTGGGACAAGCAGCAGCTAATACTATACATGGTTGCTGCTGAAAATATATAGAACATTTCACCCCTTTTAGGTGCTTTTAAAACAAGTGCTTTGGCAAACTCTTGCTTCACATTGTCAAAAGATACTTTGCAAGCATCACTCCATGCAAACTGACAATTAAAAGACAATAGGTTTATCAGTGGCAACATTATTTCTGTTAGGGCATTGATAAACCTTCGATAATACCCTACCGATGACAAAAAGCTATGCACTTCCTTTGGAGTACGCGGCGGACTCATGGAGACTATGATCTTGATTTTTTCAGGGTCAGTCACAATCCCTACGGAACTGACCACATGGCCTAACAATAGCCCATAAGGCACTCCAAAGACATGCTTCCACTAGTTGAGAGCTATGCAAAATTGTCTGCAACGCTCGAAACACTTCCGCAAAATAATCTACTGCCTTTCTCTTACGGTGGCTGACCCCAGCTCATCAATGAGTACTTTCAAATCCTTTGGGGAGATGTCACCAATGGTCTTGTCGGTTATTCTTTGCCATGAACCAGGTGCATTACATAACCTAAATGCCATCACATGGTATGCAAAGATACCGAAGACAGTGATAAATGTTGTTTTCAGTTATTCTTGCTTAACAATCGCCATTTGGTTATACCCTGCAAAGCAATCCATGAACGAATATATTTCCCTACCCACCAATTGATCCAAAATTTGGTTAATAAATGACAATGGGTAGTAATCTAATAGTCTATTTATTTAGCTCTCTAAAGTCTACACAAAGACGGTGGATTTGATTATTATTCTTCTTTTTAATCACAACTGGCGAACATCATTCAGTATGCTGAACTGGGAAGATCAAACGCACCTTCTGCAACTTCTGAAGCTATTCAAATAGCCCATCCCTTAGTTCAAAAGGCATACACCTTACTTTCTGATGTATAGGGCAGGTTCCTTCCTTTATAGGAATGGTATGCACAGCCAGATTGGGAGGAATACCCCTAAGTTCAAGCAAAGATGTCGCAGAACTCCTGAATCAGGGACACATAGTCCTCTCTCTCTTTCAAACTGAGCATGGAACCTAGTTTGATTGGCCGTGAATCATTAGGCATGCCAAGGTCCAACTCAATAACGTCCGCATCTCTTATTCAATCTTGAGTCTCTATCAGTTGATTCAAGGTTATCTGATAAATATCCTCTATAGTGGACCCTTCCTTAGATCCATCGCTCGATGATATCTCACTACCAGATGGATCATCTACTATTTCTAGTTCATTGGAGGATAATGGACCTCTCTCACTCTGAGGAGACTTAGGGTAAGCATCCACTATTACACGATGGGCACCTCGACCTAGAATCACTCGACCAGCAGGTATATCAACTTGACAGTTTGTCCGTAGAATCCATGGCCTGCCTAGCAAAACTCGATAGCTAGGATGTCCTACAAACCTTATCACCCTAAAGTCCAAATAGCATTCCATGCTCGCAATTGTAACATGGACTTTAGTGATACAACCTTCCGGTTGTCTTAGACTATCATCAGCCATCCTAAGAAGTATGGAGCTATCTTTTTGGATCCCTAGACCTAACCTGTCCATCAAATCTAAACTTGTGATATTGTCGGAGGATCCAATGTCCACAATAGCATGCTCCACTAATATTCCATCCACATATGCTGAACCCTAGGGCAATGCTTTTCAGCATGATCGAACCAATCTTCTCCCACTCTAGCTATGCCCAAAGGTTCTACAATATACCCTATACGTAGGATTTTCTTGAATTCCTTGCGTGCTCCTAGAGAAAGTTTAATCAATTGTAGGAGATTTACATCTGGTTTAACTTCGCAAAGAGAACTTGCTAGGTCAAAGTCGTGGTAGTTAGCCAAAGTTCTCTTCTTGCGCTAAACCATTCTCTCCTTTGGTCTTTCAATCGGCTTTGGTGCCTCTTTTTTAGCCTTTACCTTCTTTCTTGACAATCCTTTATCCTTCTCGAGATCAACTTTACTACCAATAGGTCTTAAAGGTCCACCTTCCATATCAGGATTTAGGACTCACTTTTCCCTAGCATCTTGCTTAGGTCTTCCCTCGACAAGTTTTACAATTCCTTTGTCACCCTCTTTGATCTTTTGACCTCTTGTTACGGCTCCTGGATTAGAAGTTTTAGCATCATTGAAACATACGGCCTCAATAAGGCTGACTCCACTACCATGAGGCAACTCCTCTACAGTAGCCTTTCCTCGTTGTAGTATTTGTCTTGGTCCCTCATCTTGCTGGGGATTATTCCCTTGTGGGTGATGGTTAACTGGACCTAGTTGTTTACTCCCTTGTTGGAGAGAACTAATCTTACTCCAACACGTAGCAGCTAAGTGGCCAGACTTTCCACAAATATCACATTTGACATTCGTGCAATTCCTAGGGAAATGTTGGCCACCACACCACTTATAGCTGAATCTTGAGGGGGCACCCTCTTTAGGGCGTTGACTCCCTATGAAATTTTGCTGCTTCTTAAGAAAATTGACGTCCACAGCTATTTGTCTATATTGTTCATAGATCATATCAGTATAGTGCTTCATCATATCCTTAACTTTGCCAAGGACATTAGAGGCACTCGACTCATAGCCGCGATCATATATTTGTCATCCCATCCACTTAACAACTTGA
The DNA here is from genome assembly GCF_053477565.2 of Lygodium microphyllum. Classification (NCBI taxonomy): domain Eukaryota; kingdom Viridiplantae; phylum Streptophyta; class Polypodiopsida; order Schizaeales; family Lygodiaceae; genus Lygodium; species Lygodium microphyllum. Next base: position 74,299,919 of record NC_141150.1, read on the forward strand.
TTAGGAATTGGCCACTGACCTACTGGGACGACATTAGGATTCATTGTTTGGCTTCCACCACTTAGTGGGCTAGTCTGACTAGCCATAGGCATAGTCATGCTAGGAGGAGCTGGTAACATAGGAAAATTTGGCATGATACTCCCTCTCCCATTCGCATTTAACATGGGGTCCCCTTAACTCCCATTGGTCAAGGCCAAATTATTACCATTTCAATTTATCCTTGCTGGATAAGACACTTGCAAGCGCGACTCCACTCTTTCTACTTGGGTAATAGCAGTGTCAATGTCGGCCAAAGCGACACTACTAAGCTGCACTTGGATATTGAAATCCAATCCATGTATGAAATATTGCAACTGTGAACCCCCTGGAATGAGAATATAAGTATTAAGTTTGCGAAGAACTTGCTTTAGTTTCTTGGCATAGGCCTGGACATTCTCATTTGTCTCTTGGCGTGTTACATTCAAGACATGCAACCAATAGTGTCCACCCTTCTTAGCAGCAAACTCTCTACGAAAAGCCGTAAAGAATTGGGCACTGCTAATTATGGTTTCGGCTTCTAGACCATGATACCACACTGTTGCTCTTCCTTTTAACATCATGTTGAAGAACATCACTAGGTGTCCTTGGTCCTGGATTCGATAGTTGAACATGAGTGTTTGGAACTCCTTAATATGGAGTTCTCCATCTTCTTCTGCTAACCCATGCAAAATGGGCAAAAGTGCTCCTAATGCCGATAAATATGATGTACTTGCTGGAATTGCGATGGGTTGTACCATGGCTACAATTGGATTGACAACAAGAGTTTGTGTAGGTATAGCTACACCCCCACCTATTGTGGGTTGATTAACTAGAAGAAGGAAAGTACCAAGACTTCCATTTGCACTCAAAGAGCTACTTGTAATACTTAGGTTCCTAGAACCACTACCGCTTATGTGTAACGGGCTCCTCCTTTGAGGAGAATAACGTCTTACAATCTCCAACTGCCATCTAGCCCTCTCAGCACGTTCTGCTTTTTGTATTTCGGCTTGACGGTCCTTATCAGAGGACATAAATCGAATATTTGGTCCCTAAAAACCCTAGATTGGAGAACGACCACTTGTTGGCGGCTCCTGAAAAACATACCACTGATGGAACCTAAAATGGGCCAATACTGGCTATAGCGCTAGCTGGACCTCTAACATGCACAAGACAACCCCATGGCCTCGCGGTCAGGAGCGTCTACTACAGGACACATTGCCCTGCCATCGTATGTACATTTTGCATTTGTATCATGTTTACAGTCCACCTCTTAACCTTGTCAGACTTCTTAGAGGGAGACCCTACACATTTTGGTATAATTCACCACACGTAGAATAACATAGGAGGCACCCCTCGGCGGTTGATTGCTGCGGCCCCACTATGACCTTCCTACACCTTGGGGAATGGCCCCTCGATGCATCACTAACACATATAACACATACATATATCATTCCAGGAATGTACCAGTCCTCACTTACTTGTCCCCTTGGACCCACCATCTAGACCTACAGCTTAGCTGCCTTACTCTCTCCGGCGTCGGTCATTTATCATTCAACCAAGTGCTATGCATACCAAGAATAGATACCATGTGTATGATTTATGCAATGGTGTATGCCTTATTGTGTACAAATAATTATGGTTTGAAATCAACCTATGCGTCATGCAAAATAAGCTCTTTTAATGAATTTCCACTAATACGAAATGCTTCGTTGTATGAGCCTAGCACCAAGGCAACCCTCGTGCTGCTAGATCCATTATTTCTAAATAAACCGCATCCTAAATGTTATGCATAAAGAGAACAATTAGACTTTGTATTATTTCAGCACTTAAACCATGGTATAACATGATCCTCCCCCTCATCATTTAAATTTTGCAACGGTGTATAGGTGTAGAGGTTCTTTTATGTCATTTTTTTGTATGTAAAAGCAATAAATACGCACTTTAACACAAAGGACAAGGTCCAAACTAAGGCTTAACCTCATGCTTCAGCCCCATCAGACATTCACATACATAGATCTTATTTCTCTGTTTTTTTCGAATGCAAGAAACCCATTTTTCCCATTTTTCTCTATTTTTTCTATTTTTTAAATAGAAAATAGGCATTTTCTAGTTTTTTTCCTATCTAATTTTTATAGAAAATAGGTATTTTTCCCGATGGTGAGAGGTCACTCAATGAGGAATCCATTACGCAAGAGCAGGCATGAGTGCCACAGGGGCTCTGGCCGTAAATCTCTCAATTGATCCTAGGAACTGCTTGACCCTCACATGAATCAAGAAAGGATCCTGGAGTTCGCGGTACTAGTAAAGGGATGGAAATCTTGGAGGGGATTTCTTTTCTTTTGCGTAAATAGAAGGAAAATTCCTATGAACAAATGTTTATCTTCTGTGTAGGCAGAAGGGGAAAATCATTGTAAATAACTTTGTGAAATAATAAATAAATGTGTTTTGCCAAAAGAATATATTCTCTATCTTTATGTTGTGTCTTAAAATTATGTGAAGTAACCTGTGATAATGGGTTAATTAACAAAGCTGCTTTTATATGTCACAACTTAATGTGATAGGTAATTAGAAAACTAAAGAAAACCATTTGTGGGAAGTGGGTGGGCGAGATCCCTGACGCAGATCCGACTTAGGGATGGGTGGTCCTCAGTGTGGTGGGAGCTTCTCTCAAGAGATTGAACAAAATGTTAATTATGGAAAAATTAGGCAGAGCCGAGTGTTGACTTACCTAGGGTCAAGTCTTAAAACCTTGCTAAAAAATTATCTTAGGAAAAAGGTGCAGTGGATGTGCTAAAAATTCTTTAGGGTTCCTTGAATCCTAACTAGTTAATGGAAAAAAGCATTGCACTCCATGAACCAACGGTAACTATGATCGCTCGAGTCGGACGAGAAGCCCTTGTGGGACACCTCTGATGGAGCTAACTGATGTATCGAGATCTCAGTTGTCAAACTAGAACCTTGAGCTTGCAAATTGATCCTCGTGGGAACGGCTGATACCTTCTCTTGGGGTGGACCTTGGAAACCTAGATGATAGACCTCATGCATTCTCGCGAATGCTAAGCAGAGCCGTCTAGGATAGTTTCCAAATGAACCACTAAAATGTGTAACCCAAGTAATTGTTAGGCAAGCATATGACATGTGGTATTAGAGCATAATTGAAATTAAAAATATCTATGGTTTTTAAGACCAATTTTTCTAAGTAATAACCATCCTGCTAATTGTTAAGGGATAAAGTTTGATAGAATAATGAAGTCTCGAATCAATTCCTTGTTTTTCAAGCAATGTACACATCTGCATTGAACTCCATGGATGGCGAGTGGAGAAGAGAAATGATGAGGATACTCGAACGCCTATATGATCCATCCCTTGTGAATCACGAAAGAAGATGGTTCTAGGATGAGTGTTACTGTTATATTGAGGCCGATTGATTCTTCAACATAGAGACTTATCTAAAATGCCTTGAATGGATGAAAAATTTAAAAGTAGTTGAGGCCTTTATCTTTTGTCTGTCCAGAATGAATCCACTTATGATTACCAATGGTCGAAGATACATCTAGACCATTATGTCTATGACAAGGTACTGAAAGTAATCCCAACCGACACGATTATAATCCAAGGACATCATAAGTATTGAGATTACCATATCCATGGCTTTCCACATCTGCCATTTCCATAGTATAGGTTTCTAGACATAGACAACAATTGGCCTACTTTCTTCTACATGGATGTAACTGATATCTATCCCTAAAAAATAAAGATATAATGATATCCTATTTTGAAAATTGTACATAGCATCCAGTCTAACCTATCAATGGTTATGTATCTCTACTTTTAAACATCTACCATTTGTAAATATCCCTTACTTGTAAAAATCATACTTTATGGACATTGATATTAAAAGATAACAATGGCTAGTTTTTGTAAAAATATTATGCTCTTTAGCCCATCATTGTTTTACAAAATTAGTAAGATATGTTAATGTGGAAATGAAGCTGAAAAGTTTAAGCACGAAACTAATTCGTGAAACTTATGATAACCCAGGGTAATACAACTATTGCTAGTCCGCCGACTGAAATTCAGGAGAAGAAGTATCTCCTTAAGCAGGTTATGTTAGAATATCAAGCTCATAGTATGTATGACCGACATTAGTCTTGTCTAGCTGTATCAGCAAGTGTGGGACATTAAATAAGTCGATGGTCTTAGACCCAGTGTGAATGGTCCTACGGACCTTAGTACTATTGTATACACTTATGTTATGTTAGTAGTCTATGAAATAATGGAAGATGATGAACGACCTGAAGGTCAGGTTGCTGCTCCATTACATTGTCTCTCTCCCTCTCTCTTCCAACATGGTATCAGAGCCATCATGGATGGGCTCTTGAAGGCATGAAGCTGTGAGAAAGAACTGCAACCTGAAGACTCAGGGCAATGGTTGAAGAGAAGCAGGCTAATAGTGTGCAGGCTGTCATTGTATCTGTGAAGGTATGCATTTTGTCATTTTGGGTTGTCATTATACAAGAGGGTTGTCCTGGCCTGTTTGAAGCATTATAGAGGCTTCATTGAGCACTCAAGAGCAAGCATCAACTATCCTTGTGGAGCATACCTGCTGCTGAAACCCCCAGGGCTGCTGGCGTGTTTGCGCCTGATCTTGAATGGTCATTTTCTGCTACTAATGAAGATATCAATCACTACCTAGTTGATCTCCAGCTTGAAAATGCTTCTTGGAAGGTCCTTTGATGCCTTGATAAGCCATTGCTTGGTCTGGAGCTGATTTATGAGCTAGAACAGTGAGCTTTAGATCTGAAATACAGTCCAGATCGGTTATTACAAACAGGGAATACACAGCATGTATGTATCTCCGACATGAGATTTGAGCATAGATATGCTTATGTAGACATATGTATTGGTTGGTATGCTTATGAGCTGAGGTCTTGGTGGCAAAAATATTCAAATCTGGAATTTTTTAATGGTTGGAAACTGTCATTGAACAGGGCAGCATACACTAGAGTCCTCCTGAAGATTTGAAGTCATTTGATGAGCATTTTGAGCTCTACTGAAGTGAGGGTTCATTCAAGAAGCATATATACTGAGTTTGATGCATTTGGATTGCATTTTACTGATAAAATATTCAGATCTGAAATTTTATGACAGACTGAAAACTGTCATAAAACTGTCATCATCATACACTCATTGACTTGAAGAAATACTTGCCTTTTGTTACCTACAGGGAGTTGTATGGTACAGGATATGATTGTTGAATGCTATGAGCATTGAGATGAACATTGAAGGCTCTTAAAAATTGAAATCTAAATCAAAGAAAAAATGCTTTGACAGTGTATTGGCTGGTCATAAACAGTCCATGTACTTTTTGACATTACTTCTTGAAGACAGAGAGCCTGCGAATGCCCGTATGGTTATGTATTGATCCCTACACATAGCGGCATATGTATGAAGTGGCTTGAGGATCTCTTGGGTGGAAATACATCTTGGTTTGACATTTTATTGGCTGTATACAATCTGTGAGCAGATTTATATCACTTGTACTTGCTGGATATGCATTGTTTTGTGTCCGTATGACTGTCTAGTTGCCTACATATACTAGCAAATGTCTGGGAAAGTTTGGAGCATGTATGACATGTTTTAAAGTGATTTTTGACAGTAAATTCACTGCTGGTTACTGAAAAATTATAGGTCTCAGACTGCATATTCTCTTTACTGCAATAAGCTTGCATGACACAGAGTTACAATACCTGCAAAGTCTATGTACTGAGACTGATGTACCTACGGGTTATACCACATGTTTGTGGATGTTTTTGAGGTTGTAAAGGGCTGAAATACCCTGTTTTTTTGTAGAGAATAGTTGCAGAAAACTGTCATAAACAGTCAAGGACTGAGGTTGGTCAGAGTGACTTGTTGGCTTGCAGGAAGTCAGGCAGTGACTACATAGTGTCTGATACAACATGGCAAAAGGACTGACAACATAACCCAGATAGTGGGGAAAAATCTTGACAGTAACAATTATGCCATATGGAAGTTCCGCATGGAGACCTTCTTAATAGGGAAAGGCTATTGGGAGTTGGTGACTGGAGCGGAAGCTGAACCTGAACTCCCAGATCGACCTACGGCTGATCAGAGACGATTACACTGAGCTTGGACAGAAAGAGCTCGTAGAGTCTTGCACTGGCTCTCTTTATGTATCTCAAATTCCATGGTAATGAAAATGATGAATTGCAGCTCTCCTAAGGATGCATGGGACATTTTGGTCAAGTATTATGGCACAACCACAAGTGCTAGGAAGATATAGCTGAAGCAGAAGTTTAACAACATGGAGAGGAAGAGCAGATCTATACAGGATTATGTCACGGAGGTTAAGACAATTGTGGATCAGTTGTTGGCATCTGTTGGTTCATAGGTTGAAGATGAAGACATGGTTGTTGTGACCTTGAATGGCTTGGGGCCTGAGTATAAGTCTTTTGACACTTTTGTGTCTGTGCGGGCTGAAATGCCTGATTTCAATGAGCTGGTTGCATTGCTTATCCATGAAGAGGTTAAGGCTTGGTTTGGCTACAGGATCTAGCAGTTCTAAAAACAAGGATGTAGTTTTCTATTCCAATCAGCGTGGTCGTGGAAACTGTGGTAGAGGCTATGGATTTGGCAGAGGAGGCCAACAAAATTCATCCTATGGCAATAACAACTAGCAGGTACCAAATGCAAGAAGTGGTGGAAACTTTAGAGGCAGGGGGAGATCTAGCCCTAGAGGTAGAGGCTCCTGGAAACATCAACGTCCATCTGACAATTCGAACAAGGATAAGGATTGTCATTACTGGGGAAAGTATGGACATATTGCCAAGGACTACTGGAAGAAGCAGGGCAATCAGAAAGGCAAACAACATGGGCATTTTGCTACATCTAGTCAGGCAGATGATACTTCAAGAGATAGATTGTTTGCCATGCAGTATGTAAAATACAGAGTTGTTGAAAAATCCACTGATGATGCATTTTGGTATATTGATTCAGGGGCATCGAACCATATGACTCCTCATGGTGATTGGTTCACTGATATGGTGGCTGAAAAAAATGGCTATGTCTGTACAGGTGATGACACGCAGCATAGCATTGAGCATAAAGGCAAAGTGCCTCTTGTGGTTCATGATGGCAAAAATAAAAATTTGCATGATGTATTGCATGTTCCTTCGATTATGAAGAACGTACTGTCTGTTGCTCAGATGACGGAGCAAAACTTGCAGGTTAGATTCAACAAGCATGGTTGCTTTATTGAAGAGTTTGGTAATGGATGCAAGTTAATAGCTCCTGGTCACAGGAATGGCAGAATGTTTACTCTTGATGCTACCTTTTCAGAGCTGAATTCAGCCATGCTTGCCCATGGTTCTAGCACTATCAGAGACTTGGAAATTTGGCACAAGAGAGTGGGACATGTAAATTTGCAAAGGCTGCAAATTATGTAGAAAAAATAGCTTGTTACAGGTTTACCCAAGTTCCAATATTCAGATATTGGTCATGTATGTGATGCTTGCCAGTTTGGTAAGCAGTCAAGGTTGCCTTTTGTCAAGCATGTAAGGTAGAGTACACGTGCGTTGCAGTTAGTGCACTCTGATGTTTGGGAGCCAGCCCATAATGCGTCCATGGGAGGCTCCAAGTATTATGTTACATTCATTGATGATTACAGTCGCTATACTTGGGTTTACATTCTGAAGACAAAGGATGAGGTGTTTGCTGTTTTTCAGCAGTTTAAAAAGCAGGTTGAAAAGGAATTTGACTGTTATATCTCTTGCTTGAGATCAGATAGCGGTGGGGAGTATGTGTCAAATGAGTTTGACAACTTTCTGGCTGAAAATGGCATATGTAGGCAACTTACCTGTAGCTACACTCCTCAGTAGAATGGGGTAGCTGAAAGGAAGAACAGGGTCTTGATGGAAGTTGCTTGTGCCATGATGAATGAGAAGAAGATGCCACTCTATTATTGGGCTGAGGCTGTTATTACAACCATGTATATCTTGAATCGGACTCCCACTTCAGGTATTCATGAGATGACACTGTTTGAGAAGCTGTATGGCTATAAGCCAAATGTAATTCACATGAAAGCCTTTGGCTGTCTTGCTTATGTGCATATTCCAGATGAAAAAAGGAAGAAGTTGGATCCAAAAGCGGTTTTCATTGGATATTCGCAAGAGAAGAAGGCATACAAATGCTATGATCCCTCTACCAGGGAGACCTTGGTGAGCAGGGATATTATTTTTTATGAGATGGGTTCTTAGTATATATCACCGGCAACAGTGCCATCGGATATGCCTTCCACTCATGTATCTACAGTTGATATGCAGCAGAGCACTGCTATGACACGACCTAGCAGTCAGACAGTATCTCCATGGACAGGGAGATTGAGGAACTCACCATCCACTGACACCAGTATGTTAGTGAGGGGGAGATATGATGTCGCGGACAAAGGAAAATAGAAAGTTACTGAGGATGTATGTTGGATGATGACACCTGGTAGGATGACTTCTGGATATGAGTCTACTGACACTTCAGACAGTGAACTTGGTATTCCGACTGTCTATATGCCTGGTGCAAGGCAGAGTAGGTTCAAGATGCCCATCATGTAATAGTGGATGCTTACCCTGAGTCTCCTCAGAGTGAGAGAGCTCCATTATCCTCCACTGAACTAGAAATAGTAGATGATCCATCTGGTAGTGAGACGTCATCGAGTGATGGATCTAAGCAAGGGTCCACTACAGAGGATATTTATTAGATAACCTTGAATGAGCTGATAGAGCCTCAAGATCAAATAAGAGATGCGAACGTTATTGAGTTGGATTTTGCGGCCAATCAAATTAGGTTCCATGCTCAGTTCGGAAGAGAGAAAGGACTATGTGTCATTGATTCAGGAGTTTCGCAACATCTTTGCTTGGAGCTATGATGAACTTAGGGGTATTCCTCCCCGACCAACGGATATATTGACTTGATAGTCTGTCTATAGAATCCATGGCCTGCCTAGCAAAACTTGATAGCTAGGACATCCTGCAAACCTTATCACCCTAAAGTCCAGATAGCATTCCACGCTCGCAACTATAACGTGGACTTTAGTGATGCAACCTTCCAGTTGTCTTAGACTATCATCAGCCATCCTAAGAAGTGTGGAGCCATCTTTTTGGATCTCTAGACCTAACCTCTCCAAAAAATATGAACTCATGATATTGACGAAGGATCCAGTGTCCATGATAGTGTGCTCCACTAATATTACATCCACTGAGAGAGGGGAATCGAGCAGTGCACCACAGCTTAGACACTCACAGAGGGTTAGATACCCTATTGATAGGTTGACATATAGTGGCTACATTGCAAAGCATTATGCTTACATGACAAAAGTGATGGAGATCAAAGAACCAGGTACATATGTTGAAGCAGTGGAAAATGAGAACTGGTGTGCAGCTATGGATGAAGAAATGAATGCCTTGGTAAAACATGGGATCTTGTGCCACTGCCTGAAGGAAAAAAGACCATTGGCTGCAAATGGGTCTACAAAATCAAATGCAAGTCAGATAGCAGTGTGGAAAGGTACAAAGCCAGGCTAGTTGCTAAGGGGTATGCCCAATAATATGGACTTGATTATGAGGAAACATTCAGCCCTATTGCCAAAATGGCAACCACACGCAGTGTGATTGCTTTGGCTGCTGCTAGAGGATGGAAATTACAGCAAATGGACGTTAAGAATGCATTTCTTAACGGTGACATAGCAGAGGATGTCTATATGGTTCAGCCAGAAGGAAGTAATGCTTAGAGAAATCCTAGTTAATGACACTGATCCTAAGCTCAGAGTCGAATACCAAAATTTCACTTCAAATGATAGGCTTTATCTATTTCAGGACAAGACTCTGCATTCCTCTCAGTCAAGTGCTAACAAAGAAGATATTATGGGAAGCCCATGACTCCCCATTCTCAGGACAACTTGGCTATGAAAAGACTCTTAATGCAGTCAGGAAAAGTTACTACTAGGAAAGGTTGAAGCATGATGTACTCAGATATGTTGTTGAATGCCTAAGTTGCCAACATGTGTAAGCTGAGCATGTCAAAATGCCAGGCAAGCTCCAACCAATTGACATTTCACAAATGAAATGGGAGTTCATCAGAATAGATTTTTGTAGTTAGCTTATCTTTTATTCAAGGAGGGTATAATTCAATCATGGTGATTGTGGATATGCTAACAAAGGACACTCATCTTATCCAAATCTTCTCAAGTCCAACTATAAAGCTTCAGATATTGCACAACTATTTATGAAAGAAATATTTAGGCTTCATGGATTGCCTAAACGGATCGTTAGTGATCATCGCGACTCTCTGTTTATGTCAAATTTCTGGAGAAGCCTATTTGAAGTATTTTGAATCCAACTTTATTTTAGCACAGCTTACCATCCCCAAATTGATGGTCAAATAGAGCGAGTCAATCAAGTCATTGAAGATATACTAAGATCTTATTGTTTTGGAGAACGGACAAGGTGGATACAATATTTTCCCTTAGTAGAATTTTCCTACAATGCCTCATATCACCAAAGTATTCAAATGACTCCACTCCAAGCATTGTATGGGCAAGATTGTTTGATGCCATTGAATTTCTTTGATCCAACCCTAAAGGTTGAGGCTTCTTAGAAAATGCTAGAAGACATGGATGATCAAGTCAAAACTACCAGACAAGACATCCAAGCTACGAAAGACCACTAGAAAGCTTATGCTGATCTCGGATGGTAAAAGCATATCTTCTAAGAGGAAGGCATGGTTTTCATCTATATACAACCAAAGAAGAGATCTCTATCAATAGGAAAGTTCAAAAAATTGAGTCCAAAGTATTGTGGACCATACAAGATTCTCAGATGCCTAGGAGCTAATGCCTACAAACTACAACTTCCCCATAACACCATATTGGGGAATATGGAAATTTTCCATAAGTTTGGGACATGTGGTTAAATCTTTGGATTTGTCATAACTTAAATACTATAAATCCAAATCGAGTACTCTATAGTTCAATAGATTCCATTTTTAAAGCATTTTCTAATGATAGGTCACATCATATGGTTTTGAGAAACTTATGGGCATGTTATTTGGGTGCCACCTTTTTAGTATTCAAAAAATGGGAATTGGGAGATTCCCAAACTCACTAATATTGTGTTCCATCATGTGAAAGTCCACAATGTATTTCATGTTAGTCTTCTGAAAGCTTATGTGGCTGTTACCATATTTCCCGCAGCACAGAGGAGCGGAAAACGAAAAAAAAAAAGAAATAGCAAAAAAGGCGCAGGATAAAAGCAGAAAAAGGCACCTTGACCGGTAACCAGACCCTGAGAAATTTAAATATTCGGGCACGACCCTCAGAAAGTCTTAGTGTTGCCCCAAGGCAACAAAAGAGTAAAAGGTGCACCATTAAATATGGAAGCGCTCCCGAATCCTTGTAAAAGAGCGCCAAGCTCGCTCCTGTGCAAATTGTACGCATTAGTTGGGAATAGGATGAAATTAGAGTGGTGGGAAATGGGAAAAAGGGCCTAGGCTATGGCCGGCCATGTAAAAAAGGAAAAAAGGGGATGACCGCCCAAAAGGGATTTAGGGTTTTGTATATAAAGTTGAAAAGTGAATGAGAAGCTCATTCTTTGGTGTGTGGCAAAGAAGAAGTCTTCTTCTCCCTCTCTTCTTCTCTCCTTCTTGCTTGTGTGTGCTCTTGAGAGAGGGAGTGTGAGAGTGTGAGGGAGTGAGTGTGAGTGGGAGTGGGAGTGAGGGATCAAGAGGGTGAAGCTTTTCACCATCTCCTTTCTTCTTCTTCTCTTATCTTCTCTTCTCTTCTCGTGCACGCGCAGCTATGGAGGATGGAGCTTGGAGATGGAGGAGGCTTGAGGATACTTGAGCTAGCATCGAGAATCATGGAGCTACCGGAGTGCAAGAGAGAGGAGGGTACTCGATCAAGCATCAAGGTAAGCTCATTACACTTGTAGGATCGACGGCACATCGACTAGGTGAGAGATAGCCATTAGAGCTCGCTTGGAATGCTTGAAACAATAAGCGGTCCGTGGGACTTGGCGGTTGAGTGAAAGCTCCCACATTTTGGTTCCATTGCTAGAACCAACAGATTCAAGCTTGAGCACTTGCGCGCCTCATATCGAGTATCGAAGTAGGAGATTCATCCCCGAAACGGAGCTTGAGATCGGTAGGAAGTTTGGGTGTTTTTTATCTTCAAAACAAGTAAGTATTTTGGGATATTTTGGTTGTTTAATGATTGAAAGCATGGAGAATCTATTTCGTTTTTTTGCCTTTGATCTTTGTTGCATTTAACATAGGTTAGAGTTAGGAAATCGAACTGGAAAAGGGTAGGGTTTACTGTTTCAAAACAGGGCAAAACAGGGTAAAAATCGTGCAAAATGGGTAAAATGCTCGCTAGTGATGCCTAAGATCAGCAAGTGAGCGATTGGGGGCGTCAACGCCACACTGGGGAAGGCATATAAGAGCCAGGAGGCCAAGGGAGAGTTCATTTGTGCCATTTCAGTGAGAGAGAGAGAGAGAGAGATAGAGAGCTCCAGCCTGTGTCGATTCGATCCCATCACTGACCCACTTACCGGCCCGTTCAGGTATACGAATCTCTCCCTCTACGTCCCTAGATAGGATCTGGAAGTGCATGACCACGTAGCCGGCCTACATTTGGTGAATCGACCGAAATCGCGTTCGTGTGGGTCACGCGTGCCGCGTTCGGCCCGTCTGAGTGGCCTTTCCTGGGCCGAGTCCCAGAATCGGCCCTCGGCCCTTGTCACTCGGCCCACACAGCCAAAACCCTAGTCGGCCCTCGGACCACCGTCTGAGGCAACTGTCCGAGTCAACCCATTCGGCCGTCCGAGTCAGAGCTTTTTGCCATGTGGCACATCCGCGACCTTGGCCCGTCCGAGTCTCAAATTCGGCTCTCGGCCCAAGTATCGTTCAGCCCGTCCGAGTCACCTTGTTTGAATTCGCTATTTGGCCCGTTCGAATCGAAACCATCTGAGTCTATCCCCGAAATTTGGCCCTCGGCCGTGTGCCGTTCGGCCCGTCCAAGTGACCTACTCGGACCCTGCAATTCGAAGCAATTGGTCCGAGTACAACTTTTTGTCAAATTTTTTAGAAATTTGACCTGACCCGCAAATACATAGCAGCACAAACTGTCAAAACCCTGCTTAGCGGCTAGAAGTGGACAGTTGTGGGACCCAAGGACTTAGATGCGAGCCGCTGAGCCGTAAAACCTGATCGATTGAAAATGAACAAGGCAACATATGAGGAAACCCTAAATCCTGACAAAACGGCCAAAAAATGGATCTACAATCCTATCAGGCCCGAAACAAGTGAGAGTGTGTAAGACGCTGAGGAATTGCTTGCTGCACTCACATTGAATCTCCGCACTTGAAGTACACTTAAGAAAGCTGAAAGCCTGATTGGGCACAAGTGCACGAGAAACAACACGCGCACCGAGTGACCATAAATTAAGGTTTGTATTCAATAACCAAAGGAACTCACTCAGATAAACCACTCAAGGAACCCACCAATAGGAGAGGACCCAAGATATAGACAAACCATCAAAGCACATAATAGGACCAAGCAGGGAACGCCAATGACGGGGATCTATCAAGTCCATTCAACGTGATCGACAGCGTAGTGGAGCGCGAGAACTCGATCATGACGGAAGAAAGCTCAGACCATCGGTCTAATGAGGAGCTCGATTTGAATGTATTCCCAGATGCTATCCAGCAGAGCTGGTGAGTAGTTACGATGCGCACGCCCGGTACGAGCATCGCGGTAGGACAGTAGACGCAATCATTGCAGATCTAGAAGAGGAGAGAAGGCTAGCCCGCAAAGTGTTGCAAGGCATAGCTGAGTACAATAGGGATCAGCAGCGCAGGCTAGGAGCCAGAGGCAAAGCATGGAGCTGCACGAGGTACAGCGAGTGCTGAACTTAGCTGGCCCAAACTGAACGGATCATGAGAGAGCACTAGAGGGAGACTTGACGGTGAGCGAGCTTCTCATGAAACGGCTGCTCGATAATACAGCAGTAGAGCAGAGTGCCACTGCACTAGTGACGTCACTGCTCACAGGATTAGGGGCGAATCAAGGCTCAAAAGGCCAGGCCAAAATACCAATTGTTGCCAAGCAACTCGATAAGTACCAACCTCATGACGACCCATACAGCTTTGTTGAACAGTTTAAGCAAGTCTGCGAAGCCAATGGCCTCAACGACCAAACTCAACGCTCGCAAGCATTCGGACTTTTCCTAGGCGACAAGGGTAGGACATGGTATACGAGCTTAGACACTGCAGAGCGAGCCAACTTCAATGACCTCAAGGATCTCTTCGTCAAGAGATTCGTTGAGCCCGGATATTGTGATAACCTGCTAGTACGCTTGATGAACGTCAAGCAGAAAGAGAAGGAGGACATCCGCGACTACGTGACCCATGTGAGGAGTCTCTTTAAGAGAATCCCTCTAGGTGAGCGACCGACACACAGAGCAGTTTCGACTGTATTCATCAGCAGAATTCGAGACGAGGAGTTGTATAAGGCTCTGGCAGGCAATTCAAGCTTGCAGCGGGACACTTTGAGGAAGCCATCAGAGTCGATGATCAGCTGAAAGAGTGAAGCTCCGGGAGCTCAAATCTAGAGGAGACCAACTCGCGAAGCTTAGAGAGAACGTTAGGCTCTAGCGAGCGGTCAATCCCATCATCCCAAGATAAGGGGAAGGCCACCGAGACAGACCAAGGCTTGGCTGAGGTCAAAATGGAATTAGCCAAGTTACAAGACATGTTGAGACGACCAACGCACCTGCACGTCCAATGCGTGTACTGTGGCAGAAGCCACTTGCCAGCCGAGTGTCAAGACCCTAGGTCACGACCTTGTGCTAACTGCGGTAGGTTCGGCCATGATGTCGCGCATTGTAGATTACCAAGAAGACTTCCATACTCGCAACCCTATGGCCAGCCTTACCTAGCGAACAGCCCGCAACCATTCTTCGGAAGGGGAGCCCCATTGACTCTTCCCGCGCCTAACGATATGAAACCAACCGCCCCTAGAATGGACATAAATCCTACAGGCATTCCTAGACCGCCGGGTCCTTACGTGACCCACCCACCGAGCGATGCTCCAGTACACTACATGGAGGAGCCGAACAATGAAGAGACCTACATATACCCTTACGTCTCGCATGACGATGAGGGCAATACGGTCCTCATGGATTATCGACCCGTGCCGGTGATGGCGTTAGGACGAGGATGGGGTAGAGGCCTAGGAGGGCAGATGCAGGATCCAGTCACTTGTTGGACTTGTGGTCACCCCGGTCATGTCTCATCACGCTGCCCTGAAAGAGAGCAGCAAAATAGAGACAAGGCTGACCAAAGGTGCGCAGAGTGCAGAATCACCCATATTTTCATAGATTTCCCAAAGCGGAAGCCATCCTCTAGCTCAACCAACTTGCCATCTGTCCCATTGGGGCTATTTGGTGTTGAAAACCCCGATGGGGAGGCCACACCTATTCCATTGTGGGTCATGACCCGAGCCCAAACGAAGCAGGCCAGCATCACTCTGCCAGGACCTAGCAATCTTGACACAACCTCCATAGGGAAGAAAAGCCGCAAGCAGAAAAAGAAGAGATCGGAAGCTAAAGTCACACTAAAAACCGAGAGTGCTACGACTTTGCCTGCGGGAAAGAAGGTTTCAAACACAGAGGCAGAGACTTCAGTCCCTAAGACGGCCGAAAAGGGAAGCACTAAGGTAGGGGAATACCCGCATCCAAAGTGACAGTTACAGGCCATAAAGAAGGTGAAGGAATGGGTGAAGGAGGCTCAAGAGCATCTCAAAGATGCTGAGCCAATCATAGTGGATGAGATCAATGATCTCTCCAGCGTAAGCACGCCAATATCACCACCTCAACCTAAGTCGGCAGAAGCAACTGCGCCACAAGCAGTGCCACTAAGACCAAGCCTTGACACGACAGAGCCGCAGATCAGCCGCAGCCATTGGCCCGGACAACCTATGTTAGGGGAAGGACGAGTATCCAACAATCTCCTGACCATGCTAGTGACTACCCTTGTAACACTTAGCCTGGGAGATTTGCTTAAGCAGCATCCTACCCTATGGCAAGATCTTAAGCAGTGGGTCGAAGGGTCACAAGAGGAGGTCACGGGCAGACCCTCAAAACCATGATGCAGAAACGCAATTACCAAGTTTGATGCTGCACTCCATGCCTAAATCCTTGCATGTCAATGCCTTTTGGGAGGGCTCTGAGATGCACGCGGTCTTACCGGTCCTAGACCTAGGCGACACAACAAGAAAGGGGATTGTAGGCATGGGAGCTGGGGTTAGTGTGCTTAGCCATGCAGTGCTTCAGACTTGGGGAAACCCGCCTGTTGAAGCTGCTAGGTTTAATGTCACGCTAGCAAACGGTATGAGAGTGAAGCCATTCGGGGTACTGAAGAATTGGCCAGTGAAGATCGCAGGTGTCCAGTTCTCTGTCGACTTTATAGTCATGAAGGGAGTGGACTACGATGTCCTATTAGGCCGACCCTGTATGCGCAACACTAGAGTCATCAAAGATTGGGGTAACGGCTTGATCTTCCTTGGCAATAGAACGGACGCCGTAAGAATAGAGATGGACACTTGGAAGACCTCACCAGTCGACCTAGACGCCATCTCTGCTATGCTCAAGGGGAACACTCAGGTCAAGACGTCCTATGGGCCCTTGACCAAGTATATCCCATGCCCAGAGGACGAGCGGGATTGGATGCACGTTCTTGTTACAATCAACCTACCATTCTTATATCAAGAGGCATGTGAGCAGGCCATCAAAACGATTGGCAAGTCTAACGAAACACTCTCTACACCAGTCTGCATGATGGCAGGAAGCCGCTGGGAGAAGCCTGAGCTTGTCTCCTTCCAAGTGTCATCCAACAAAAGGGAACTCTAGGGAATACTGGAATACCTAACAAACCAGCTAGCTGGCAATCCAGCTGCAAATTTCAAACCACTCCAAGATCTCTTAGAGGAATCCAAGTGGCAATGGACTAGAGTGCACGATTTAAACCTCACGTATAACTAGGCCCTAGTCCCCGACCAACGGCATGAGACATACCAAACCCTAGGAGAGGACGAGCAATCGGATGACAAAGATTCTAGCGATGAATACAAAGGCTGCCAATCCTTCAATGATGAGAGTGAGGGTGAAGTGGATACCATAGAATACGACACTGAAGGATGAGAAATTGAGCAGATACGAGCAGACGCCAAGGCCTGGAAAGGGAAGACCCCTAGAGTAGAGCGAGGAGTCATGCGCATGGAATGTGATTGCGCTTGGTTGGAATGCATGGGAGCCATAGACCTTAAGCAAGCAGGCCTAGCCCAACCAGGAACGACATCAATACTTAGGACCGAATCACCATCTGAACTGCGGCCACCGGGGGAGACCACCTCTCCTAGCGAAGATGGAGGGTTTGACTCGTAATCGAAAGTTAGTTGGGATAGTGATCCAGAGATCCCTAGGCCGACCACGGCCAAACGTACCAAGGGGGACCTACCCGTCCACCTGAGGCGTAGATGATTAAAGTAGGAAAGGGCAAAGCAACCCAGGGATACACGATCAGAAGAACAACGAAAGCCGCAGGACCTCCCTAAACACTTCACAAAATTCAAAAAAGGGGATAGGGTAGTAGTTCTGTTAGGTGCCAAACATCAAGGGCAGATGAGCGAACCAATCGAAGGACCAACCAAGGTCAAAGAGGTAGACCTATCCCAGGAAGGGGAAACACCCCGATTAGTGTTCATTGCCAAGAAGAACGAAAAAATCCGAATGTGCGTCAATTACAAGAAAGTGAACGCTGCTACGAAGAGAGACAACTATCCATTGCCATACACTGAGCACATGCTCGAGAGAGTGGCAGGCAAGGAAGCCTACAGTTTTTTGGATGGCTTCTCAGGGTACAACTAGGTGCAAGTGCATCCTGTGGACAGGCACAAGACCGCCTTTGCCACTGAGTGGGGTGTCTTTGCATACAAAGTCATGCCCTTCAGGTTGACCAATTCCCCTGCCACTTTTCAACATCTCATGTGCACTATATTTAAGGACATGCTTCACAAGGAGTTAGAGGTCTTTGTCGACGACTTGTGTGTCCATTTGACCTGGATCGAACACTTAGACAAACTCCGTGCAATCTTTGAACGGTGTCACTTATATCGCCTCTCCTTGAACCCCTTGAAGTGTCAGTTTTGGGTAAAGCACGGATGCATCCTAGGACACGTGGTGTCGAAGAATGGCATTGCCACTGACTTCTCGAAGGTCAGGGTTATTGTTGACCTTCTACCCCCAATTAATTACAAGGGAGTTAAATGCTGCTTAGGCCATACAAGTTACTATCGGCAGTTTGTACTAAACTACGCGTTGATCGTTACACCATTATACAAGTTGCTGATTGTCTTCGAGTGGACCGAGGCATGCCAATGGGCGTATGAAGAATTGAAAAAGGCTCTAACAATAGCACCAATTCTAGGAGCCCCAGATTGGACCATTACCTTCCACGTGCACATCGATGCTTCTAAGTTTGCCATGGGGGCAGTGCTGTGCCAACCTGGTGAGCACAATTTAGATTATCGAGTGAGCTTTGCTAGCAGACAACTCACTGAGACGGAGATGAACTACTTGACAACAGAAAGGGAGGGATTAGCCATGGTGTTCGCTGTGAAGAAATTCTGGCATTATCTATTGGCCACACCCTTCACCTTTTTCATGGACCATCAAGCCCTACTCTATTTAGTAAACAAACCTTGTGCTGCAGGACGCATAGCTCGATGGCTCCTCCTACTTCTAGAGTTCGACTTCTCTGTGGTAGTACGAAAGGGAAAACAGCATTACATGGCCAATCACATGTCATGCATCCCCATAGGAAAAGCCGCTGGACAAGGCATCGTTAATGAGTTACCACGCCCACCTATTCCACCTGTCCAGCGAGACAAGAGAGATTTATTTAAGGCTGATCTAATGCCATATTGGGCGGACGACATAGTCCAAGTGCTCAAGCACCGACTACCCGAGCGACCGATAGAAAAAGCCCAACTTAGGTGCTTGATCCTGAAGATTTAGCCCTACCAGCAGGCTGATTAGGCCAACTCTATAGGCTGGGGCAAGACGAATTGCTGCATAGATGCATGTGTGAGCATGAGATGCATGATGTGCTCTCAGAGGCGCACAACGGCATCACGGGGGGACACTTTAGTGGAGACACAACGGCACGAAAGGTGCTGCAGTCTCAACTATGGTGGCCCACATTTTTTTGCAATGCCAAGTGATTCATCAAGCATTGTGATGAGTGCCAGCGGACAAAAGTCCAGATTTATAAGGATCAAATGGAGTTGATCCCAATTATTACTCGCCAACCCTTTGAAAAATGGGGAATTGACTTCATAGGGCCCATCAGTCCTGCGGCGCAATACTCACAAGCCAAGTACATCGTTGTGGCCATGGATTACCTCACAAAATGGGAAGAGGCAAGAGCCACACAAAAAAACGATGCTAGGACGACTGCCAAGTTCTTATGGGAGCAAGTGATCTCGTGCTTCGACTGCCCCATCGAACTGGTTAGCGACCAAGGCACAACTTCATCAATGAAGTGATAGCACATCTCCTATCCACCTTTCTCATTATCCATCTCAAATCCTCACCATATTACCCTCAGGCGAATGGCCAGGAAGAATCAACTAACAAGATTCTTATCAATGTCCTGACTAAAGTAGTCTCAGCCTCACGCAACAACTGGCACAACAAGCTGATAGCAGCCTTGTGGGCCTACTGTACAGCATATAAAACGGCTGTCGGCCAAACTCCCTTTAGGTTGACCTATGGAACTGAGGCAATTCTACCATTAGAATTCTTCTTTTCTAGCCTGAGAATAGCACTTCAAGGACGATGGAAAGGGAAGGAGGCATGGACGCAATGCCTGGTCGAGCTTGAACGCCTATCAGAGACTCGTCTTCTAGCCACCCACGTGCTTATCTGTGAGAAAGCCCGATGCAAGAGCTGGTTTGACAAGCATGTCAAACAATGCGAGTTTGAACAGGGTGACTTAGTGCTCCGTTACTCAATTAAGGGGCATAAGCAAAAAATGAAATTCAGAGGTCTCGGACCCTTCAAGGTTCGTGCGATTAGCCGAACCGGCAATGTCGAGCTTGAGACACTAGACGGTGAGGGAATAGGCTTCTTCAATGGCAATCGTGTCAAGAAGTACTACCCTCCCACGCATCCTTTGCATGAGCCGCCATTGTTAGAACCGCCGGTCAAAGTACGAGTAGCCACAATCATTGAAATCAACGAAGAAGATGAGGAAGCCATAGAACCCACTTACCTCCGTATCACGGTCACTACCAAGCAAACATGCGCTTTCAACGCCTTAATCGACGAGGGAGCAGACTTCAATGTCTTAACCCATGGTCATTGGATCCAACTTGGCAAACCGCTACTTCAACCCACAACTGCCAAATTAAACCCATACGGAGCCCACTCATACGCACTTCTCGGCAAGCGCAGAGTCGCCGTTTCTATCGAGTCTGAGACTGTTTCAATGCTTTTTTACGTATTACCAAGTGCTACAGATGCAGACACGGAGTCATTGCTAGGGTGAACCTTCAAAAAGCAGACTCACTGCAATATTGATTATGAGTCACAGCGCATCCACCTAGCAATAGGCAACGTGTGCATTGTCACAACTTTTAGCCAGGGCTGCGCAACACCATCACCGTCTGCAAAGCCACCGGTAGAACCAACCATAGGCAAGACTAAGGAGGGGGGTAGTGTGCGGCCGCCACTCCTCGACTCCCATAAATCGCAACCCACAGCAGCAGCCGAAGCTAACACCCAACAGCCTCGCCTCCAATGGGTGCCTAAACAGCCGCAACCATCGCCTAGGAGTCAACGCTCCTATCCTTAGAAGACCCAGAACTCTAAACCTAGGAGGCCAAAACACAATCACAGGAAGCATCGCGTGATCAAGCAAAGCTGGGTCCCTAAAGCCCTCTTGCATGCCCAAGGCTATTATGAGGGAAATACATGGCTGTGGATCCCTAAAGCCCCCACGGCCAAACACACTCTTCACATACCACCCTCAAGCTTGATCAGCCCACGTCCCATAACACCTCAAAACCATAAGCCGCAATGCTCTCCACAGCCCCAGCCATCCGACTCATCTACGCTTCAGGCCAAAAAAGTCGCACAGGCCTATCGGCCCAAGCAACAGCCACCATCACAGGAGGCATCATCCGACCCAATCAATCCGACTCCCCAAAGCAAACCTGAATGCAGCAATCCATTTGTTGTGACGGACCCTAACCCACCTATCTTCCAAATAGCCAAACTGCGGGCTCAAGGAAACTCCCAACCGCCCATTCTCATTGTCAAAAGTGCTTGTTCTATCAAACCTCAACCACCTATCGGCCTTACGCCCTCCTACGAATGAAAATCCTTCCTAGTGCTAGCCGCTGACCTTGCAGAGGACACCGGGGATGACGTGGTAGAATGCATTAAACGACTCGATGCCACCTTTGTGTCGCTAGTCCTCAGCTATGACCGCTTGGACTTAGGTCTATTAGAAGAACCCTTTGCAATGGAAGTGCGCAATATGCCTTGCTCCTAGGAGACCTTTGAATTCGCATTTGCAAAAGCTTCTCGCTTCGCTGCTGAGTTGATTCGTAGCGAGATCTCCAAGGAGCAAGCCATCAAACAGCGCCTTATCACATCGTACGATCCACAAACCACTTCTGCTATCACTGACCAAGAAATCACGGAGTTATCACACCTTGCTGACACTAGATCACCTTTCTTGAGGCAGTGGTACGCTCTTAGGCTGCAATGGGCAGTTGAAGGATGTCGCATAATGACCAATGCCGAGCCATCAAAACAACAGAGTATGACCCCACTTACATCGCGCCCACCTCGTATAGAGTGTTAACCACTCTTCGGGGCCGACCCATGGATGAGCACATAAAGGGGCATCCCTAACTTGACCGCCTCTTAACAGAGGAAGAACTCCACATTGCGAGTCAGGTCGACTCTGGTGACTTCCTCACAGATGTTCTCACATACATCACGCAATTCGACCCTTTGATTTGGACCGCGCCGCTCGATTGGAATACAATCCAAATTTCTATACTTGGCTCCTTCACAAGTAACTCCCATCCCAATCTGCCGAAAGCCCTTAACCTTTTGACCCTCAATCCTAGGAAGGATTCTTTTCACGATGGAAGGGGAGGGGGTAAGTTGGAATGAATCATATGAGAAAGGAATCAAAGGGGATAAATCAAAGTAAAATTAGCAACAAGCATAAACAGGTAGTATGAAAAAACGGACGGGGTAGGAAAATGGGCAGGAAAACTTTGAAATAAAGGGAAAAAAGTCCAAGTCTAAAAAGGAAAATCTACATGGCTTCCTAAGGAATTCATTCAAAAAGCATAGAGTTTTTCTTTTCCCACAATCAACGAATTGACATGTGGAAAATACTAATGAAAGTTACGATTTATGGCAGGAGCATAAAATGTCGCAGCAAGACCGCGCCCATCGACTCCCATTCACAGACAAGGAAAGGGAGCAATACCGCATCCATCTAGAGAACCGCGCCTTCAACCAGCTCAAATTCCAAACCATCCACAACATAGAAGTTGTGGTGGCCAAGGAGGAAGCGGCTAGGAGGGTGGTGGAACAATGCAACCTCACAAAGTATCTTGAAAAGTTCTCGCAAGAGCCAGACCACCTAAAGTGCGTGGAGTTCCTCAGAACATACAACTCAGACCAAGAATGTGGTATTGTAATAGTGGGCAGAGGAGAAGCCGCAAAGCAGGTACAGGTTCGGTTACATCCAGCCTTGGTGGAGAAGGCTTTGGGATTGGTACCAAAGATGGAGAGGAAACAAAAAAGGGATGTTTATGCCATGCTGAAAATGAAGAAGGAAGATGTGCTTACAAATGACGGCATAAGCATCTAGGATATCCCTGACGCAGAAGCCAGGATGCAGGCCAAGCTGATACATGTGCTCTTCTCCAGCCAGCGTTACAATTCCTTGATGCATCAAATTAGCGTGCCGGTGCTGGAGAATGTAGTAGCTCATACCCTAGACGAAGTAGATTGGAATGGGTACGTGCAAAAAACGATTGATCAAGCGGCCAAAGCATTGGCCCTAGGAAGTGTACTAGCTGGAGGGGAATCTCTGACTTCTAAAGTTATGGAAAGAAAGAAAGCCTCCTTCATCAGTTATGGAGGTGTCTTGACTGCACTCATCCAGGAGGCAGTGAAGGAAGCATAGGAGGCGGAAGAAGGAGAAGGAGAAACACCAGAGAGGTCACCTCCTCACCAGGATAAGGATAGGTCCACCGATAGAACTGAGACAGAAGGAGAAGGGGAGGGACAAACTAGCAAAGAGACAACCAGGAAACCCAAGAAGAAGACGATGCAGAGAAAGAAAAAGGATGACGAAGGCAGAAAGAAGGAAAGAGAAGACTTGGAAAGGGCAAAGAAAGAGTCCCTAAAAGAACCCAAGGAGAGAGAGAGGACGAAAAGACAGGAGGAGGAGAAGGAAAAAGAAGAATTGCAGAAAGCTAAGAAGGCGTCGAAACAAGAAGCAAAGGAGAGGAAAAGGAAGGAAAAAGAAGAAAAATGGAAAAAGAAGGAAGAGCAGAGAAAAGCGGAGGAGGAAATGAAGAGAAAGGCGGATGAGGAAGAGGAAGAGCTGCAAAGGAAGGAGGAAGAGGACCTGGCGAAAGCCACACACCGGTCCATCGAGCAACAGAGCCGAGCAGATGAACTAGGAAACCTGAGCCCTCATAGAGAAGAGAGGCCAGGGTCTAGCACACAGGTGCCAGAGTTTGTGCCACCTCCAGTCCCTGAGGGCAAGGGCAAGGCCCCGATTCATCCAATTCCTACCCTCCTAGTGCCTTCCGCCGAATCCACCACCATAACCCCTAGCATCCCGACCAGTGCCGACGTATCAAACTTCGTGGTACGGATGCAATACTTCATCAACAAAGAGATGGGCCAGGGACAGAGCACAGAAACCACGGCCACAGGACAAAAAAGGCCAGCTACGGAT
This sequence comes from Lygodium microphyllum, assembly GCF_053477565.2. NCBI lineage: Eukaryota > Viridiplantae > Streptophyta > Polypodiopsida > Schizaeales > Lygodiaceae > Lygodium > Lygodium microphyllum. The sequence goes on from NC_141150.1 coordinate 74,324,062, forward strand.
GCAGAATCCAGGCAAGAGCCCAAAAGGCAGAAGGTAGAAGCCTCAACCTCGCCCATCCACACAATGATGACGCCATCGGCTAATTACGACGAATACATTGCCGAGCTGCTCTCCCAATTGGAGAAAGCTAAGGAGGAATGCAAGATAGCCGTGGCTGAGTTAGTAGCCGAGAAGGAATCAGTGGCTTCCTTCCAGCTGGATAAAACAAGAATGATAGCCATGCAGCAGAGGGAGATCGCAGATCTCAAACAAGAAATGAAGGCTAAGGATGAGAGGGAGGAGCACTGGAGACAACAACTCGAAAACGAGACACAGGAACTAGTCAAAATGCAAAGAGAGCATAAGCTCCTGATAGTGCAATATTAGGAGCTCGCTACAAAATCTGCTCAGGTGGATGCAGTTGTGGCTGAGCTGTATGCCAAGGACGAGGAGAGAAAACAAGACACAAAGGAGCAACAAGAGGAGATCGAGCGCCTGACAGATCAACTAACCTTTGGAAAAGAAGAGCAAGAAAGGCTGGTTAGGGAGTTGGAAGACTATGAGCAGAAACTCATGATGCTAACCCTAAAGCAAGGAGAGAGCTTGGAAGTGATTAACAAAAGAGCAGAGGAGTGGGCTGCGCACAATGAAAAGAGGGTGAAGACACTGGCGCGGTGCCTTGCTCTGGCAGAGAAGGAGAAAATCATCGCAGAGAGCAAGGCAGAAGCAGTCCAAGTGGCCTTCAGCACTCAACAGAAGACCTTCCTCGACACCATCCTAGATACCACCCACATAGGTCAAGGAGAGTCATTGGAGGTGACGAAGAGAAAGCTCGGCATGGCACGAAGAGCCTTACACAGTGGATTGCAGATGCCACCCTTACCTACGGAGGTTAGGCTGAGCTTGGATGAGCAACGAAAATATCTATTGCTGGCCGGCCTAACCCCCAGGAAATCGACGCCCTCGGATTCGAGGAGGAAGCAGCATAGGGAGAATGTCAGGGGGAGGAAGCAGAATTGGAAATCGACATGAACTAATTCAGGGAGGATGTAGTCCCACAACCCCCCTCACCGCAGTCTGAAGAGCCACCACAAGAGGACCCATCTGTAGAAAGAAAAGCCGCCTCTAGGGAAAGGCGCAGGAAGCTAACGGAGGAAGCCAGGAAACAACTAAGAGCAAAACTAGCTGTGCTACCGTTTGCACCTCTCTGACCGTGCCCTAATGATCTCCCCGCGGGATTCCACGCAGAACTGGTGTTGTGGGAGATACAGGAACAAGGAAAGGATCCATTCACCTTTAGTTTCCTCCTATCCAACAGTCTGCGGAGGGTCCTGCCGCTCAAGGTGATGGACGAGGTAATCGCGGTCGGTGGCCGGTTGGGGCAAAGATGGCTAGAAGAGCGAGAAAAGACCCCTACCTCTTGGGGCACAGAAGCAGCTGACTACTAGCAGAATAAATTTTTTGAAGTCCCACACACTGTACAGGGCTACAAAAGCCAACCCCTGTGGAGGAGGCGAGTATGCGACATCAGCATGCTTGCCTGGATGGGGTTTTGTAACACCCTACAGTTCGAGCGAAACAACCCTATATACATGGCATACCCTCGAAGGGTAGGGGTGGATTTTGATGCCACCCTCCACGGGCGGTACGACTTCCCTATTATTTATAACTCCACTGTAGTATCCTTCGAGCATGCCCTTCTCTTTACCGCCGAAAGCCTAGATGAGTCTATGACGCACTTTCTTGCGGATTTCTCCTCATGCCCTGACCCCGCTTTTGTAACAACCTGTAATTATCTTAGGTTACTTAGGCTACTCCTTAAGTAGGACCCGACTCCACAAGAGCGCAGCCTACCTCCCCTATTCTTTGATCCTAATGCTATAGACAACTGCGCCATGGCTCGTCTTATGATGAGGGCTAGTCTCCTTCCCTCTTTTTGCCTAGCCCTCCTAGAAGATATGAATGATAGCCAATTTACTAGGTTTCCTCTCCACCACTTCTCTTCATGTCTGCATGAATCTGAAAGATTACATGCAAAGTCGCCAGTTTTTGAGCAAATCTATCCGACCCCCTTCCCCTCCTCATTCCGATGAAGCCAATTAGGCCTGGTTATCATTTCAAAAAAAAAAATAGAGCAAGAAGAAGAAGAAGAAGAAGAGAAAAAGAAAAAAAGAGAAATGCACCACGATCCACTGCACCTAGGGCCTTCCCTAGCCCCCTCCCCACTTCACACTTAGGGCACATCAAGGGCAGGACTTTTAGACCTGTCACCCTAAGACTTGCACTGCACCTCCAACGACACACGAACTGGGTCCTCAAGTGTGGGACATTACCAAGGGCTTGCCCAAGGATAGACCCATCTCCCAGTTCTACTGCCACGGCCACCACACACTACACGAAAAGGCAGACACACCCCTTAGGGAGTGCACAACTTTTCTTGCAGGTTATGTTCGAGTTTCAAGAATTGGCTACTCCATTGAAGAGGATCACCCATGGCATCCTTTAATGACCAAGACTTTTTCCATGTGCCAATGTCCAGCCATCTGCCTGCTGCTGATGGCTACCATGATTGAACCAAGTCAAGATAGATCTGCCATTGGCATAGATATTGGAACCTCATCTTCCAAAGATGCATGCCCAACGCCTCAAGATCTACAGATCGCTTATTGATTCCACAAGCCTAAAGAATTTCAATGCAGAGTTGAAGATTTTCAACGCAATACTGAAGACCTTCAACTCAAAGACAAAGATCTTCAAATCAACGACACAGATTTTCAATGCGAAGACAAACCATATCTTTGTCAAGACAGAGTTCAGGGGGGACTTCTCCAGGATAAATCCCTCCAATACCATCCTTCCAAGGGGTTGCTTATTACTTCAAGCGTTTCTGATGCTCAAGAGACGACCGACTACATAACGGACGCCACAACTGTGTGAAAAATACCGAGCATCTTCATGGAGCCTAAAGCATGCTGGAATCTCTCCTGGTCATCGTCACTAAACTCCATCAACTCTCATTCACACAACCACCTTGGAAGCGGTGTCACCCACCCACCAGTTCCACCTAGCAGTAGACCTAACTAGCCACTACTTCCCATCGCAGTGCCATGGGACTAGCACTTGGCTAGGAGGGGGGTAATGTTATCGTGTTTCCCGCAGCACAGAGGAGCAGAAAATGAAAAAATAAATAAATAGCAAAAAAGGCGCAGGATAAAAGCAGAAAAAGGTGCCTTGACCGATAATCAGACCCTGAGAAATTTAAATGTTTGGGGACGACCCTCAGAAAGTCTCAGTGTCGCCCCAAGGCAACAAAAGAGCAAAAGACGCACCATTAAATATGGAAGCGCTCCCGAATCCTTGTAAAAGAGTGCCAGGCTCACTCCTGTGCAAATTGTACGCATTAGTTGGGAATAGGATGAAATTAGAGTGGTGGGAAATGGGGAAAAGGGCCTAGGCTACGGTCGGCCATGTAAAAAAGGAAAAAAGGGGATGACCGCCCAAAAGGGATTTAGGGTTTTGTATATAAAGTTGAAAAGTGAATGAGAAGCTCATTCTTTGGTGTGTGGCAAAAAAGCCTGAGTCTTCTTCTCCCTCTCTTCTTCTCTCCTTCTTGCTTGTGTGTGCTCTTGAGAGAGGGAGTGTGAGAGTGTGAGGGAGTGAGTGTGAGTGGGAGTGAGGGATCAAGAGGGTGAAGCTCTTCACCATCTCCTCTCTTCTTCTTCTCTTCTCTTCTCTTCTCTTCTCCTGCATGCGCGGCTATGGAGGATGGAGCTTGGAGATGGAGAAGGCTTGAGGATGCTTGAGCTAGCATCGAGAATCGTGGAGCTACTGGAGTGCAAGAGAGAGGAGGGTACTCGATCAAGCATCAAGGTAAGCTCACTACACTCGTAGGATCGACGGTGCATCAGCTAGGTGAGAGATAGCCATTAGAGCTCGCTTGGAACGCTTGAAACAATAAGCAGTCCGTGGGTCTTGGCGATTGAGCAAAAGCTCCCACAGTGGCAAATAAAACTCATATTCTTAATGAGCAGCAAATTGTAATGTCTAGTCAAGGAACCTTTGAACTCCAGCCTGAACTTTAGCCTAATACGTTTCTAGATGTAAAAGAGAAACCTTTGTGAAATAGAACAGTTAGAGAGTATCTTATCTCGTGGAAAAACTATCGTAAGGAGTATGCCACATGGATAGAAGAGATAGCTCTAGAAAAATACGTTCCCTAGTTCTTTTCGAGATGATGACATCTTGATTCCTCTAAGGAGGAGAGGATGTAATATTCCTGTCACAGTGATTCATATCAAGAAATGAATTCGGGCTTGAAACATTTTAAAATTTTCTCGTCGAGTTATCACATAAGTGATCGCACATCATTTTCTTGATATCTAGTCTCACATTAAATCAATTACGTAATCCGACATGAGAAGACGCCTCAATGTTCCTAGCTAACAAAAAGTAAAGATGCCTCATAAATAATATTAGGATGACTTGATCATATAAAATTTTTCGCATTATATTTGATTTAGCATTACCGATTCCATTTAATGCGTTGAGGATTGCATTGATTTTGTAATTGCAAAACGATTCGCAAAAGCCTCAATCGATAGATGAAAAATGCATAAGAATGAGCATGATATTGAGTAAGTTAAGTATCAAAGAGTATGACATGACTTTATATACTAGATAAGTCATGAAGTAACTAGGCCAAAAACCACCACAAAAAGTCGTTTTGAAGAAAAAAATATAATTTTGAAAAAATAGGCCAAAGTACATGATATTTTTTATGCATGGAGGGAGCAAAAGCATTAAAAAATCATCCCCATGCCACGATCCAACAGGTAAGCAATCAAAATGAATATTTAACAAAGCTGACTTGACTCTTGAAAAGTAGCCGAATGAATCAGTCGACTGCATGCTCCCCCTGATGCCTAGAAATACATCCCCTCTCCTTCACAAAAAAAATTAAGAAGGAAGACCTCCTGAGGATGGAAAATTTTCTCCACTTCTCTTATCCATTGAAGCTTTAAGCCTTGAAAGAGGTAAATACCCCCCCTTCTACCTCATTTTCATTTTCTCTATCCCCTGTTATGCCTTCATCCCATACAAGCATATCATTAAGCAAAAAGTTGGAAAATTTTTCTAGAGGACCACCAACTCTTCGTGAACTATCACGTCAATTTCATATGACATCCGATGGCTACTGGAGGTCGTAGGAATTCGAATAGCACATTTGAAGCAAGGGAAGCAAGGAACATGGCCAATGGAGAAAATGACAACATAGGAATTTGTGAGACCCCCATCACAACAAACCTAAGAAAGGTAACATCACATCGGTTTGGAAAAAAATAATATTTTATAAGCTCTTTGCTTTATTTGGCTTTAAATGATTATAAACACATTCTAATGAAAATACATATGAATTGTTGCTGAGGAAAAAAACCTAAGTAATATAATTATTAAATATTCAATGAAAATACTCTTTCACTTGAAATTTTATTATATGCTTTTCATTAAGAAAATATTTTAATTATGGTTTATTTCATGATATTTATTGTTATTTAATTAAAGAGGCATGTGAGCATAATAAGAAAAAAATGGTAGATGTTGTTCAGATTTATTTTATTTTGCTAATGATAAATAGACACATATAAACTTTATAATGATTTATGGAAAATCATTTAGATAATATCATGAAATAATCAATACATTAAATCAACGAAAAATTATATAAGAAAATATATACTAGATGCGGATAAATTAGGTGTGTGGAAATATAATTTGATGTGTGAAAGATGAAAGATAAATTACACCTATGATTTTTGCAATTCTTGAAATAAAATTTTCAGAAAAATAATCAACATTGCACTTAGGACATAGCTAAAAGAAAATTGATCTTTCTAGATAATGTTGAAAGTTTGGCAAACAGTCAGACATCATCGATTAAACCATAGAATATGAGTAGAATAAAATAAAAATTATTTTCTTGTTGAAAATACATGTAATGTTAAAATTAATTATTATATTAACGAGAGCGTCAATATCAGGAGTTGACCCACGTATGAATCAACGAGAATACCTAACCTAAAATATCGAGAATGTTGAAGCGAAAACAACTATAAAATACTTGACAGCCCTAAAACTATCAGTATCAGGAAATTAAATGAATATCGAAAGTCTATAGAACTTGTTGGACATTGATAAGAATTTGTCGATACAAATTCTAAATTCTAAACAGACGTGGGAAAGCATTTGAAATCTTGCTAAGCGCGGGTTAAGTCAAAGCAGCACATGAATTGCCTACCATAGGCATAAATGCCCATATTATCTTTTAGGGTGGAAATATAAAAGATTGCTAAGCGTGGGTTAGAGCAGAGCAACACATGAATTGTCTGCCATAGGCATAAATGCCCATATTATCTTTTAGGGCGGAAATATAAAAAATTTCATAAGGATAAAATAGAATTCTCCTAATTAATCAAATTGGCTTAATAACTTGCGGATCCTGAAAAAGAGTTGCGAGTAGAAAGTGAAACCCTAGATTTAGGTGGGATTGCTATCTATGCTAAAAAGACTTGTTGTTTTTTCTTAAATTTGTGCACGCATTGATGGTTGCACATGAAAGATTGATTGTGCTTGTAACAATTAGATCTAATTGTAAATGTATAATCAAGATAATAAGAGAAAAGATAGCTCTATGCCTCCCCTATGGCTAGACGCAAAACCCTGCTCCAAGGGGAAATTTTTTGTATCGCTACGAGGAGATTTGGAACGGCCCGGATAGCGAGAGGTTGCTTGGTGTGGAATCCACTAGGCAGGAGGAGGTGGGAGTGCCAGGGGGGATTTGGCTGTAAATCTCTTGATTGTACCTAGGAGTTGCCTAACCCTCACACGAATCAAGAAAGGATCTTGGAGTCCCTGGTACTAGTGAAGGGACAGAAATCTTGGAGGGTTTCTTTTCTTTTGTGTAGGCAGAATAGATTTTTCAGTGAATGGAGGTTTATCTTTTGCATTGGTACAAGGGGGAAATCATTGTAAATAACTTTGTGAAATAATAAATAAATATTTTTTCCAAAAGAATGCCTTCTCTATCTTTATATTGTGCCCTAAAATTATGCGAAGGAACTTGTGATAACGGGTCGAAGCTTCTTTTATATAGCATAACCTAATGTGATAAGTAATTAGAAAACTAAAGAAAACCATTTGTGGGAAGTGGGTGGGCAAGACCCCTAACGGATCTGTCCTACGGTGGATGGGTGGTTTTGGTAAGCTGGGAGCTTCTCTCAAGAGATTGAACGAAACGTTGATTAGGAAAAAATCAGCCAGAGCCAAGCATTGACTTACCTATGGTCAGGTCTTAAAACCCTGATCAGAAATTATCTTAGGGGAAAGGTGTGGCGGCTTTGCTAGAACTTGGTTAGGGTTCTCTAAATCCTAACCAATTATTGGAAAAAAGCATTGCACTCCATGAACCAAGGGTAACTATGATTGCTCGAGTCGGATGAGAAGCCCTTATGGGACACCTCCGATGGAGCTAGTTGATGTATCGAGACCTCAGTTGTCAAATTAGGACCCTAAGCTTGCAGGTTGATCCTCATGGCGGGGACAGCTGGTACCATCCATTACGGGGTGGACTCTGGGAAACCTAGATGATAGAGCTCATTCATTCTTGCGAGTGTCAAACAAAGCCATCTAGGATAGTTCCCCGATAAACCACTAAAACGTGCTGCCAGGGAATTGTTACACAAGCACGTGACACATACTTTGAGTGCATGGATGCCTCCCAATAATTCATTCTCTTGGGTGGTGTAACATATTTAAGCTTTCATGAGCTTACAGATCTTGAATGCGATAGGTCCACTATCTTAATAAAGAACGACTCTAAAGCAATATAACCATTTGCATCCATATGAACCTCAAAATGTTTATTTCGATTGATAATCTGCAACATTAATGCAATAGTAACTAGTTGTTTCAATCTTTGAATACATTAATGGAGCTCACTAGTACAAACAACCGGCAAACTAATATGCTTCTTCTTGCTTCGCATGTCATTTAGCAAATGAGTCAAGGGTTCAACAATATGAGCGTATGTGTTTTTCCATATTTCCAAAAGACTAACCCTTTTGCTTCCGCTTTATAGTAGGCTGTAGAGTCTCGCTATTTCTATCTAGATGTTTCTACAAGAATGTTGGTGTATGACACATCCATAGTAGGCCATTTCTACTACAACAAAAGGATGAGAATGAATGTATTCTCCAAAAATATATGGAATCTTATGATTCATAGTATTCCTTGCAACTGATACTACAAGGGCTTGAGGCAACCCAAATGCACTTATTCTATTATATTTAAGGTTTTTAAACCATAATCTAGAGATAACACGATAACCTTTTCGATTAATGCCCACTCAATAAACCTAAAAAAGAGGTAGTTGAAGGTGGATAGAGAGTTACACCTATCTTACATAATAAAGAATGAGAATATCTCTGAGACAAATAAGTATGTATAAATTTTGGATAAAGCTTACAAGAAAGTCAAGCCAGCTCTTGAAAATCACTAGAAAAGCAAAGGAAAGCAAAAAACTTGAGTTTTCAAAGGGTGATTGGGTTCTCTTGTGCTTTGGAAAGGCAAGGTTTAGGAAGATGACATGCTAAAGAGCAATTTATTCCCTAAGCTAAGCATGAGATATCAAGGGTCTTTATAATTTTCAAGCAATAGAGAAGATCACTCATGTGGCACACACAAAGGTTTCCTTTTATGCGAGTCTTTTGAGATGCTATCAAGGTGATGCGCATGATGAAATTCAACTTGAAGTTGAGAAACTAAATGAAATATTTAGTTAGTCTAGAAGAGATGATGACGCATGAGGAAAGGAAGAGAAGTGGTAAAGTTTCTCGTTGCTACCTTAGCAAATTCACTTCAGTTGTTGCAACTTTACATAGAGGCTTTTCAATTAGAAGACTCCTTTAGGTTCAGCAGTGCCACAAAGATCTAGAGTATTATCTGATGCTCAAGAGAAGGGTATCTTCTCATGTTTCTCAGTATAGATGGGCTTAGATATCTAGAAGTTGCTTGATGATATATCCTAAGTACCATTAGCTAGCAATAGATCTCATTTAGGACTTACATGCTAAGTAATCTAGACACTTTAGTTTGACAATAGTAGATGAATGCTTAACCTAGCACTAAGTATCATATGCAAAATCATTTGTGAAGGTTATCATGCGAGGATTTCCCAATGCAATCAAGCTTAGATATTATTTCTTCTTGGGAGATATTCTCTCTATGCATTGGAGGAATGCCAGCATGGGCCTTGCATAGTTCCTTGGCTAATATTTGTAGGGGAGGCAATCCTGTCCCCTCGGCCTATGTGTTTGGGTGTCTTTCTTATCTTATTTTTTTAAAAAAGGGTGTGTGTATGTGAGACACAAGATAAGAGGAGCCCATGTGGATACCTCTCACCCATCCCCTTTGCCATCCCAAACAGCAGGATGCATCCCCTAGCCATCCCCTTGTCAAGGGCAAGACAAGAGATGCTCCCACAGTTTGGGACACACCTTCAAAACGATTCCATTTCGATACGTTGTTCTAGCATCTTAGAGCCTACCTCTTGTCTCCTATCATCCCTTTTGTTCATACTTATGACTAGAAGAGTATAATCCTTTGGGTATTAGGTTGTTTACACAACAAACAAACTGAAAATTTCCAGGATAAGCTTGATGATCAGATGGAAGACATAAATTTTTTTGAGAAGGACTCTCTAGTGACATTTGTTGGTTGCTCTTAGTATTTGTAGCATTGTCAAATTAAAGCAACCATGAAATTCAGTCGACACATATGTTTTTCAAATAGTGTCCAAGATTGTAGGCTTCTATCAATAAAGGCACGTCCCTCCATAGCCTATTTCTAATACCAAGGATAAAACAATCTTGGGTAGGCTATAAAACAACCGCTCTCTCTTCAAATTCTACCCTAGGCATTACTCCCATTTATCTGCATCTTGCTGAAAAAGGACCCCAACCAAACCGGTAAAACATGGATGATGTCCTACTTAATCATCCATAGACATAAGGCAATCATGGCATAGCATAAGAAAACTCAATCACAATGTCTCAAAAAGGCTTGATGAGTTTGTAGCATTAGCATATGTGTCTTCTACACTTGCCTGCTCCCTTTGTTTTGGAGCATGACAAGCATGCTAAAGAGGTAGCCAGTGGATCCAACTCCAAACCAAGGGGACAACACTACCATTAATATTGTAACAGTGGGGCAACACTACCAAACCAAGGGGACAAAGAGAGGGCAACAGCTGGTATTATACATACAATGAGGGTTAAGTAGTATGATCATACGACTGAGAGGGTTAACAAACGCTTCGAATGGCAAGTTGTCAATGATCCACAAATGCGCATGCCTTACAATCCTCCTCCTCCTCCGAGTATCCAACAATCCTTTCCACGCCTCTCATCCACTGTGCCATTCATTCAGCAACGCAAAATGGGCTTACTTACTGTTCATGCGAGATGTATCGTCCAGGTCACGCAGAATTCTGTGCTCGTTAGCAGCAATCAATGGTGTCACCCGCAGTTCAGTGGTTCTACTTACCCATGAGTGCCTTGTAACTCTTCCAACGTTGCTATTTACTGCAGTCGAAAAAAAAATACCGCTACAGTGTCGGCGCAATTGCCGCTGGCCTATTAGCTTAGTTGGGTTAGAGCGTCGTGCTTCAAGTGCGAAGGTCGCAGGTTCGAGACCTGCATAGATCAGCGGTAGTTTTTTGCACCAACTTATGCTTTATTCTTGAAAGTCACCTTTGAGATAAAAGACAAACTTGGTTCCTTTAATGGTCCCGATCTTCAGAGAAGGGGGCCCTACATAGTTTTCTCGTTAGTGACACCCAAGATTACAAGTGGCCTCTTTGACATGCAATGTTAGAATATTGGGCCGCATTTTTGGCTAAGAATAGAATTTCGTTGGTGGTGAGGCGATTTCTCCAATTGGGTTATTTCATGCATTGGTTGTATGTAGATTTGTTACGTGATAGTTCTCCAACTTTTAAGACGTCTCCAAAATTCTGAAATCATGTTTGCCTAATTTGAAAGTTGCTTTTAAAACTCATTAGGATGGTTTGGAATTTTCTTTGAAATCTCCAACATTTGAAAGTTTTTCTTGAATTATGGATTTTCTAATTTAAATGGTTTACAATTCCTCCGAAATCCTGATTCTTTGATTTTTGCAGTATTGTCTTAAAGTGACATTTCTCATTTTTAGTCTATAAAATATAGATATACATGCTTCCATGTTTGACTGAGCTAGCAGGTTTTCACAGGGGACTTTGTTAGAGAACACCCATTTCACCCTCTAGCAATGGACAACTAGATTGATATTTAATGTTTGCAATAAATATGTTCATTTGTTTTGCACATAGTAGTAAGTTCACTAACTATGTTAATACATTCTATGTTTTCTCTATGCAAACCCTAGCATATCTTCACAACATCAGTAGAGTGCACGATTTAAACCTCACATATAACTGGGCCCTAGTCCCCGACCAATGGCACGAGACATACCAAACCCTAGGAGATGACGAGTAGTCGGACGACAAAGATTCTAGCAACGAATACGAAGACTACCAATCCTTCAGTGATGAGAGCGAGGGTGAAGTGGATACCATAGAATACGACACTGAAGGACGAGAAATTGAGCAAATACGAGCAGACGCCAAGCCGCAGAAAAGGTAGAACCCTAGAGTAGAGCGAGGAGTCATGCGCATGGAATGTGATCGCGCTTGGTTGGAATGCATGGGAGCCATAGACCTTAAGCAAGGAGGCCTAGCTCAGCCAGGAACGACATCAATACTTAGGACCGAATCACCATCTGAACTGCGGCCACCGGGGGAGACCACCTCTTCTAGCAAAGATGGAGGGTTTGACTCGGAATCGAAGGTTAGTTCAGATAGTGATCCAGAGATCCCTAGGCCGACCACAACAGACGTACCGAGGGGGACCTACCCGTCCACCTGAGGCGCAGACGATTAAAGCAGGAAAGGGCAAAGCAACCCAGGATACACGATCAGAAGAACAGTGAAAGTCGCAGGACCTCCCTAAATGCTTCACAAAATTCAAAAAAGGGGATAGGGTAGTAGTTCTGTTAGGTGCCAAATGTCAAGGGCACACGAGCAAACAAATGGAAGGACCAGCCAAGGTTAAAGAGGTAGACCTAGCCCAGGAAGGGGAAACACCCCGACCAGTGTTCATTGCTGACGACTTGACTGGTGAAGAAGAAACGAGTCTTGTCGCTCTCTTGCGAGAGTACATAGACGTGTTTTCCTGGTCCTTAGAGGAGCTACAGGGGGTAGATCCGAGTGTTGTGACTCACAACATACCCATGACATCGGATGCGACGCCGGTCAAGCAGCGATCGTACCCTATGAATCCAAAACACGCTCATGCTGTCAAAGAGGAAATTGACAAGCTAATGAGAGCTAGATTCATTTACGAAATTGAGCACACAGACTGGGTATCACCCATAGTCATTGTGATGAAGAAGAATGGAAAAATCTGAGTGTGCATCAATTACAAGAAAGTGAACGCTGCTACGAAGAGAGACAACTATCCATTGCCGTACATCGAGAACATGCTCGAGAGAGTGGCAGGCAAGGAAGCCTACAGTTTTCTAGACGGCTTCTCAGGGTACAACCAGGTGCAAGTGCATCTTGCGGACAGGCACAAGACTGCCTTTGCCACTGAGTGGGGCGTCTTTGCATACAAAGTCATGCCCTTCGGGTTGACCAATGCCCCTGCCACTTTTCAACGTCTCATATGCACTATCTTTAAGGACATGCTTGGCAAGGAGTTAGAGGTCTTTGTTGACGACTTGTGTGTCCATTCGACCTGGATCGAACACTTAGACAAACTCCGCGTAGTCTTTGAACGGTGTCACTTATATCGCCTCTCCTTAAACCCCTTGAAGTGTTAGTTTTGGGTAAAGCACGGATGCATCCTAGGACATGTGGTGTCGAAGAATGGCATTGCCACCACTGACTTCTCGAAGGTCAGGGTTATTGTTGACCTTCCACCCCCAATTAATTACAAGGGAATTCAATGCTTCTTAGGCCATACAGGATACTATCGGCGGTTTGTACTGAACTACGCGTTGATCGCCAGACCATTGTACAAGCTGCTGATTGTCTTCGAGTGGACCGAGGCATGCCAACGGGCGTGTGAAGAATTGAAAAAGGCTCTAACAACAGCACCAATTCTACGAGCCCCAGATTGGACCATTACCTTCCACATGCACATCGATGCTTCTAAGTTTTCCGTGGGGGCAGTGTTGTGCCAACCTGGTGAGCACAATTTAGATTATCCAGTGAGCTTTGCTAGCAGACAACTCACTGAGACGGAGATGAACTACTCGACAACAGAAAGGGAGGGATTAGCCATGGTGTTCGCTGTGAAGAAATTCTGGCATTATCTATTGGCCACATCCTTCACCTTTTTCATGGACCATCAAGTCCTACTCTATTTAGTAAACAAACCTTGTGCTACAGGGCGCATAGCTGGATGGCTCCTCCTACTTCTAGAGTTCGACTTCTCCGTGGTAGTACGAAAGGGAAAACAACATTACATGGCCGATCACATGTCACGTATTCCCACAAGAGAAGCCGCTGGACAAGGCATCGTTGACGAGTTACCTGATGCCCACCTATTCCACCTGTCCAGCGAGAGAGATTTATTTAAGGTTGATCTAATGCCATATTGGGTGGACGACATAGTCCAAGTGCTCGAGCACGGACTACCTGAGCGACTGATAGAAAAAGCCCGACTTAGGCGCTTGATCTTGAAGATTCAGCCCTACCAGTTGATTGCAGGCCAACTCTATAGGCTGGGGCAAGACGAATTGCTGCGTAGATACATGTGTAAGCATAAGATGCACGATGTGCTCTCAGAGGCGCACAACGGCATCACGGGGGGACACTTTAGTGGAGACACAATGGCACGGAAGGTGCTGCAGTCTCAACTATGGTGGCCCACACTTTTCCGCGATGCCAAGCGATTCGTCAAGCATTGTGATGAGTGCCAGTGGACAAAAGTCCCGATTCGTAAGGATCAAATGGAGCTGACCCCAATTATTGCTCGCCAACGCTTCGAAAAATGGGGAATCGACTTCATAGGGCCCATCAGTCCTGCGACGCAATACTCACAAGCCAAGTACATCGTTGTGGCCACGGATTACCTCACAAAATGGGTAGAGGCAAAAGCCACACAAAAAAATGATGCTAGGACGACTGCTAAGTTCTTATGGGAGCAAGTGATCTCGCGCTTCGGCTGCCCCATCGAACTGGTTAGCGATCAAGGCACACACTTCATCAATGAAGTGATAGCACATCTCCTATCCACCTTTCTCATTATCCATCGCAAATCCTCACCATATTACCCTCAGGCGAATGGCCAGGCAGAATCAACTAACAAGATTCTTATCAATGTCCTGACTAAAGTAGTCTCAACCTCACGCAGCGACTTGGACAACAAGCTGATGGCAGCCTTGTGGGCCTACCGTACAGCATATAAAATGGCTGTCGGCCTTTTAGGCTGACCTATGGAACTGAGGCAATTCTACCATTAGAATTCTTCGTTCCTAGCCTGAGAATAGCACTTCAAGAACGATGGGAAGGGAAGGAGGCATGGATGCAACACCTGGTCAAGCTTGAACGCCTATCAGAGACTCGTCTTCTAGCCACCCACGTGCTTATCTATGAGAAAGCCTGACGCAAGAGATGGTTTGACAAGCATGTCAAACAACGCGAGTTGGAACTGGGTGACTTAGTGCTCCTTTACTCAGTTAAGGGGCATAAGGAAAAAATGAAATTTAGAGGTCTCGGACCCTTCAAGGTTCATGCGATCAGCCAAATCGGCAATGTTGAGCTTGAGACACTAGATGGTGAGGGAATAGAGGCTTCTTCAATGGCAGTTGTGTCAAGAAGTACTACTCTCCCACGCATCCTTTGCATGAGCCGCCATTGTTAGAACCGTCGTTCAAAGTACGAGTAGGCACAATCACTGAAATCAACGAAGAAGATGAGAAAGCCGTAGAACCTGCTTACCTCCGTATCACGGTCACTGCCAAGCAAACATGCGCTTTCAATGCCTTAATCGACAAGGGAGCAGACTTCAACGTCTTAACCCACGGTCATTGTATCCAACTTGGCAAACTGCTACTTCAACCCACAACTGCCAAATTAAACCCATACGGAGCCCACTCATACACACTTCTCGACAAGTGCAGAGTCGTCGTTTCTATCGAGTCTGATACTATTCCAATGCTTTTTTACGTATTACCATGTGCTACGGATGCATGCACAGAGTCACTGCTAGGGCAAACCTTCAAAAAACAGACTCACTGCAATATTGATTATGAGTCGCAGTGCATCCACCTAGCAATAGGCAACTTTGTGCATTGTCACAGCTTTCAGCCAGGGCTGCGCAACACCATCACTGTTCGCAAAGCCACCGGTAGAACCAACCATAGGCAAGACTAAGGAGGGGGGTAGTGCGCGGCCGCCACTCCCCGACTCCCATAAATCACAACCCACAGCAGTCGAAGCTAACACCCAACAGCCTCGCCTCCAATGGGTGCCTAAACAGCCGCAACCACCACCTAGGAGTCGACGCTTCTATCCTCAGAAGACCCAGAACTCTAAACCTAGGAGGCCAAAATGCAATCACAGGAAGCGCCGCGTGATCAAGCAAAGCTGGGTCCTTAAATCCCTCTTGCATGCCCAAGCCTACTACTAGGGAAATACCTGGTTGTGGATCCCTAAAGCCCCCACGGCCAAACGCACTCTTCACACACCACCCTCATAAAAAGTCGCACAGGCCTATCGGCCCAAGCAACAGCCACCGTCACAGGAGGCATCATCCGACCCAATCAATCCGACTCCCCAAAGAAAACCTGAATGTAGCAGTCCATCTGTTGTGATGGACCCTGACCCACCTATATTCCAAACAGCCAAACTGCGGGCTCAAGGAAACTCCCAACCGCCCATTTTCGTTGTCAAAAGTGCTTGTTCTGTTAAACCTCAACCATCTGTCGGCCTTACATCCTCCTACGAACAAAAATCCTTCCTAGCGCTAGCCACTGACCTTGCGGAGGACACCAGGGATGACATGGTAGAATGCATTAAACCACTCGATGCCAACTTCGTGTCGCTAGCCCTCAGCTACAATCGCTTGGACTTAGGTCTACTAGAAGAACCCTTTGCAACGGAAGTGC
This sequence comes from Lygodium microphyllum, assembly GCF_053477565.2. Classification (NCBI taxonomy): domain Eukaryota; kingdom Viridiplantae; phylum Streptophyta; class Polypodiopsida; order Schizaeales; family Lygodiaceae; genus Lygodium; species Lygodium microphyllum. The sequence continues at coordinate 74,340,307 of NC_141150.1, forward strand.
GCAATATGCCTTGCTCCTAGGAGACCTTTGAATTCGCATTTGCAAAAGCTTCTCACTCCGCTGCTGAGTTGATTCGCAGTGAGATCTCCAAGGAGCAAGACATCAAACAACACCTTATCACATCGTACAATCCACGAACCACTTCTGCTATCATTGACCAAGAAATTACAGAGTTATCACACCTTGCTGACACTGGATCACCTTTCTTGAGGCAGTGGTACGCTCTTGGGCTACAATGGGCAGTTGAAGGATGTCGCATAATGACCAATGCCGAGCAACGCTGAGCCATCAAAACAACAGAGAATGACCCCACTTACGTCATGCCCACCTCATACAGAGTGTTAACCACTCTTCGGGGCCGACCCATGGACGAGCACATAAAGGGGCATCCCTACCTTGACCGCCTCTTAACAGAGGAAGAAGTCTACATTGCGAGTCGGTTCGACTCTGGCTACTTCCTCATAGATGTTCTCACATACATCACGCACGTGGGAATTCGACCCTTTGATTTGAACCGCACCGCTCAAGTGGAATACAATCCAAATTTCTATACTTGGCTCCTTCACAAGTAACTCCCATCCCAACCTGCCGAAAGCCCTTAACCTTTTGACCCTCAATCCTAGGAAGGATTCTTTTCACGATAGAAGGGGAGGGGGTAAGGTGGAATGAGGTGGAATGAATCAGATGAGAAAGGAATCAAAGGGGATAAATCAAAGTAAAATTAGCAACAAGCATAAACAGGTAGTATGAAAAAACAAACGGGGTAGGAAAATGGGCAGGAAAACTTTGAATTAAAGGGCAAAAAGTCCAAGTCTAAAAAGGAAAATCTACATGACTTCCTAAGGAATTCATTCAAAAAGCATAGAGTTTTTCTTTTCTTGCAATCAGCGAATTGACATGTGGAAAATACTAATGAAAGTTACGATTTATGGCAGGAGCATAAAATGTTGCAGCAAGACTGCGCCCATCGACTCCCGTTCACAGTCGAGGAAAGGGAGCAATACCGCATCCATCTAGAGAACCGCGCCTTCAGCCAGCTCAAATTCCGAACTATCCACAACATAGAAGTCGTGGTGGCCAAGGAGAAAGTGGCCAGGAGGGTGGTGGAACAATGCAACCTCATGAAGTATCTTGAAAAGTTCTCGCATGAGCCGGACCACCTAAAGTGCATGGAGTTCCTCAGAACATACAACCTAGACCAAGAATGTGGTATTGTAACAGTGGGTAGAGGAGAAGGCGCAAAGCAGGTACAGGTCCGGTTACATCCAGCCTTGGTGGAGAAGGCTTTGGGATTGGTACCAAAGATGGAGAGGAAACAAAAAAGGGATGTTTATGCCATGCTGAAAATGAAGAAGGAAGATGTGCTTACAAACGACGGCATAAGCATCCAGGATATCCCTGACGCAGAAGCCAGGATGCAGGCCAAGCTGATACATGTGCTCTTCTCTAGCCAGCATTACAATTCCTTGATGCATCAAATTAGCGTACTGGTGCTGGAGAATATAGCAGCTCATACCCTAGACGAAGTAGATTGGAATGGGTACGTGCGAAAAATGATTGATCAAGTGGCCAAAGTGTTGGCGCTAGGAAGTGTACCTGCTGGAGGAGAATCTCCGGCTTCTAAAGTTATGGAAAGAAAGAAAGCCTCCTCCAAAGCCTCCTTCATTGGGTATGGAGGTGTCTTGACTACACTCATCTAGGAGGCAGTGAAGGAAGTACAGGAGGTGGAAGAAGGAGAAGGAGAAATGCCAGAGAGGTCACCTTCTCACCAGGACAAGGATAGGTCCACCGATAGAACTGAGACAGAAGGAGAAGGGGAGAGACAGACTAGCAAAGAGACAACCAAGAAACCCAAGAAGAAGACGACGCAAAGAAAGAAGAAGGATGACGAAGGCTGAAAGAAGGAAAGAGAAGACTTGGAAAGGGCAAAGAAAGAGTCCTTAAAAGAAGCCAAGGAGAGAGAGAGGACGAAAAGACAGGAGGAGAAGGAAAAAGAAGAATTGCAGAAAGCTAAGAAGGCATCGAAACAAGAAGTAGAGGAGAGGAAAATGAAGGAAAAAGAAGAAAAAGGAAAAAAGAAGGAAGAGCAGAGAAAAGCGGAGGAGGAAAGGAAGAGAAAGGCGGATGAGGAAGAGGAAGAGCTGCAAAGGAAGGAGGAAGAGGACCTGGCGGAAGCCACATGTTGGTCCATCGAGCAACAGAGCCGAGCAGATGAACCGGGAAACTTGAGCCCGCATAGAGAAGAGAGATCAGGGTCTAGCACACATGTGCCAGAGTTTATGCCACCTCTAGTCCCTGAGGGCAAGGGCAAGGCCCCGATTCATCCAATTCCTACCCTCCTGGTGCCTTCCGCCGAACCCACCACCATCACCCCTAGCATCCCGATCAGTGCCGACGTGTCAAACTTCGTGGCATGGATGCAGTACTTCATCAACAAAGAGATGGGCCAAGGACAGTAGAGCACAGAAACCACGGCCACAGGACAAAAAAGGCTAGCTACAGATGTGGAATCAAGGCAAGAGCCCAAAAGGCAGAAGGTAGAAGCCTCAACCTCGCCCATCCACACAACAATGACGCCATCGACTAATTACGACGAATACGTCGTCGAGTTGCTCTCCCAATTGGAGAAAGCTAAGGACGAACGCAAGATAGCTGTGGCTAAGTTGGCAGCCGAGAAGGAATCAGTGGCCGCCTTCCAGCTGGATAAAACAAGAATGATAGCCATGCAGCAGAGGGAGATCACAGATCTCAAATAAGAAATGAAGGCTAAGGATGAGAGGGAGGAGCACTGGAGACAACAGCTCGAAAACGAGACACATGAACTAGTCAAAATGCAAAGAGAGCACAGGCTCCTGATAGTGCAATATCAGGAGCTTGCTACGAAATCTGCTCAGGTGGATGCGCTTGTGGCTGAGCTGAATGCCAGGGACGAGGAGAGAAAACAAGGCACAAAGGAGCAACAAGAGGAGATCGAGCTCCTCACAGATCAACTAACCTCTGGAAAAGAAGAGTAAGAAAGGCTAGTTAGGGAGTTGGAAGACTATGAGCAGAAACTCATGATGCTAACCCTAAAGTAAGGAGAAAGCTTGGAAGTGATAAACAAAAGAGCAGAGGAGTGGGCTACGCACAATGAAAAGAGGGTGAAGACACAGGCACGGCGCCTTGCTTTGGTAGAGAAGGAGAAAATCATCGCAGAGAGCAAGGCAGAAGTAGCCCAAGTGGCCTTCAACACACTCAAGAGAAGGCCTTCCTCGACACAATCCTGGATGCCACCCACGCAGCTCAAGGAGATTCATTGGAGGTGACACAGAGAAAGCTCGGTATGGCATGAAGAGCCTTACATGCTGGATTGTAGATGCCACCCTTACCTACGAAGGTTAGGCTGAGCTTGGATGAGCAACAAAAATATCTATTGCTGGCCGGCCTAACCCCCCAGGAAATCGACGCCCTCGGATTCGAGGAGGAAGCAGTACAGGGAGAACGACAAGGGGAGGAAGCAGAACTGGAAATCGACATGAACCAATTCAGGGAGGATGTAGTCCCACAACCCCCCTCGCCGCAGTCTCAGGAGAAATCACAAGAGGACCCATCTGTAGAAAGAAAAGTCGCCTCTAGGGAAAGATGCAGGAAGCTAGCGGAGGAAGCCAGGAAACAGTTGAGAGCCAAACCAGTCGTTCTACCGTTCGCACCCCTCCCACCGTGCCCTGATGATCTCCGCGCAGGATACAAGAACAAGGAAAGGATCCATTCACCTTTAGTTTCCTCCTACCAACAGTCTGCGGAGGGTCCTGCCGCTCAAGGTGATGGACGAGGTAAAAAGCGAGAAAAGACCCCTACCTCTTGGGGCACAGAAGCGGCTGACTACTGGCAGAATAAAGTTTTTGAAGTCCCACACACTGTACAGGGCTACAAAAGCCAACCCCTGTGGAGGAGGCGAGTATGCAGCATCAGCATGCTCGCCTGGATGGCATTTTGTAACACCCTGCCCTTCGAGTGGAACAACCCTATATACATGGCATACCCTCGAAGGGTAGGGGTGGATTTTGATGCCACTCTCCACGGGCGGTACGACTTCCCTATTATTTATAACTCCACTGTAGTATCCTTCGAGCATGCCCTTCTCTTTACCGCCGAAAGCCTAGATGAGTCTATGATGCGCTTTCTTGCGGATTTCTCCTCATGCCCTGACCCCGCTTTTGTAACAACCTGTAATTATCTTAGGTTACTTAGGCTACTCGTTAAGCAGGACCCGACTCCACAAGAGCACGGCCTACCTCCCCTATTCTTTGACCCTAACGCTATAGAGAACTGCGCCATGGCTCGTCTTATGATGAGGACTAGTCTCCTTCCCTCTTTTTGCCTAGCCCTCCTAGAAGATATGAATGACAGCCAATTTACTAGGTGTAGTCACCCTTTCCTCTCCACCACTTCTCTTCATGTCAGCATGAATCTGAAAGATTACATGCAAAGTCGCCAGTTTTTTAGCAAATCTATCCGACCCCCTTTCCCTCCTCATTCCGATGAAGACAATTAGGCCTGGTTATCATTTCGAAAAAAAAAAAGAGCAAGAAGAAGAAGAAGAAGAAGAAGAGAAAATGAAAAAAAGAGAAATGCACCACAGTCACTCCACCTAGGGCCTTCCCTAACCCCCTCCCCACTTCACACTTAGGGCACATCAAGGGCAAGACTTTCAGACCTGCCACCTTAAGACTTGCACCGCACCTCCAACGACACACGAACTGGGTCCTCAAGTGTGGGACATTACCAAGGGCTTGCCCAAGGATAGACCCATCTCCCAGTTCTACTGCCACGGTCACCACGCACTACACGGAAAGGTAGACACACCCTTTAGGGAGTGCAAAACTTTTCTTGCAGGTTATGTTCGAGTTTCAAGAATTGGCTACTCCGCTGAAGAGGATCACCCACGGCATCCTTTAATGACCAAGACTTTTTCCATGTGCCAATGTCCAGCCATCTGCTTGCTGATGGCTACCATGATTGAACCAAGTCAAGATAGATCTGCCATTGGCATAGATCTTGGAACCTCATCTTCCAAAGATGCATGCCCAACACATCAAGATCTACGGATCGCTTATTGATTCCACAAGCCTAAAGAATTTCAATGCAGAGTTGAAGATCTTGCAGTACTGAAGACCTTCAACTCAAAGACTGATGCCAGGAGGCATATTCCACGGTGGATTCCGTGAGGTTTTACGGTGGATTCCGTAAACTTAGATGATCGGGGCTCATACGCAAAGAGGATTCTTTGTGCGAGAAGTTGATGGGGACGCCTGTCCTTTTCGGGCGTTTCATTAATTTAGTGTGTACATGGGTGATTCCATAGCGGGTGATTCCGCAAAATGCATATTAAATTAATAAACGTTTATGAGTTTAGAGTGCGCACTCGTAATAAATTAAGGTTAGGATTTATTTCTAACCAGTTGATTTATTTATGTAGCTGAAGACTGCTAGGTATTCACTTTTGTCGGTTTAATTGTGTTATTTTACTAACGATTGTGAATGCTTCAGTTGATGTGTAGAGATAGCAGCAGTGGCGGAGGAAAGCATTGGAGTCTAGCGGGTTTTCGACCTTTCGACTATATTTTGATAGGCGCCACGCCTATATTTTGTTATGTCTATAGAGACATCGATTATTTATTATTATTTTGTATGCGCTTATGCGCCTGGATATGTTATTTCTATTTGGACATTGAGATTGGGCGTGCCAGACTCTATGGGCACCGTCCATTAGCTTTATTTTCCTATTTTTGGTAGAAAGCAAACTCAAAAGCTAAAAGCTTGTCATATTTTTGTAATTGGGCTATTTTTGAGCAAAAAGATTGGAAATATACATTAAATACATGCTTTGTGAAGCGCTCACACAAGGCATGGGGGAGATTCAACCCAATTTGTCTCTTGTCTCATGTTGTGCTTGCTTTTACATTGGTTTTTGTGTTAAAAAGTAGAGAACTTTGTTCTTGGGGACCTTTGGGAATTCACTACGTGAGCTACCTGCGTCCGATCTGCGCACCAGTGGTATCAGAGCGGAGCAGAGATCAAGGGCTTCCAATCGCTACCAATCTCGGGCGAAGGCGGAGCTCCAGGAACAAACGGCCTCTACAGTCAATCTCGTCGCGAACCGTCGATACAGGCAGACTTCTGGCGATCAAGAACCCCTATTTCCACTGTCAGATCGCGAAGGACCACTCTCTGTCGGCGGAGGACCACTCCCTCATCTTCATGAACAAGTCGTGATAAGCAGTAAGAAAGCCATAACTCTATCTTCAAAAAGCTTAGTTTAAAAGCTTAATACAAAGCTTAAGAAGCTTTATAAGCTTCATAATCATCAATCGATCAGCAAGGGAGACGCCCGAAAATCGCGCGCTGTCAAAAACGCCCCCCCCCCCCCCCTCACGATCAAAAACGGCGGACTTACTTAAGCTTATTACCTTAAGCTTAACTAATTAAGCTTAAGCCATACTATACTCTGCAAGTTCTACTGGGCAGACAAGTCTGCAAACACTCGGTCACGCACTCCAGAAGACAAGTTCCGTAAGTCACTTGGAATCAAGTCCCGCAAGTTCTGCAAGTCGGCTAAGTCCAGCAAGTCTACAACTCTGCAAGTCTGTTAAGTCTGCAACTCTGCAAGTCAGACTAAATCAGAACTGACTAATGCACGAAACTCCTAGAAGACTTGTTCGTTTGCAAAAACTCAGAACTGGAAAGTTGTTCGCAGCAAGCTGTTTTACCTATCTGCAAGTTCGTTGAAGTACTTTCAGCAAACGGAGACAGAAATATTTCAGAATTTCTGAAAATTGAAGAAGAAAATACCCAAAAATACATAGCCTTGTTACCCCAAATTTGAGCTACGCTCATCCCGCTAACTGATTTTGAGTGAGAAAGGTTTGTTGAATTTTACAGGATGACTACCCCACATATGGATGATCCTATGGCTGAAGACGACCTACCCGAGCCTACCATGGAGCAAAAGTTGGATCTTATCATCAAGCTACAAGGAGCGTCCACTGATAAAGAAGAACCTCAAGCTGAAGATCTGATTCGCCGTACCATCGACGCCACTCTTGAAGCACAAACCATTCGCAAGGAATCCAAGATAAGTAAACGAAGTTTCAAGTTTCGCACTTTTAATGGCATAAGAGAAGGAAAGACTGTTTTATCATTCATTAGCCAGTTTGATGACTATTTCCATGAGGAAACTTATCCTGAGAAAGATAAAATCAAGTGTGTTACTAATCATCTGATAGATAGAGCATCACTTTGGTGGACTGTCGTCCGCAAGAGCATAGAATGTCCTGCTACATGGGAAGATTTTAAGAAGAAGTTCATGCAAAATTTCCTACCACCGCAATTTCATGAGAAGGCTATCAAGCAATGGGATCTACTCCAACAACGCGATCGTGAGCCTATTCCACAGTATACAGAGCGTTTTTGGAATGCACTCCTACAGCTACGTATGCTTGAAGACGTACCAGAGACGACACATAAGCGGAAGTATATGTCTGGACTTCTTGGACATTACTACGCTGAAGTGAACATGTTCAAGCCTGCTACCCTTGAAGATGCCATCTCCTTAGCTCACGACACTGAAGATAAGTTACGTGGAAGAGATCGACGACCACAGCCATTCCAAGCAAACGGTAATTATGGATCTAAACAATTCAATTCAAATTTCAGAAGGTTTAATCCAGGTCGTTTTTCATCATCATCTTTCCGCAAGAATTGGCCTAAACTACCTGCATTACCATCCACTGTCAATCCAAATCCTAAGCCTATCCAACAAGCAAATCCAAATATACCCAGACTCCCAGCCATTACAAATAATGTGACCAAAGCCAAGCCCATCGTATGCTACAAGTGTCACCAGCCAGGCCATCTCGCAGCAAATTGTCATTCAAAGAAGCCATCAGCACATATCAACTACCTTGGAGCTATGGACGAAAACGAGCATGAGGATATGCCAGATTTCACTGAAGAAGAAGATGATCCTACTACTACTTCCGACACTTTACCAGGTATGCCTACTTTACATTCATTGTTGACTATGAAATGTATGGTTCATGGAAAAGAAAGAACTATATTGCATGATGACGGTAGTACCCATGACTTTATTTCAGCAAAATTGGTAAAAGAATTGAAATTGCATACTGTACCTACGCACTATCGCATAAAAGCTGCATTTTTAGGTACTAGGTACAATGGCACACAAGAAGTTCAAGATCTAGAAATTCAAATTGGTCCATATATTGAAAGAAGAAATTTCTTAGTTGTCCCATTACAATCTAGCGACATTATCCTAGGAATGCCATGGAGACACCAACATAATCCCAATATAGATTATTCCACACACACAATGAATATAAATTTTCAAGGAAAATCTATTACATTATTTGGTATGCATGCATCTCATATGTTTCCACTGCTTTCGCATACTCAAGCAAAACGTGCACTACGCAAGAATACTAAATCATATCTCATTTGGGTGAATGAATTGCATGCAAAGGAACATCATCTGCATCCTAGGCACAAGGAATTTCTTCAATATTTTAAGGACTGTTTTGCAGAAGACCTACCACCAGGTTTACCTCCATCACGACCAGAAGACCATAAGATTGACCTAATACCTGGCACACAACCACCTTGCAAAGCCCCATATAGGCACAATCAAATAGAGCAAAAAGAAATCCAGAGTCAAGTAGAAGAATTACTAAATAGAGGTTTAATTCGACCTAGCAGTTCCCCATTCGGTGCACCTGTGCTCCTAGTCAAGAAAAAGAATAATACTTATCGGATGTGTATTGACTACCGAGCATTAAACAAGATCACTGTAAAGAATAGGTATCCTATACCTAGAGTTGACGACCTTATGGATAAACTGCAAGGATCTTCTATATTTAGTAAAATTGACCTTAAATCTGGATATCATCAGGTGAGGTTAGATAGATCCGACATATTTAAGACTGCATTCAGGACACAGTTTGGCCACTATGAATTCTTAGTCATGCCATTCGGATTAACTAATGCACCTGCCACTTTCAGTAGAATGATGAACCGTATTTTTCTAAAATATCAGTATTGTGTGATTGTTTTCTTTGATGATATTTTAGTATTCAGTCAAAGTGAAAAAGAGCATTATAAGCATTTATCATTAGTTTTTCAATTACTGAAAGAAAATCAATTGTTTGCAAATCCTGACAAGAGTGAATTCTTTAAGACAGAAATAGAATATCTAGGTCATATTGTATCAGAAGAAGGAATAAAAGTTGATCCTAAGAAAATTGACGCAATATTGCATTGGCCTATTCCTAAAAATGTACATGAATTACGCTCATTCCTTGGTCTTGCTAGTTTCTATAGGAAGTTTGTACGTAATTTCTCATTACTTGCTTTACCACTGACCAAACTTCTTAAGAAAGGTATTGTTTATCAATGGACTGAAAACCAGCAGAAATCCTTTGATTTACTTAAACGTGCATTGACCAATGCCCCTGTCCTACAATTGCCTAACTTTAATAGACCATTCTTTCTAGTTGTGACCGATGCTAGCGGATCAGGAATAGGAGCTGTGCTTATGCAAGACAACCATCCAATAGCATATTCTAGTTCTAAACTGAAACCCTCTGAGCTTAAATATTCCACTTATGACAAGGAACTCTTAGCAGTTGTCCAAGCATTAAAACAATGGAAGCATTATTTAATGGGTTCAGAATTCATGATAAAGACTGACCAGCAAAGCATTAGACATCTACTTAGCCAACCCCAAATTTCTGACCGTCATATCAAATGGGCTTCATTCATTCAAAGTTTCCATCCTATCATTCAATACCAACCTGGAAAAGAAAATGTAGTTGTCGATGCATTAAGTAGAAGACCTGCAATTCATAACATTTCTATCATATCTTTTGATTCTTTGATTGCTATGAAAGATACATATCACCAGGATATTACTTTTCATTCTGATTGGCAAAAATTAGTTCAAAATAATTTCATTCCTGTTGATTCATTGTCATATAATGATGGATTCATGTTCTTTGAAAAGAGACTGTGTGTTACTATTCCATTCCGATCTTTTGTTTTAAATGAAATTCATTGTCCCCCATATCAAGGTCATAGAGGTATCATCTCTACATTACGCATGTTAACTGAAGATTTTTATTGGCCGCATATGGATGCAGATGTGTCTAATTTTGTTTTAGAATGTTTGATTTGTCAAAGAATAAAAAGACATCATGGTAAACAGTATGGGTTATTAATGCCTTTATCTATTCCATCTAAACCTTGGGAACATATATCTATGGATTTCATTACTGGCTTACCAAATACTAAATCTAACCATGACATGATTTGGACAATTGTAGATAGATTTAGTAAGCAAGCATATTTCATTGCATGTAAGAAAACTTTAACAGCATCACAAGCAGCACAGTTATTTTTGAAAACTATTTTTACTAACCATGGATTGCCGAAAGTGATTATTTCAGATAGAGATTCTAGATTTTGTAATAATTTCTGGATTACACTGTTTGCAAATCTAGGCACAAAGATTGATTTCTCATCTGCATTTCATCCAGAAACAAATGGACAAACAGAAGCCACAAATAGCACTATTTTAGATCTTTTACGTGCATACACTATCTCTAAACCTCAGACATGGGATACTCATTTACATTTATTACAGTTTGCATATAACAATACACCGCACACATCTACAAAGAAAGCACCTTTTGAAGTTATTTATGGACATAGATTATCTACACCTGTTGCATCTTTGTCTAATAGAATACAGACTGCCGATGATATTGCTGTTATGCATAACACTATTTTTGATGAGGTCAAGGATATGATTGCTAAAGCCCAACAATCATATACCAAACAAGCCAACAAGAAAAGACAAGCCATGAATTTCAAAGTAGATGATTATGTTTGGCTTAGAATAGAAAAGCGTAGACTGCAAAGTGTAGATAGACATCCAGTTGTCAAATTAGCCCCTAGATTCTACGGACCATTTAGAATCATTCATAAGATTAATGACAATGCATTCAAGTTAGAATTGCCATCTCATTGGAAAATTCATAATACCTTTCATATTAATTTATTGAGACCATTTAGAGGACAATTACCTATCCATCCTGTCTATGAAAACCCACCTTTACTAGAAGAAGAGACTGAAATACTTGAACCAGAAGCCATTATAGACACTGACTACATGACCACTAGAACTGGCCGAAGGTATTCTAGATATCTAGTGAAATTTAAGAACCATCCTGTAGAGGAAGCACAATGGATGCACGCTAGAGACCTAAATGCTTTCCCCACTCTGTTAGCTCCACATTGAGCTAATAGCAATTGAGGTCAATTGCTATCCCACCCCGGGGGTATGATGCCAGGAGGCATATTCCACGGTGGATTCCATGAGGTTTTACGGTGGATTCCGTAAACTTAGATGATCGGGGCTCATACGCAAAGAGGATTCTTTGTGCGAGAAGTTGATGGGGACGCCTGTCCTTTTCGGGCGTTTCATTAATTTAGTGTGTACATGGGTGATTCCATAGCGGGTGATTCCGCAAAATGCATATTAAATTAATAAACGTTTATGAGTTTAGAGTGCGCACTCGTAATAAATTAAGGTTAGGATTTATTTCTAACCAGTTGATTTATTTATGTAGCTGAAGACTGCTAGGTATTCACTTTTGTCGGTTTAATTGTGTTATTTTACTAACGATTGTGAATGCTTCAGTTGATGTGTAGAGATAGCAGCAGTGGCGGAGGAAAGCATTGGAGTCTAGCGGGTTTTCGACCTTTCGACTATATTTTGATAGGCGCCACGCCTATATTTTGTTATGTCTATAGAGACATCGATTATTTATTATTATTTTGTATGCGCTTATGCGCCTGGATATGTTATTTCTATTTGGACATTGAGATTGGGCGTGCCAGACTCTATGGGCACCGTCCATTAGCTTTATTTTCCTATTTTTGGTAGAAAGCAAACTCAAAAGCTAAAAGCTTGTCATATTTTTGTAATTGGGCTATTTTTGAGCAAAAAGATTGGAAATATACATTAAATACATGCTTTGTGAAGCGCTCACACAAGGCATGGGGGAGATTCAACCCAATTTGTCTCTTGTCTCATGTCGTGCTTGCTTTTACATTGGTTTTTGTGTTAAAAAGTAGAGAACTTTGTTCTTGGGGACCTTTGGGAATTCACTACGTGAGCTACCTGCGTCCGATCTGCGCACCAAATACAAAGATCTTCAAATCAATGACACAGATTTTCAATGTGAAGACAAACCATATCTTTGTCAAGACAGAGTTTGGGGGGGCTTCTCCAGGATAAATCCCTCCGATACCATCCTCCCAAGGGGTTGCTTATTGCTTCAAGCATTTTTGACGCTCAAGAGACGATCGGCTACATAACGGACGCCACAACTGTGTGAAAGATGCCGAGCATCTTCATGGAGCCTAAAGCACGCCGGAATCTCTCCTGGTCATCGTCACTAAACTCCATCAACTCTCATTCACACAACCACATTGGAAGCGGTGTCACCCACCCACCAGTTCCGCCTAGCAGCAGACCTAACTAGCCACTACTTCCCATCGCAATGCCATGGGACTGGCACTTCGCTAGGAGGGGGTAATGTTACCATGTTTACCGCAGCACAGAGGAGCCGAAAACGAAAAAAGAAAAGAAATATAAAAAAAGACGCATGATAAAAGCAGAAAAAGGCGCCTTGACTGGTAACCAGACCTAAGAAATTTAAATGTTTGGGGACGACCCTCAAAAAGTCTCAGTGTCGCCCCAAGGCAACAAAAGAGTAAAAGGCGCACCATTAAATATGGAAGCACTCCCGAATCCTTGTAAAAGAGTGCCAAGCTCACTCTTGTGCAAATTGTACGCATTAGTTGGGAATAGGATGAAATTAGAGTGGTGGGAAATGGGGAAAAGGACCTAGGCTATGGCCGGCCATGTAAAAAAGGGAAAAAGGGGATGACCGCCCAAAAGGGATTTAGGGTTTTGTATATAAAGTTGAAAAGTGAATGAGAAGCTCATTCTTTGGTGTATGGCAAAAAAGGAGTCTTCTTCTCCCTCTCTTCTTCTCTCCTTCTTGCTTGTGTGTGCTCTTGAGAGAGGGAGTGTGAGAGTGTGAGGGAGTGAGTGTGAGTGGGAGTGAGGGATCAAGAGGGTGAAGTTCTTCACCATCTCCTCTCTTCTTCTTCTCTTCTCTTCTCTTCTCTTCTCGTGCATGCTTGGCTATGGAGGATGGATCTTGGAGATGGAGGAGGCTTGAGGATGCTTGAGCTAGCATCGAGAATCGTGGGGCTACCGAAGTGCAACAGAGAGGAGGATACTCGATCAAGCATCAAGGTAAGCTCACTACACTCGTAGGATCAATGGCGCATCGGCTAGGTGAGAGATAGCCATTAGAGCTCGCTTGGAACGCTTGAAACAATAAGCGGTCCGTGGGTCTTGGTGGTTGAGCGAAAGCTCCCATAGTGGCAAATAAAACTCATATTCTTGATGAGCAGCAAATTGTAATGTCTAGTCAAGGAACCTTTGAACTCCAGCCTGAACTTTAGCCTAATACGTTTCTAGATGTAAAAGAGAAACCTTTGTGAAATAGAACAGTTAGAGAGTATCTTATCTCGTGGAAAAACTATCGTAAGGAGGATGCCACATGGATAGAATAGATAGCTCTAGAAAAATACTTTCCCTAGTTCTTTTTGAGATGATGACATCTCGATTCCTCTAAGGAGGAGAGGATGTAATATTTCTTCACAGTGATTCATATCAAGAAATGAATTCAGGCTTGAAACATTTTAAAATTTTCTCGTCGAGCTATCACATAAGTGATCGCACATCATTTTCTTGATATCCAGCCTCACATTAAATCAATTACGTAATCCGACATGAGAAGACGCCTCAATGTTCCCAGCTAACAAAAAGTAAAGATGCCTCATAAATAATATTACGATGGCTTGATCATATAAATTTTTTCGCATTATATTTGATTTAGCATTACCGATTCCATTTAATGCGTTGAGGATTGCATTGATTTTGTAATTGCAAGACAATTCGCAAAAGCCTCAATCGATAAATGAAAAATGCATAAGAATGAGCATGATATTGAGTAAGTTAAGTATCAAAGAGTATGGCATGACCTTATATACTAGATAAGTCATGAAGTAACTAGGCCAAAAACCACCACAAAAAGTCGTTTTGAAGAAAAAAATATATTTTTGAAAAAATAGGCCAAAGTACATGATATTTTTTATGCATGGAGGGAGCAAAAGCATTAAAAAATCATCCCCATGCCACGATCCAATAGGTAAGCAATCAAAATGAATATTTAACAAAGCTGGCTTGACTCTTGAAAAGTAGTCGAATGAATCAGTCGACTGCAAGCTCCCCCTGATGCCTAGAAATACATCCCCTCTCCTTCACAAAAAAAAAGTAAGAAGGAAGACCTCCTGAGGATGGAATATTTTCTCTACTTTTCTTATCCATTGAAGCTTTAAGCCTTGAAAGAGGTAAATACCCCCCCTTCTACCTCATTTTTATTTTCTCTATCCCTTTTTATGCCTTCATCCCATACAAGCATATCATTAAGCAAAAAGTTGGAAAATTTTTTCTAGAGGATCACCAACTCTTTGTGAATTATCATGTCAATTTCATATGACATCCGATGGCTACTCGAGGTCGTAGGAATTCAAATAGCACATTTGAAGCGAGGGAAGTAAGGAATATGGCCAATGGAGAAAATGACAACATAGGAATTTGTGAGACCCCCATCACAACAAACCTAAGAAAGGTAACATCACATCGGTTTGGAAAAAAATAATATTTTATAAGCTCTTTGCTTTATTGGGCTTTAAATGATTATAAACACATTCTAATGAAAATAGATATGAATTGTTGCTCAGGAAAATAACCTAAGTAATATAATAATTAAATATTCAATGAAAATACTCTTTCACTTGAAATTTTATTATATGCTTTTCATTAAGAAAATATTTTAATTATGGTTTATTTCATGATATTTATTGTTATTTAATTAAAGAGGCATGTGAGCATAATAAGAAAAAAATGGTAGATGTTGTTAAGATTTATTTTATTTTGCTAATGATAAATAGACACATATAAACTTTATAATGATTTATCAAAAATCATTTAGATAATATCATGAAATAATCAATACATTAAATCAACGAAAAATTATATAAGAAAATATATACTAGATGCGGATAAATTAGGTGTGTGGAAATATAATTTGATGTGTGAAAGATGAAAGATAAATTACACCTACGATTTTTGCAATTCTTGAAATAAAATTTTCAGAAAAATAATCAACATTGCACTTAGGACATAGCTAAAAGAAAATTGATCTTTCTAGATAATGTTGAAAGTTTGGCAAACAGTCAGACATCATCGATTAAACCATAGAATATGAGTAGAATAAAATAAAAATCATTTTCTTGTTGAAAATACATGTAAAGTTAAAATTAATTATTATATTAACGAGAGCGTCAATATAAGGAGTTGACCCACGTATGAATCAACGAGAATACCTAACCTAAAATATCGAGAATGTTGAAGCGAAAACAACTATAAAATACTTGACAGCCCTAAAACTATCAGTATCAGGAAATTAAATGAATATCGAAAGTCTATAGAACTTGTTGGACATTGATAAGAATTTGTCGATACAAATTCTAAATTCTAAACAGACGTGGGAAAGCATTTGAAATCTTGCTAAGCGCGGGTTAAGGCAAAGCAGCACATGAATTGCCTACCATAGGCATAAATGCCCATATTATCTTTTAGGGTGGAAATATAAAAGATTGCTAAGCGTGGGTTAGAGCAGAGCAACACATGAATTGTCTGCCATAGGCATAAATGCCCATATTATCTTTTAGGGCGGAAATATAAAAAATTTCATAAGGATAAAATAGAATTCTCCTAATTAATCAAATTGGCTTAATAACTTGCGGATCCTGAAAAAGAGTTGCGAGTAGAAAGTGAAACCCTAGATTTAGGTGGGATTGCTATCTATGCTAAAAAGACTTGTTGTTTTTTCTTAAATTTGTGCACGCATTGATGGTTGCACATGAAAGATTGATTGTGCTTGTAACAGTTAGATCTAATTGTAAATGTATAATCAAGATAATAAGAGAAAAGATAGCTCTATGCCTCCCCTATGGCTAGACGCAAAACCCTGCTCCAAGGGGAAATTTTTTGTATCGCTGCGAGGAGATTTGGAACGGCCCGGATAGCGAGAGGTTGCTTGGTGTGGAATCCACTAGGCAGGAGGAGGTGGGAGTGCCAGGGGGGATTTGGCTGTAAATCTCTTGATTGTTCCTAGGAGTTGCCTAACCCTCACACGAATCAAGAAAGGATCCTGGAGTCCCTGGTACTAGTGAAGGGACAGAAATCTTGGAGGGTTTCTTTTCTTTTGTGTAGACAGAATAGATTTTTCAGTGAATGGAGGTTTATCTTTTGCATTGGTACAAGGGGGAAATCATTGTAAATAACTTTGTGAAATAATAAATAAATATTTTTTCCAAAAGAATGCCTTCTCTATCTTTATATTGTGCCCTAAAATTATGCGAAGGAACTTGTGATAACGGGTCGAAGCTTCTTTTATATAGCATAACCTAATGTGATAAGTAATTAGAAAACTAAAGAAAACCATTTGTGGGAAGTGGGTGGGCAAGACCCCTAACGGATCCGTCCTACGGTGGATGGGTGGTTTTGGTAAGCTGGGAGCTTCTCTCAAGAGATTGAACGAAACGTTAATTAGGAAAAAATCAGGCAGAGCCAAGCATTGACTTACCTATGGTCAGGTCTTAAAACCCTGATCAGAAATTATCTTAGGGGAAAGGTGTGGCGGCTTTGCTAGAACTTGGTTAGGGTTCTCTAAATCCTAACCAATTATTGGAAAAAAGCATTGCACTCCATGAACCAAGGGTAACTATGATTGCTCGAGTCGGATGAGAAGCCCTTATGGGACACCTCCGATGGAGCTAGCTAATGTATCGAGACCTCAGTTGTCAAATTAGGACCCTAAGCTTGCAGGTTGATCCTCATGGCGGGGACAGCTGGTACCATCCATTACGGGGTGGACTCCGGGAAACCTAGATGATAGAGCTCATTCATTCTTGCGAGTGTCAAACAAAGCCATCTAGGATAGTTCCCTGATAAACCACTAAAACGTGCTGCCAGGGAATTGTTACACAAGCACGTGACACATACTTTGAGGGCATGGATGCCTCCCAATAATTCATTCTCTTGGGTGGTGTAACATATTTAAGCTTTCATGAGCTTACAGATCTTGAATGCGATAGGTCCACTATCTTAATAAAGAACGACTCTAAAGCAATATAACCATTTGCATCCATATGAACCTCAAAATGTTTATTTCGATTGATAATCTGCAACATTAATGCAATAGTAACTAGTTGTTTCAATCTTTGAATACATTAATGGAGCTCACTAGTACAAACAACCGGCAAACTAATATGCCTCTTCTTGCTTCGCATGTCATTTAGCAAATGAGTCAAGGGTTCAACAATATGAGCGTATGTGTTTTTCCATATTTCCAAAAGACTAACCCTTTTGCTTCCGCTTTATAGTAGGCTGTAGAGTCTCCCTTTTCATGATGTAAATTGTCAAACCAAATGCATCGCCTCTTATATCCTTCTTTGTCGGTCTTTGGGCTGTTGCCCCAGCCTTCTCTTCTATCTTAACATCCAAATTTTCCACCTTTGCATTGATTTCTATCTAGATGTTTCTACAAGAATGTTGGTGTATGACACATCCATAGTAGGCCATTTCTACTACAACAAAAGGATGAGAATGAATGTATTCTCCAAAAATATATGGAATCTTATGATTCATAGTATTCCTTGCAACTGATACTACAAGGGCTTGAGGCAACCCAAATGCACTTATTCTATTATATTTAAGGTTTTTAAACCATAATCTAGAGATAACACGATAACCTTTTCGATTAATGCCCACTCAATAAACCTAAAAAAGAGGTAGTTGAAGGTGGATAGAGAGTTACACCTATCTTACATAATAAATAATGAGAATATCTCTGAGACAAATAAGTATGTATAAATTTTGGATAAAGCTTACAAGAAAGTCAAGCCAGCTCTTGAAAATCACTAGAAAAGCAAAGGAAAGCAAAAAACTTGAGTTTTCAAAGGGTGATTGGGTTCTCTTGTGCTTTGGAAAGGCAAGGTTTAGGAAGATGACATGCTAAAGAGCAATTTATTCCCTAAGCTAAGCATGAGATATCAAGGGTCTTTATAATTTTCAAGCAATAGATAAGATCACTCATGTGGCACACACAAAGGTTTCCTTTTATGCGAGTCTTTTGAGATGCTATCAAGGTGATGCGCATGATGAAATTCAACTTGAAGTTGAGAAACTAAATGAAATATTTAGTTAGTCTAGAAGAGATGATGACGCATGAGGAAAGGAAGAGAAGTGGTAAAGTTTCTCGTTGCTACCTTAGCAAATTCACTTCAGTTGTTGCAACTTTACATAGAGGCTTTTCAATTAGAAGACTCCTTTAGGTTCAGCAGTGCCACAAAGATCTAGAGTATTATCTGATGCTCAAGAGAAGGGTATCTTCTCATGTTTCTCAGTATAGATGGGCTTAGATATCTAGAAGTTGCTTGATGATATATCCTAAGTACCATTAGCTAGCAATAGATCTCATTTAGGACTTACATGCTAAGTAATCTAGACACTTTAGTTTGACAATAGTAGATGAATGCTTAACCTAGCACTAAGTATCATATGCAAAATCATTTGTGAAGGTTATCATGCGAGGATTTCCCAATGCAATCAAGCTTAGATATTATTTCTTCTTGGGAGATATTCTCTCTATGCATTGGAGGAATGCCAGCATGGGCCTTGCATAGTCCCTTGGCTAATATTTGTAGGGGAGGCAATCCTGTCCCCTCGGCCTATGTGTTTGGGTGTCTTTCTTATCTTAATTTTTTAAAAAAGGGTGTGTGTATGTGAGACACAAGATAAGAGGAGCCCATGTGGATACCTCTCACCCATCCCCTTTGCCATCCCAAACAGCAGGATGCATCCCCTAGCCATCCCCTTGTCAAGGGCAAGACAAGAGATGCTCCCACAGTTTGGGACACACCTTCAAAACGATTCCATTTCGATACGTTGTTCTAGCATCTTAGAGCCTACCTCTTGTCTCCTATCATCCCTTTTGTTCATACTTATGACTAGAAGAGTATAATCCTTTGGGTATTAGGTTGTTTACACAACAAACAAACTGAAAATTTCAAGGATAAGCTTGATGATCAGATGGAAGACATAAATTTTTTTGAGAAGGACTCTCTAGTGACATTTGTTGGTTGCTCTTAGTATTTGTAGCATTGTCAAATTAAAGCAACCATGAAATTCAGTCGACACATATGTTTTTCAAATAGTGTCCAAGATTGTAGGCTTCTATCAATAAAGGCACGTCCCTCCATAGCCTATTTCTAATACCAAGGATAAAACAATCTTGGGTAGGCTATAAAACAACCGCTCTCTCTTCAAATTCTACCCTAGGCATTACTCCCATTTATCTGCATCTTGCTGAAAAAGGACCCCAACCAAACCGGTAAAACATGGATGATGTCCTACTTAATCATCCATAGACATAAGGCAATCATGGCATAGCATAAGAAAACTCAATCACAATGTCTCAAAAAGGCTTGATGAGTTTGTAGCATTAGCATATGTGTCTTCTACACTTGCCTGCTCCCTTTGTTTTGGAGCATGACAAGCATGCTAAAGAGGTAGCCAGTGGATCCAACTCCAAACCAAGGGGACAACACTACCATTAATATTGTAACAGTGGGGCAACACTACCAAACCAAGGGGACAAAGAGAGGGCAACAGCTGGTATTATACATACAATGAGGGTTAAGTAGTATGATCATACGACTGAGAGGGTTAACAAACGCTTCGAATGGCAAGTTGTCAATGATCCACAAATGCGCATGCCTTACAATCCTCCTCCTCCTCCGAGTATCCAACAATCCTTTCCACGCCTCTCATCCACTGTGCCATTCATTCAGCAACGCAAAATGGGCTTACTTACTGTTCATGCGAGATGTATCGTCCAGGTCACGCAGAATTCTGTGCTCGTTAGCAGCAATCAATGGTGTCACCCGCAGTTCAGTGGTTCTACTTACCCATGAGTGCCTTGTAACTCTTCCAACGTTGCTATTTACTGCAGTCGAAAAAAAAATACCGCTACAGTGTCGGCGCAATTGCCGCTGGCCTATTAGCTTAGTTGGGTTAGAGCGTCGTGCTTCAAGTGCGAAGGTCGCAGGTTCGAGACCTGCATAGATCAGCGGTAGTTTTTTGCACCAACTTATGCTTTATTCTTGAAAGTCACCTTTGAGATAAAAGACAAACTTGGTTCCTTTAATGGTCCCGATCTTCAGAGAAGGGGGCCCTACATAGTTTTCTCGTTAGTGACACCCAAGATTACAAGTGGCCTCTTTGACATGCAATGTTAGAATATTGGGCCGCATTTTTGGCTAAGAATAGAATTTCGTTGGTGGTGAGGCGATTTCTCCAATTGGGTTATTTCATGCATTGGTTGTATGTAGATTTGTTACGTGATAGTTCTCCAACTTTTAAGACGTCTCCAAAATTCTGAAATCATGTTTGCCTAATTTGAAAGTTGCTTTTAAAACTCATTAGGATGGTTTGGAATTTTCTTTGAAATCTCCAACATTTGAAAGTTTTTCTTGAATTATGGATTTTCTAATTTAAATGGTTTACAATTCCTCCGAAATCCTGATTCTTTGATTTTTGCAGTATTGTCTTAAAGTGACATTTCTCATTTTTAGTCTATAAAATATAGATATACATGCTTCCATGTTTGACTGAGCTAGCAGGTTTTCACAGGGGACTTTGTTAGAGAACACCCATTTCACCCTCTAGCAATGGACAACTAGATTGATATTTAATGTTTGCAATAAATATGTTCATTTGTTTTGCACATAGTAGTAAGTTCACTAACTATGTTAATACATTCTATGTTTTCTCTATGCAAACCCTAGCATATCTTCACAACATCAGTAGAGTGCACGATTTAAACCTCACATATAACTGGGCCCTAGTCCTCGACCAATGGCACGAGACATACCAAACCCTAGGAGATGACGAGTAGTCGGACGACAAAGATTCTAGCAACGAATACGAAGACTACCAATCCTTCAGTGATGAGAGCGAGGGTGAAGTGGATACCATAGAATACGACACTGAAGGACGAGAAATTGAGCAGATACGAGCAGACGCCAAGCCGCAGAAAAGGTAGAACCCTAGAGTAGAGCGAGGAGTCATGCGCATGGAATGTGATCGCGCTTGGTTGGAATGCATGGGAGCCATAGACCTTAAGCAAGGAGGCCTAGCTCAGCCAGGAACGACATCAATACTTAGGACCGAATCACCATCTGAACTGCGGCCACCGGGGGAGACCACCTCTTCTAGCAAAGATGGAGGGTTTGACTCGGAATCGGAGGTTAGTTCAGATAGTGATCCAGAGATCCCTAGGCCGACCACAACAGACGTACCGAGGGGGACCTACCCGTCCACCTGAGGCGCAGACGATTAAAGCAGGAAAGGGCAAAGCAACCCAGGATACACGATCAGAAGAACAGTGAAAGCCGCAGGACCTCCCTAAATGCTTCACAAAATTCAAAAAAGGGGATAGGGTAGTAGTTCTGTTAGGTGCCAAATGTCAAGGGCACACGAGCAAACAAATGGAAGGACCAGCCAAGGTTAAAGAGGTAGACCTAGCCCAGGAAGGGGAAACACCCCGACCAGTGTTCATTGCTGACGACTTGACTGGTGAAGAAGAAACGAGTCTTGTCGCTCTCTTGCGAGAGTACATAGACGTGTTTTCCTGGTCCTTAGAGGAGCTACAGGGGGTAGATCCGAGTGTTGTGACTCACAACATACCCATGACATCGGATGCGACGCCGGTCAAGCAGCGATCGTACCCTATGAATCCAAAACACGCTCATGCTGTCAAAGAGGAAATTGACAAGCTAATGAGAGCTGGATTCATTTACGAAATTGAGCACACAGACTGGGTATCACCCATAGTCATTGTGATGAAGAAGAATGGAAAAATCTGAGTGTGCATCAATTACAAGAAAGTGAACGCTGCTACGAAGAGAGACAACTATCCATTGCCGTACATCGAGAACATGCTCGAGAGAGTGGCAGGCAAGGAAGCCTACAGTTTTCTAGACGGCTTCTCAGGGTACAACCAGGTGCAAGTGCATCCTGCGGACAGGCACAAGACTGCCTTTGCCACTGAGTGGGGCGTCTTTGCATACAAAGTCATGCCCTTCGGGTTGACCAATGCCCCCGCCACTTTTCAACGTCTCATATGCACTATCTTTAAGGACATGCTTGGCAAGGAGTTAGAGGTCTTTGTCGACGACTTGTGTGTCCATTCGACCTGGATCGAACACTTAGACAAACTCCGCGCAGTCTTTGAACGGTGTCACTTATATCGCCTCTCCTTAAACCCCTTGAAGTGTTAGTTTTGGGTAAAGCACGGATGCATCCTAGGACATGTGGTGTCGAAGAATGGCATTGCCACCACTGACTTCTCGAAGGTCAGGGTTATTGTTGACCTTCCACCCCCAATTAATTACAAGGGAATTCAATGCTTCTTAGGCCATACAGGATACTATCGGCGGTTTGTACTGAACTACGCGTTGATCGCCAGACCATTGTACAAGCTGCTGATTGTCTTCGAGTGGACCGAGGCATGCCAACGGGCGTGTGAAGAATTGAAAAAGGCTCTAACAACAGCACCAATTCTACGAGCCCCAGATTGGACCATTACCTTCCACATGCACATCGATGCTTCTAAGTTTTCCGTGGGGGCAGTGTTGTGCCAACCTGGTGAGCACAATTTAGATTATCCAGTGAGCTTTGCTAGCAGACAACTCACTGAGACGGAGATGAACTACTCGACAACAGAAAGGGAGGGATTAGCCATGGTGTTCGCTGTGAAGAAATTCTGGCATTATCTATTGGCCACATCCTTCACCTTTTTCATGGACCATCAAGTCCTACTCTATTTAGTAAAAAAACCTTGTGCTACAGGGCGCATAGCTGGATGGCTCCTCCTACTTCTAGAGTTCGACTTCTCCGTGGTAGTACGAAAGGGAAAACAACATTACATGGCCGATCACATGTCACGTATTCCCACAAGAGAAGCCGTTGGACAAGGCATCGTTGACGAGTTACCTGATGCCCACCTATTCCACCTGTCCAGCGAGAGAGATTTATTTAAGGCTGATCTAACGCCATATTGGGTGGACGACATAGTCCAAGTGCTCGAGCACGGACTACCTGAGCGACTGATAGAAAAAGCCCGACTTAGGCGCTTGATCTTGAAGATTCAGCCCTACCAGTTGATTGCAGGCCAACTCTATAGGCTGGGGCAAGACGAATTGCTGCGTAGATACATGTGTAAGCATGAGATGCACGATGTGCTCTCAGAGGCGCACAATGGCATCACGGGGGGACACTTTAGTGGAGACACAATGGCACGGAAGGTGCTGCAGTCTCAACTATGGTGGCCCACACTTTTCCGCGATGCCAAGCGATTCGTCAAGCATTGTGATGAGTGCCAGTAGACAAAAGTCCCGATTCGTAAGGATCAAATGGAGCTGACCCCAATTATTGCTCGCCAAGGCTTCGAAAAATGGGGAATCGACTTCATAGGGCCCATCAGTCCTGCGGCGCAATACTCACAAGCCAAGTACATCGTTGTGGCCACGGATTACCTCACAAAATGGGTAGAGGCAAAAGCCACACAAAAAAATGACGCTAGGACGACTGCTAAGTTCTTATGGGAGCAAGTGATCTCGTGCTTCGGCTGCCCCATCGAACTGGTTAGCGATCAAGGCACACACTTCATCAATGAAGTGATAGCACATCTCCTATCCACCTTTCTCATTATCCATCGCAAATCCTCACCATATTACCCTCAGGCGAATGGCCAGGCAGAATCAACTAACAGGATTCTTATCAATGTCCTGACTAAAGTAGTCTCAACCTCACGCAGCGACTTGGACAACAAGCTGATGGCAGCCTTGTGGGCCTACCGTACAGCATATAAAATGGCTGTCGGCCTTTTAGGCTGACCTATGGAACTGAGGCAATTCTACCATTAGAATTCTTCGTTCCTAGCCTGAGAATAGCACTTCAAGAACGATGGGAAGGGAAGGAGGCATGGATGCAACACCTGGTATGCTCTATTTGATGAAAGAAATTTACTTGTTTTTTATCGTTCATGGTCTAAATGGTGTGCACATGGGCTGAAATTTTATTTGAATGTTCCTTGCATTATGTTTGAGGGCCGCAATCACTGTTATGTAGAACCGGTATTGATTTACAGCAATTATAAATTTTCGAAACCCGAAAAAACACTAACTTTGATGGAAATTGATAATTTCTTTGATTTTGAATGGGAAAAAATGAGTGGACATGGGATAAAATAAGAAAAAATGCTGAGTTTCATTTCAAAATAAGTAGGAAAAATAGAGAAAAATAGGAAAAAATGGGTTTCTTACGTTTGAAAAAAAATGGAAAAATAAGATTTATGTATATGAATGTGTGATAGGGCCGAAGCATGAGGTTAAGCCTCAGTTTGGCCCTTTCCCTTTGTGTTAAAGTGCCTATTTATTGCTTTTACATACAAAAAATGACATAAAAGAACCTCTACACCTATGCACCGCAACAAAATTTAAATGATGAGGGGGAGGATGATGTTATACAATAGTTTAAATGCTGAAATAATAAAAATTCTGATTATTCTCTTTATGCATAACATATAGGATGCGGTTTATTTAGAAATAATGGATCTAGCAAGAGGAGGTTCACCTTGGTGCTATGTACCTACAACGAAGCATTGCGTGTTAGCGGAAATTCATTAAAAGGGTTGTTTTTGCACGACACATAGGCTGATTGCAAACCATAATTGTTTGTGCACAATAAGGCATCCACCATTGCATAAATCATATACACATGGTATCTATTCTTGGTATGCATATCAATTGGTTGAAGTATAAATGACCCACGCTGAAGAGAGTAAGGCACCCAAGCTGTAGGTCTAGACGGTAGGTCCAAGAGGACAAGTAAGTAAGGACTGGTACATTCCTGGAACGATATAATATTGGTACCAAGAGCAGAGTTTATTTCGTATGTGTTATATGTGTTAGCGACACATCGAGGGGCCAATCCCCAAGGTGTAGGATGGTCGCAGTGGGGCCGCGGCAAATCAGCCAAGGGATGTCTCCTATGTTGTTCTACGTGGTGAATTACATCAAAATGTGTAGGATCTCCCTCTGAGGATTTTGAGAAGGTTAAGGGTTGGACTACAAAACATGATACAAATGTAAAATGTGCGTACGATGGTAGGGCAATGTGTCCTATAGACGCTTGTGACCGCGAGACCGTGGGGTTTTCTTATGTATGTCAGAGGTCCAGCTAGTATTATAGCCAGTGCTAGCCCATTTTAGGTCCCATCATTGTAATGAGGAGAAGGGTTGAAAATCATATAGATGTAGTATTTCAAAATATGATTTTGGTGGTCCTTTCTTAGGAGCACTCTTCTTTCGAGGTTTAATGGTCTTTTTAGGCTTCAATGATTTGAACTTAGACTGGACTTTGGGCTCCCCCTTGTGGTATGGCTTAGTGGATGACCCTTGTATTGGACAAGGATGGTGTATGATTTCAATGCTTGTTGCTGATGATTCTGAGGAGAGTACAATGACACTCATCCCTCTAATTTCATTGACCAATATACTTAAGAAAAAATCACTCAAGATATGCAATACACTTCTAGTGTATGATGGTCTATGTGTTTATAGTTGTACACATAGCCTTACAACTTGAAGAAAGGTACTTGTTTTATTTTCCTGATGAAAAATATTTAGATTATGTAAGTATTAGCAGCAATGATGATTAAGCAATGTGCCTTAGTGCTTACAAGCACTCATTTGTAGCTCATGTTGCTAGAGATAGTAAATGTTGGTCTTAATGAGATTGATGATGACCATTAGAGTAGAGGAACCTCTAAAATGAAGTTCCCAGGTTCATAACTCACTTTGGAAGAGTTAACTCAGTGATTAAAATCATTGTTGATGACCAAACATTGAAAAAATTTGAAGATGGAAGAAGCTTGAAGCTCCTAGCTATGGCTGCCAGTGACTCACAAATAGGGTTTGGCTTATATCAGCCAATAGAGGTCAAATTTCCCAAAGCCCTCTTAGGAGTAGATGACCCACTAGGGGGGCTACAAAAGCCCTATGGTGGATGCCTTCAATGCATCTCCCATAGCCCACGCTTCAGTACAAACTGGCTGCCTGCCCAGAACTACACTGTTTTGCATTTTTGATAATGCTGCTCACCACGACATCCAATTTCAGGGATTGACATGCCACACTGAATTGCCCAATGCTTAGGAGAAGATCTCTAGAAGAAACTAGAGACTGAAATCCCTTCTATTGCCCACATCAACTCCTTCAAGGTCAGGGGGTCTGGCTAGCATGGGCAACACTACCAAACCAAGGGGACAAAGAGAGGGCAACAGCTGGTATTATACATACAATGAGGGTTAAGTAGTATGATCATACGACTGAGAGGGTTAACAAACGCTTCGAATGGCAAGTTGTCAATGATCCACAAACGCGCATGCCTTACAATCCTCCTCCTCCTCCGAGTATCCAACAATCCTTTCCACGCCTCTCATCCACTGTGCCATTCATTCAGCAACGCAAAATGGGCTTACTTACTGTTCATGCGAGATGTATCGTCCAGGTCACGCAGAATTCTGTGCTCGTTAGCAGCAATCAATGGTGTCACCCGCAATTCAGTGGTTCTACTTTCATAAAATAGAGCATACCACCTTTTTGCGTGTTTCGGGCTTTTTGAATATTTAATTGGGACTATCTATTGACCAAACAGCCATGGATTTCAGCATAGATCCTTAGCCTTCAGCCTCCTCAGCCTCTTGGAACAATCTAGTGCCTCCCGGACAAGCATCCATCACCTCTATCAAGCGTGGCAAAAGATGGAGCCTTCATCCTCTGCTCACGAAAACAAGGGCCTCCCCCTCCATCACCATTTTCATTTTTTAGTTGGGCTTCCTAAAGGGAGTCCCCAAAATTCATGCCCTTTGGACTCTCTTAAGTCCTTTCCCACTTGGCCTTTGGCCTTGGCCTCTCGGGCATCCCCTCTTCCTCGTTCGGTACCCGATTTGAAGTCTGAAAAATTCTGGCAGTTCATCCTGAAGTCCTCCATTGCTGGGCATCTCGCAGGGTCTCGTCTGACATGCCAAAATTTTTTGAAAATTCACCAACTTCCGTCGAGTGGCTCTTTTAAGCACTTTCGAGCATTGCCGCTTAAAATCGTACTGATTGCAACCGCCACCTTCGACGAAGTCTATTTTTTCCCGAAAATTAAAAATTTTTGGCTATTTTTAAGCACTTTTCGGTGTCAAAAATCATCTGTCATTGATGACCATGGGATAGGGTGACTCAGCCCATCGAATCCCACGAACATATCTGCACATAAACACAACCACAAAGAGCATCAAGCTGATACAAAATAGATACACAACAAAACACAACACAGCTCTCACCTTATCCCCTTGACAAAACCAAGACATGAAATACACGAGGAGTAGGTCTAGCATAATCTGACAGAAAGTCTAAAGATAGTCACTAACCAACTGCTCCAACATAGCTGAGCTAAAAAGAACTATCAAAGAGGTCATCCTAAGTGGTGGTCTGAACTACCTACCTAACTAAGGACAACTCAACTAGGAGCTTCTACTAGGTGAGAACTCCTATAGCCTAATCAACAAATAGTTTCTTTTAGCACGTTGCTCTTTTAGCCTCTTATTTTCCACACTCGGCGTGTAAAAAGGAGGGAGCTAAGCGTAGTGACCCAAGGAGAACAGGGCATCGGCCTTAGGTCCTGTCTCGGTACCCAAGAACCTACCAAGCCCTCACAAGGCGACATTGAATCCTTTTTTAAGGCTCACTTTTATTTTCGCTCCAACGTTCTTGTACATTTCTTATTTTTCAGCTAGAAGCCACCCCTAGGAAGACAAGGCATCGGCCTCGGGTCTTGTCTTGTCCCCAAGAATCTACCAGGCCTTCGCAAGGCGATAAACAACAGCTCAAGGATTTTTCTTTCTTTCCTTTTCTATTTTTATAGGGGTTAGAACCCCTTTTTACACACCTCTGTATATTATATATTTTCTTTCGGATAATTAGGATTTTGCCTCTTTCCATCATTATTTTATTAGGCTTCTCTAACTGCCTCACAACTAACAGGAACTCCTAGAACGGCCGTCTACTAGATCAGCAGAACATGGTCACTAGAATTGCCTTCTAAAACAAGTCTTTTAATGCCTGAAAATGCCTTTGCAAGAGGCAATGACTACTTAGACCTTCCCCAGACATATAGAGCCTAAACATGGGACTTCATGTCTCGAGTGCTGGTCCCTAACAAACAAAAGAAAGTAACCCTTACATGCACATATGTCATTAATTGCTTAAGGGAAAAGACTTGGAAAGGGGACAAAACTACCTGGATTTGCCACAAGAAGCTCCTTCACAGCAAAGGCTCCCTCCAGCGACTTCATCAACCTGTATGATGTAATCACTACAACAAAAACCCATTAACTGTACTTGCATCAAACATACATGAATCCCTCTTGGCCTAAAGAAATCAAACATGACACGACAAAACTAATTGGCCCTCCTGGCCTAAGGAAATAGATCATTAAAACCTTAAAAGAACTGGCCCTCTTGGCCTAAGGAAATCAAGCAAACCAACTCATATAGATCCCTCCTTGGAAGAAGGCAGATATACAAAAATACGCTCCATTCCAAGGGGAAAAATAGGGCTCTCAGCCCTAAACTAAATGCATCAAGTTGCCAGTGCGATGATACATATGAAGGATGGGATTTCGGATTGTATATGTTCTTATTGAGTTGATTTAAAATTAGCTGGGAATCCCCCTTTACCAACAACCGCCCCATACCACCTGTCTTAGCAATATTCAGTCCCATAATCAAGGCTTTATACTCAGTCATGTTGTTAGTGAATCCTACCCCAAGATAAATAACTAATTTCATTGTAACTCTACGTCGGGGATCTCAGATAACTACTCCAATACTCCCTTTTCTATTAGGCCCCCGGGATGCTCCATCAAAGTATACCGTGTACGTCCATAATGGGTTTACACAACTAGCCATCAAGAACTCCCCTGTTCGTAATTATGATAGTCAAAATTCAACATATTGAGAGGATGAATCGATGGCTCCATTCCACCTTCTTCATTAAACTCAACACAGATACTTGTCAAAATTTGCAAACAGTGATGGCAGAAAACTTTGATCTCCCACACAAAGGTACCGTCTTCTTGCTCAATCACTTTGTATCCCTTGCTCCACTAGATCAGCTTTCCTTGATGATATCTTTTCTCGAGATATGGGTGCTCCAAATAAGGGATTAACCACCCCATCAACTAGTTTAAGCTCTCCTGCAGGTCTCAAATTAACCCTAGCATAGACCTGCAATGCATTTAGCGCGTTAGCATATTCAGAAATAATAAGGTTTAATCTTATTAAGATTAACCTTATTCTTAAATTCCACTCCCTATAGATCAGCTAATAAAGCTGTGGACTTACTTTGACCTATCCGACCTATCTTGTAAGGGGCATCCCATCTAGGTTCTAGCTTTCCTGGAAATAGCTTTCTACGTGCATTGTAGTATAGAGCTACTTGCCCTTTCTTAAAGGTATATTTCTTTGCTTTTAGATCATGCAACCACTTCATCCAACATTTAGCCACTTTCTGGTCCAAATAGACTCTGCAATTTAAGTTCATCCAAGTGGGCTATAGTCATAAACCGCTCAAATAGGGCATCTTCATCACCCAAAGAATGATTGATTGTGAATCTTATGGTCGGCAACTCAATTTCTAAGGTCAAGACACACTCCTGCCCATAAACTAATTTGAATGGGGTGTGGCCAGTGGCTCGGTTAAATGTCGTGTTATATGCCCAAACTGCCACCACATATAATTTTGTATCCCAGTCACACTTCTTTTCAAAGACTATTTTGGATAGGATATCCACAAGTTGCTTATTGGAACTTTCAACTTGTCCATTGGCTTGTGGATTATAGGGGGTCGTCTTGTTATGCTCAAATTTTCATGCTTCAATCAGGATTTTAATCACATTGTTCAAAAAATGGATTCCACGGTCCAATACTATTTCCTTTGGCAGACCAAAACGACAGATGATTTGGTCAAGTAGGAAACTGGCAGTCTCTTTTGCATTGTCTTGCCTCATCGCCCGTGCTTCTGACCACTTTGTAAAGTAATCACTTGCTACTATAATGTATCTTTTCTGAGTAGTAGACGACAGGGTAATATGTCCCACAAAATTGATGCCCCACTTCTCAAATGGAAGGGTAGCCATAATTGGCGTAAGTGGACGCTTCCTATTCCCTCTACTATCATGTCTTTGACATGTATCACATCTCTTGACATAGTCAAATGAATCCTGGAAGATGGATGGCCACCAATACCCAACTCTTAAATCCTTTTGTGCCATCAACCGCCTAGGAAAGTGCCCTCCACAAGCGGAGTCATGGCACTCTTCCAATATAAATGGGACCTCGTCAGGAATCACACATCGATGATAGATATCATCAACACCATGCCGATATAGCATTCTTGCGATCAAGGAAAACTTCAATGCCTATTGTTTAATTTTCCTCTTCTTTGATTTTAATAAAGTAGCTCCAGTCTCTCTCGTAGAAAGGTAGTGCGTTATAGCAGCATACCAGGAGGGAATAGACACTGTATCAATCTTGAACAAAGTTTCCATATCACTTCCTTCAGTCGAGACCTCTTTTGGCTCTCCGAAATCCACAAGACACTCTACAATGCCCTGAAGCTTCCGTGGTTTGCTCTTAATCTCGTAATCAAATTCTTGCAAAGTGATTAACCACTTTGCTAAATGATCACGCAACTTTAACTTATTCAACAACAATCTAAGCCATTCCGCCTTCATATAAAAAACCACATTCTCATAAAGAATGTAGTGCTTGAACTTTTTGGTCGCAAATATCATTGCAAGGCACAACTTCTCCATATAGATGTAGTTGATTTCCGATATGCCCAACTTCCAACTAGCAAAAGCTATGGGATGGTACCACTTCTCCTCCCAAATTTGGGACAAGCAGCAGCTAATACTATACATGGTTGCTGCTGAAAATATATAGAACATTTCACCCCTTTTAGGTGCTTTTAAAACAAGTGCTTTGGCAAACTCTTGCTTCACATTGTCAAAAGATACTTTGCAAGCATCACTCCATGCAAACTGACAATTAAAAGACAATAGGTTTATCAGTGGCAACATTATTTCTGTTAGGGCATTGATAAACCTTCGATAATACCCTACCGATGACAAAAAGCTATGCACTTCCTTTGGAGTACGCGGCGGACTCATGGAGACTATGATCTTGATTTTTTCAGGGTCAGTCACAATCCCTACGGAACTGACCACATGGCCTAACAATAGCCCATAAGGCACTCCAAAGACACACTTCCACTAGTTGAGAGCTATGCAAAATTGTCTGCAATGCTCGAAACACTTCCACAAAATAATCAACTGCATTTCTCTTATGATGGCTGACCCCAGCTCATCAATGAGTACTTTCAAATCCTTTGGGGAGATGTCACCAAAGGTCTTGTCGGTTATTCTTTGCCATGAACCAGGTGCATTACATAACCTAAATGCCATCACATGGTATGCAAAGATACCGAAGACAGTGATAAATGTCGTTTTCAGTTATTCTTGCTTAACAATCGCCATTTGGTTATACCTTGCAAAGCAATCCATGAACGAATATATTTCCCTACCCACCAATTGATCCAAAATTTGGTTAATAAATGACAATGGGTAGTAATCTTTAATAGTCTATTTATTTAGCTCTCTAAAGTCTACACAAAGACGGTGGATTTGATTATTATTCTTCTTTTTAATCACAACTGGCGAACACCATTCAGTATGCTGAACTAGGAAGATCAAACCCACCTTCTGCAACTTCTGAAGCTATTCAAATAGCCCATCCCTTAGTTCAAAAGGCATACACCTTACTTTCTGATGTATAGGGCAGGTTCCTTCCTTTATAGGAATGGTATGCACAGCCAGATTGGGAGGAATACCCCTAAGTTCAAGCAAAGATGTCGCAGAACTCCTGAATCAGGGACACATAGTCCTCTCTCTCTTTCAAACTGAGCATGGAACCTAGTTTGATTGGCCGTGAATCATTAGGCATGCCAAGGTCCAACTCAATAACGTCCGCATCTCTTATTCAATCTTGAGTCTCTATCAGTTGATTCAAGGTTATCTGATAAATATCCTCTATAGTGGACCCTTCCTTAGATCCATCGCTCGATGATATCTCACTACCAGATGGATCATCTACTATTTCTAGTTCATTGGAGGATAATGGACCTCTCTCACTCTGAGGAGACTTAGGGTAAGCATCCACTATTACACGATGGGCACCTCGACCTAGAATCACTCGACCAGCAGGTATATCAACTTGACAGTTTGTCCGTAGAATCCATGGCCTGCTGCAAACTCGATAGCAAGGATGTCCTACAAACCTTATCACCCTAAAGTCCAAATAGCATTCCATGCTTGCAATTGTAACATGGACTTTAGTGATACAACCTTCCGCTTGTCTTAGACTATCATCAGCCATCCTAAGAAGTATGGAGCTATCTTTTTGGATCCCTAGACCTAACCTGTCCATCAAATCTAAACTTGTGATATTGACGGAGGATCCAATGTCCACAATAGCATGCTCCACTAATATTCCATCCACATATGCTGAACCCTAGGGCAATGCTTTTCAGCATGATCGAACCAATCTTCTCCCACTCTAGCTATGCCCAAAGGTTCTACAATATACCCTATACGTAGGATTTTCTTGAATTCCTTGCGTGCTTCTAGAGAAAGTTTAATCAATTGTAGGAGATTTACATCTGGTTTAACTTCTCAAAGAGAACTTGCTAGGTCAAAGTCGTGGTAGTTAGCCAAAGTTCTCTTCTTGCGCTAAACCATTCTCTCCTTTGGTCTTTCAATCGGCTTTGGTGCCTCTTTTTTAGCCTTTACCTTCTTTCTTGACAATCCTTTATCCTTCTCGAGATCAACTTTACTACCAATAGGTCTTAAAGGTCCACCTTCCATATCAGGATTTAGGACTCACTTTTCCCTAGCATCTTGCTTAGGTCTTCCCTCGACAAGTTTTACAATTCCTTTGTCACCCTCTTTGATCTTTTGACCTCTTGTTACGGCTCCTGGATTAGAAGTTTTAGCATCATTGACACATAC
Organism: Lygodium microphyllum; assembly: GCF_053477565.2. Taxonomy (NCBI): domain Eukaryota; kingdom Viridiplantae; phylum Streptophyta; class Polypodiopsida; order Schizaeales; family Lygodiaceae; genus Lygodium; species Lygodium microphyllum. The sequence continues at coordinate 74,373,819 of NC_141150.1, forward strand.
GGCCTCAATAAGGCTGACTCCACTACCATGAGGCGACTCCTCTACAGTAGCCTTTCCTCGTTGTAGTATTTGTCTTGGTCCCTCATCTTGCTGGGGATTATTCCCTTGTGGGTGATGGTTAACTGGACCTAGTTGTTTACTCCCTTGTTGGAGAGAACTAATCTTACTCCAACACGTAGCAGATAAGTGGCCAGACTTTCCACAAATATCACATTTGATATTCATGCAATTCCTAGGGAAATGTTGGCCACCACACCACTTATAGCTGAATCTTGAGGGGGCACCCTCTTTAGGGCATTGACTCCCTATGAAATTTTGCTGCTTCTTAAGAAAATTGACGTCCACAGCTATTTGTCTATATTGTTCATAGATCATATCAGTATAGTGCTTCATCATATCCTTAACTTTGCCAAGGACATTAGAGGCACTCGACTCATAGCCGCGATCATATATTTGTCATCCCATCCACCTAACAACTTGATTAGGAATTGGCCACTGACCTACTGGGACGACATTAGGATTCATTGTTTGGCTTCCACCACTTAGTGGGCTAGTCTGACTAGCCATAGGCATAGTCATGCTAGGAGGAGCTGGTAACATAGGAAAATTTGGCATGATACTCCCTCTCCCATTCGCATTTAACATGGGGTCCCCTTAACTCCCATTGGTCAAGGCAAAATTATTACCATTTCAATTTATCCTTGCTGCATAAGACACTTGCAAGCGCGACTCCACTCTTTCTACTTGGGTAATAGCAGTGTCAATGTCGGCCAAAGCGACACTACTAAGCTGCACTTGGATATTGAATTCCAATCCATGTATGAAATATTGCAACTGTGAACCCCCTGGAATGAGAATATAAGTATTAAGTTTGCGAAGAACTTGCTTTAGTTTCTTGGCATAGGCCTGGACATTCTCATTTGTCTCTTGGCGTGTTACATTCAAGACATGCAACCAATAGTGTCCACCCTTCTTAGCAGCAAACTCTCTACTAAAAGCCGTAAAGAATTGGGCACTGCTAATTATGGTTTCGACTTCTAGACCATGATACCACACTGTTGCTCTTCCTTTTAACATCATGTTGAAGAACATCATTAGGTGTCCTTGGTCCTGGATTCGATAGTTGAACATGAGTGTTTGGAACTCCTTAATATGGAGTTCTCCATCTTCTTTTGCTAACCCATGCAAAATGGGCAAAAGTGCTCCTAATGCCGATAAATATGATGTACTTGCTGGAATTGCGATGGGTTGTACCATGGCTACAATTGGATTGACAACAAGAGTTTGTGTAGGTTTAGCTACACCCCCACCTATTGTGGGTTGATTAACTAGAAGAAGGAAAGTACCAAGACTTCCATTTGCACTCGAAGAGCTACTTGTAACACTTAGGTTCCTAGAACCACTACCGCTTATGTGTAACGGGCTCCTCCTTTAAGGAGAATAGCGTCTTACAATCTCCAATTGCCATCTAGCCCTCTCAGCACGTTTTGCTTTTTGTATTTCGGCTTGACGGTCCTTATTAGAGGACATAAACCAAATATTTGGTCCCTAAAAACCCTAGATTGGAGAACGACCACTTGTTGGCGGCTCCTGAAAAACATACCACTGATGGGACCTAAAATGGGCCAATACTGGCTATAGCGCTAGCTGGACCTGTAACATGCACAAGACAACCCCACGGCCTCGCGGTCAAGAGCGTCTACTACAGGACACATTGCCCTGCCATCGTATGTACATTTTGCATTTGTATCATGTTTATAGTCCACCTCTTAACCTTTCCAGACTTCTTAGAGGGAGACCCTACACATTTTGGTATAATTCACCACACGTAGAACAACATAGGAGGCACCCCTCAGCGGTTGATTGCTGCGGCCCCACTATGACCTTCCTACACCTTGGGGAATGGCCCCTCGATGCATCACTAACACATGTAACACATACAAAATAGACTCCGCTCTTGGTACCAATATTATATCATTCCAGGAATGTACCAGTCCTCACTTACTTGTCCCCTTGGACCCACCATCTAGACCTACAGCTTAGGTGCCTTACTCTCTCCGGCGTGGGTCATTTATCATTCAACCAAGTGCTATGCATACCAAGAATAGATACCATGTGTATGATTTATGCAATGGTGTATGCCTTATTGTGTACAAACAATTATGGTTTGAAATCAACCTATGCGTCATGCAAAATAAGCTCTTTTAATGAATTTCCGCTAATACGAAATGCTTCCTTGTATGAGCCTAGCACCAAGGCAACCCTCGTGCTGCTAGATCCATTATTTCTAAATAAACCGCATCCTAAATGTTATGCATAAAGAGAACAATCAGACTTTGTATTATTTCAACAGTTAAACCATGGTATAACATCATCCTCCCCCTCATCATTTAAATTTTGCAACGGTGTATAGGTGTAGAGGTTCTTTTATGTCATTTTTTTGTATGTAAAAGCAATAAATACGCACTTTAACACAAAGGACAAGGTCCAAACTGAGGCTTAACCTCATGCTTCAGCCCCATCAGACATTCACATACATAGATCTTATTTCTCTGTTTTTTTCGAATGCAAGAAACCCATTTTTCCCATTTTTCTCCATTTTTTCTATTTTTTAAAATAGAAAATAGGCATTTTCTAGTTTTTTTCCTATCTAATTTTTATAGAAAATAGGTATTTTTCCCGATGGTGAGAGGTCACTCAATGAGGAATCCATTACGCAAGAGCAAGCATGAGTGCCACAGGGGCTCTGGCCGTAAATCTCTCAATTGATCCTAGGAACTGCCTAACCCTCACATGAATCAAGAAAGGATCCTAGAGTTCGCGGTACTAGTAAAGGGATGGAAATCTTGGAGGGGATTTCTTTTCTTTTGCGTAAATAGAAGGAAAATTCCTATGAACAAAGGTTTATCTTCTGTGTAGGCAGAAGGGGAAAATCATTGTAAATAACTTTGTGAAATAATAAATAAATATGTTTTGCCAAAAGAATATATTCTCTATCTTTATGTTGTGTCTTAAAATTACGTGAAGTAACCTGTGATAATGGGTTAATTAACAAAGCTGCTTTTATATGTCACAACTTAATGTGATAGGTAATTAGAAAACTAAAGAAAACCATTTGTGGGAAGTGGGTGGGCGAGATCCCTGACGCGGATCCGACTTAGGGATGGGTGGTCCTCAGTGTGGTGGGAGCTTCTCTCAAGAGATTGAACAAAATATTAATTATGGAAAAATTAGGCAGAGCCGAGTGTTGACTTACCTAGGGTCAAGTCTTAAAACCTTGCTAAAAATTTATCTTAGGAAAAAGGTGCAGTGGATGTGCTAAAAATTCTTTAGGGTTCCTTGAATCCTAACTAGTTAATGGAAAAAAGCATTGCACTCCATGAACCAACGGTAACTATGATCGCTCGAGTCGGACGAGAAGCCCTTGTGGGACACCTCTGATGGAGCTAACTGATGTATCGAGATCTCAGTTGTCAAACTAGAACCTTGAGCTTGCAAATTGATCCTCGTGGGAACGGCCGATACCTTCTCTTGGGGTAGACTTTGGAAACCTAGATGATAGACCTCATGCATTCTTGCGAATGCTAAGCGGAGCCGTCTAGGATAGTTTCCAAATGAACCACTAAAACGTGTAACCCAAGGAATTGTTAGGCAAGCATATGACATGTGGTATTAGAGCATAATTGAAATTAAAAATATCTATGGTTTTTAAGACCAATTTTTCTAAGTAATAACCATCCTCCTAATTGTTAAGGGATAAAGTTTGACAGAATAATGAAGTCTCGAATCAGTTCCTTGTTTTTCAAGCAATGTACACATCTGCATTGAACTCCATGGATGGCGAGTGGAGAAGAGAAATGATGAGGATACTCGAATGCCTATATGATCCATCCCTTGTGAATCACGAAAGAAGATGGTTCTAGGATGAGTGTTACTGTTATATCGAGGCCGATTGATTCTTCAACATAGAGACTTATCTAAAATGCCTTGAATGGATGAAAAATTTAAAAGTAGTTGAGGCCTTTATCTTTTGTCTGTCCAGAATGAATCCACTTATGATTACCAATGGTCGAAGATACATCTAGACCATTATTCTATGACAAGGTACTGAAAGTAATCCCAACCGACACGATTATAATCCAAGGACATCATAAGTATTGAGATTACCATATCCATGGCTTTCCACATCTGCCATTTCCATAGTATAGGTTTCTAGACATAGACAACAATCGGCCTACTTTCTTCTACATGGATGTAACTGATATCTATCCCTAAAAAATAAAGATATAATGATATCCTATTTTGAAAATTGTACATAGCATCCAGTCTAACCTATCAATGGTTATGTATCTCTACTTTTAAACATCTACCATTTGTAAATATCCCTTACTTGTAAAAATCATACTTTATGGACATTGATATTAAAAGATAACAATGGCTAGTTTTTGTAAAAATATTATGCTCTTTAGCCCATCATTGTTTTACAAAATTAGTAAGATATGTTAATGTGGAAATGAAGCTGAAAAGTTTAAGCACGAAACTAATTCGTGAAACTTATGATAACCCAGGGTAATACAACTATTGCTAGTCCGCCAACTGAAATTCAGGAGAAGAAGTATCTCCTTAAGCAGGTTATGTTAGAATATCAAGCTCATAGTATGTATGACCGACATTAGTCTTGTCTAGCTGTATCAGCAAGTGTGGGACATTAAATAAGTCGATGGTTTTAGACCCAGTGTGAACGGTCCTACGGACCTTAGTACTATTGTATACACTTATGTTATGTTAGTAGTCTATGAAATAATGGAAGATGATGAACGACCTGAAGGTCAGGTTGCTGCTCCATTACATTGTCTCTCTCCCTCTCTCTTCCAACATGGTATCAGAGCCATCATGGATGGGCTCTTGAAGGCATGAAGCTGTGAGAAAGAACTGCAACCTGAAGACTCAGGGCAATGGTTGAAGAGAAGCAGGCTAATAGTGTGCAGGCTGTCATTGTATCTGTGAAGGTATGCATTTTGTCATTTTGGGTTGTCATTATATAAGAGGGTTGTCCTGGCCTGTTTGAAGCATTATAGAGGCTTCATTGAGCACTCAAGAGCAAGCATCAACTATCCTTGTGGAGCATACCTGCTGCTGAAACCCCCAGGGCTGCTGGCGTGTTTGCGCCTGATCTTGAATGGTCATTTTCTGCTACTAATGAAGATATCAATCACTACCTAGTTGATCTCCAGCTTGAAAATGCTTCTTGGAAGGTCCTTTGATGCCTTGATAAGCCATTGCTTGGTCTGGAGCTGATTTATGAGCTAGAACAGTGAGCTTTAGATCTGAAATACAGTCCAGATCGGTTATTACAAACAGGGAATACACAGCATGTATGTATCTCCGACATGAGATTTGAGCATAGATATGCTTATGTAGACATATGTATTGGTTGGTATGCTTATGAGCTGAGGTCTTGGTGGCAAAAATATTCAAATCTGGAATTTTTTAATGGTTGGAAACTGTCATTGAACAGGGCAGCATACACTAGAGTCCTCCTGAAGATTTGAAGTCATTTGATGAGCATTTTGAGCTCTACTGAAGTGAGGGTTCATTCAAGAAGCATATATACTGAGTTTGATGCATTTGGATTGCATTTTACTGATAAAATATTCAGATCTCAAAATTTTATGACAGACTGAAAACTGTCATAAAACTGTCATCATCATACACTCATTGACTTGAAGAAATACTTGCCTTTTGTTACCTACAGGGAGTTGTATGGTACAGGATATGATTGTTGAATGCTATGAGCATTGAGATGAACATTGAAGGCTCTTAAAAATTGAAATCTAAATCAAAGAAAAAATGCTTTGACAGTGTATTGGCTGGTCATAAACAGTCCATGTACTTTTTGACATTACTTCTTGAAGACAGAGAGCCTGCGAATGCCCGTATGGTTATGTATTGATCCCTACACATAGCGGCATATGTATGAAGTGGCTTGAGGATCTCTTGGGTGGAAATACATCTTGGTTTGACATTTTATTGGCTGTATACAATCTGTGAGCAGATTTATATCACTTGTACTTGCTGGATATGCATTGTTTTGTGTCCGTATGACTGTCTAGTTGCCTACATATACTAGCAAATGTCTGGGAAAGTTTGGAGCATGTATGACATGTTTTAAAGTGCTTTTTGACAGTAAATTCACTGCTGGTTACTGAAAAATTATAGGTCTCAGACTGCATATTCTCTTTACTGCAATAAGCTTGCATGACACAGAGTTACAATACCTGCAAAGTCTATGTACTGAGACTGATGTACCTACGGGTTATACCACATGTTTGTGGATGTTTTTGAGGTTGTAAAGGGCTGAAATACCCTGTTTTTTTGTAGAGAATAGTTGCAGAAAACTGTCATAAACAGTCAAGGACTGAGGTTGGTCAGAGTGACTTGTTGGCTTGCAGGAAGTCAGGCAGTGACTAAATAGTGTCTGATACAACATGGCAAAAGGACTGACAACATAACCCAGATAGTGGGGAAAAATCTTGACAGTAACAATTATGCCATATGGAAGTTCCGCATGGAGACCTTCTTAATAGGGAAAGGCTATTGGGAGTTGGTGACTGGAGCGGAAGCTGAACCTGAACTCCCAGATCGACCTACGGCTGATCAGAGACGATTACACTGAGCTTGGACAGAAAGAGCTCGTAGAGTCTTGCACTGGCTCTCTTTATGTATCTCAAATTCCATGGTAATGCAAATAATGAACTGCAGCTCTCCTAAGGATGCATGGGACATTTTGGTCAAGTATTATGGCACAACCACAAGTGCTAGGAAGATATAGTTGAAGCAGAAGTTTAACAACATGGAGAGGAAGAGCAGATCTATACAGGATTATGTCACGGAGGTTAAGACAATTGTGGATCAGTTGTTGGCATCTGTTGGTTCATAGGTTGAAGATGAAGACATGGTTGTTGTGACCTTGAATGGCTTGGGGCCTGAGTATAAGTCTTTTGACACTTTTTTGTCTGTGCGGGCTGAAATGCCTGATTTCAATGAGCTGGTTGCATTGCTTATCCATGAAGAGGTTAAGCTTGGTTTGGCTACAGGATCTAGCAGTTCTAAAAACAAGGATGTAGTTTTCTATTCCAATCAACGTGGTCGTGGAAACTGTGGTAGAGGCTATGGATTTGGCAGAGGAGGCCAACAAAATTCATCCTATGGAAATAACAACCAGCAGGTACCAAATGCAAGAAGTGGTGGAAACTTTAGAGGCAGGGGGAGATCTAGCCCTAGAGGTAGAGGCTCCTGGAAACATCAGCGTCCATCTGACAATTCGAACAAGGATAAGGATTGTCATTACTGGGGAAAGTATGGACATATTGCCAAGGACTACTGGAAGAAGCAGGGCAATCAGAAAGGCAAACAACATGGGCATTTTGCTACATCTAGTCAGGTAGATGATACTTCAAGAGATAGATTGTTTGCCATGCAGTATGTAAAATACAGAGTTGTTGAAAAATCCACTGATGATGCATTTTGGTATATTGATTCAGGGGCATCGAACCATATGACTCCTCATGGTGATTGGTTCACTGATATGGTGGCTGAAAAAATGGCTATGTCTGTACAGGTGATGACACGCAGCATAGCATTGAGCATAAAGGCAAAGTGCCTCTTGTGGTTCATGATGGCAAAAATAAAAATTTGCATGATGTATTGCATGTTCCTTCGATTATGAAGAACGTACTGTCTGTTGGTCAGATGACGGAGCAAAACTTGCAGGTTAGATTCAACAAGCATGGTTGCTTTATTGAAGAGTTTGGTAATGGATGCAAGTTAATAGCTCCTGGTCACAGGAATGCCAGAATGTTTACTCTTGATGCTACCTTTTCAGAGCTGAATTCAGCCATGCTTGCCCATGGTTCTAGCACTATCAGAGACTTGGAAATTTGGCACAAGAGAGTGGGACATGTAAATTTGCAAAGGTTGCAAATTATGTAGAAAAAATAGCTTGTTACAGGTTTACCCAAGTTCCAATATTCAGATATTGGTCATGTATGTGATGCTTGCCAGTTTGGTAAGCAGTCAAGGTTGCCTTTTGTCAGGCATGTAAGGTAGAGTACACGTCCGTTGCAGTTAGTGCACTTTGATGTTTGGGGGCCAACCCATAATGCGTCCATGGGAGGCTCCAAGTATTATGTTACATTCATTGATGATTACAGTCGCTATACTTGGGTTTACATTCTGAAGACAAAGGATGAGGTGTTTGCTGTTTTTCAGCAGTTTAAAAAGCAGGTTGAAAAGGAATTTGACTGTTATATCTCTTGCTTGAGATCAGATAGCGGTGGGGAGTATGTGTCAAATGAGTTTGATAACTTTCTGGCTGAAAATGGCATATGTAGGCAACTTATCTGTAGCTACACTCAATAGAATGGGGTAGCTGAAAGGAAGAACAGGGTCTTGATGGAAGTTGCTTGTGCCATGATGAATGAGAAGAAGATGCCACTCTATTATTGGGCTGAGGCTGTTATGACAACCATGTATATCTTGAATCGGACTCCCACTGCAGGTATTCATGAGATGACACCGTTTGAGAAGCTGTATGGCTATAAGCCAAATGTAAGTCACATGAAAGCCTTTGGCTGCCTTGCTTATGTGCATATTCCAGATGAAAAAAGGAAGAAGCTGGATCCAAAAGCGGTTTTCATTGGATATTCGCAAGAGAAGAAGGCATACAAATGCTATGATCCCTCTACCAGGGAGACCTTGGTGAGCAGGGATATTATTTTTTATGAGATGGATTCTTGGTATATATCACCGGCAACAGTGCCATCGGATATGCCTTCCACTCATGTATCTACAGTTGATATGCAGCAGAGCACTGCTATGACACGACCTAGTAGTCAGACAGTATCTCCATGGATAGGGAGATTGAGGAACTCACCATCCACTGACACCAGTATGTTAGTGAGGGGGAGATATGATGTCGCGGACAAAGGAAAATAGAAAGTTACTGAGGATGTATGTGGGATGATGACATCTGGTAGGATGACTTCTGGATATGAGTCTACTGACACTTTAGACAGTGAACTTGGTATTCTGACTGTCTATATGCCTGGTGCAAGGCAGAGCAGGTTCAAGATGCCCATCATGTAATAGTGGATGCTTACCCTAAGTCTCCTCAGAGTGAGAGAGCTCCATTATCCTCCACTGAACTAGAAATAGTAGATGATCCATCTAGTAGTGAGATGTCATCGAGTGATGGATCTAAGCAAGGGTCCACTACAGAGGATATTTATTAGATAACCTTGAATGAGCTGATAGAGCCTCAAGATCAAATAAGAGATGCGAACGTTATTGAGTTGGATTTTGCGGCCAATCAAATTAGGTTCCATGCTCAGTTCGGAAGAGAGAAAGGACTATGTGCCATTGATTCAGGAGTTTCGCAACATCTTTGCTTGGAGCTATGATGAACTTAGGGGTATTTCTCCCCGATCAGCGGATATATTGACTTGATAGTCTGTCTATAGAATCCATGGCCTGCCTAGCAAAACTTGATAGCTAGGACATCCTGCAAACCTTATCACCCTAAAGTCCAGATAGCATTCCACGCTCGCAATTGTAACGTGGACTTTAGTGATGCAACCTTCCAGTTGTCTTAGACTATCATCAGCCATCCTAAGAAGTGTGGAGCCATCTTTTTGGATCTCTAGACCTAACCTCTCCAAAAAATATGAACTCATGATATTGACGAAGGATCCACTGTCCATGATAGTGTGCTCCACTAATATTACATCCACTGAGAGAGGGGAATCGAGCAGTGCACCACAGCTTAGACACTCACAGAGGGTTAGATACCCTATTGATAGGTTGACATATAGTGGCTACATTGCAAAGCATTATGCTTACATGACAAAAGTGATGGAGATCAAAGAACCAGGTACATATGTTGAAGTAGTGGAAAATGAGAAATGGTGTGCAGCTATGGATGAAGAAATGAATGCCTTGGTTGAAAATAACACATGGGATCTTGTGCCACTGCCTGAAGGAAAAAAGACCATTGGCTGCAAATGGGTCTACAAAATCAAATGCAAGTCAGATGGCAGTGAGGAAAGGTACAAAGCCAGGCTAGTTGCTAAGGGGTATGCCCAATAATATGGACTTGATTATGAGGAAACATTCAGCCCTATTGCCAAAATGGCAACCATACGCACTGTGATTGCTTTGGCTGCTGCTAGAGGATGGAAATTACAGCAAATGGACGTTAAGAATGCATTTCTTAACGGTGACATAACAGAGGATGTCTATATGGTTCAGCCAGAAGGAAGTAATGCTTAGAGAAATCCTAGTTAAGGACACTGATCCTAAGCTCAGAGTCCAATACCAAAATTTCACTTCGAATGATAGGCTTTATCTATTTCAGGACAAGACTCTGCATTCCTCTCAGTCAAATGCTAACAAAGAAGATATTATGGGAAGCCCATGACTCCCCATTCTCAGGACAACTTGGCTATGAAAAGACTCTTAATGCAGTCAGGAAAAGTTTGTTGAGATATCGAGCTCCACTCATGATACGCCAGGGTGACCGTTGTGTATTTATGTCACTGACTTGTCAGTTGCAGACGCGGTTGGTACACCGCCCATGAATAATAGCTACATGATAGCTATCCTTATCTACTCTAGTTCGGGGCTCGGTTAGTATGCCACCTTAGTTAGTTGAGTTTGGTTTGAGACCCATATATAGGGTTCTTCTATTTCTTTGTATGAGAGAGTTCTTTTTGGCTTACACAACTAAGAAGAGGAAAACTGTTTTCAGCCTCCACCCTTGTGTGTATTCCCCCATTGTGCAAGCAAGAAAGCTACAAGTGAGACTCCTTCCTTCTCTCCCACAATCTTGACATGGTATCAGAGCCTTGTTCGTGGTAAGGAGCTCAAGAAAGCAAGCCAAGCTCGCGGCGTTCTGGTAAGAGGAGCAGTGTTGCTTTCATTTTCTGTTTTGGGAGCAGATCTCTGCAGGTAGCACAGCTGGAAATTGCAAGAGTGCATTGTCTCAGGTTGAGACGCCCTTCGCGGTGAAGCAAGAGGGCAGTATATGCTACGGGTGAGGGCTTTAGCCGTAGGCGACCTTGTTTTTTTGATTTGAGGCCATTTCGGGGCTTGTTTTGCAGACGGAAGTTTTCTGCACGCACTCAGGAAAAGGCTCAGTTTTATGCTGTGCAGCCACTGTTCTACAGATCGGTGAAAAGTTACTGTAGAAATTGCATCGTATGCTTGTGCGCAGAGACATTGGGAGTTTCAGAATCATCCTTGGTTCTTGTTTATGCAAAATCGTCACTAGGAAGTGACTGTGTGGTCAAATACCACTTTCGCCAGTTTTGCAGATTTGCCCCTAGTGAGGGTGAAGCTGTGTTTTTTGCAGTGACAGAATTTTTTGCAGTATTTTGTAATGGCGTCTGATTCTCTTTCACAGATTGTCACTGAAAAGCTTGACAAGAACAACTTCCAGGCATGGAAGTTTAGAATGACGAATTTCCTTATGGGAAAAGGATATTGGGAATTTGTTGCAGGAAATGAAGAAGAACCAGTTCTTCCTGATGTTCCCAATCAACAGCAAATGCAGGCATTCAAAGCATGGCATGAGAGAGCCAGGAAAGTTATGTACTGGCTGTCTATCAGTATTTCAGACTCTATGATTGTGCATATTCAGGATGCAAGTACGCCAAAGGAGGCATGGGATACTTTGTCAAAAATGTATAGCACAAATACGCAAGCTAGGAAAATGCAGCTCAAGCAAGAGTTGCATAATGTGCAAAGAGAAAATATGAGCATCAATGACTACCACATGAAGGTGAAGAAGATTGCAGATGCACTTGCTTCCATTGGGTCGCCAGTGGAAGATGATGATTTAGTTTCTGTGACCTTGAATGGTCTAGGAAAGGATTATGCACAGCTTCGGACATCCATTTCAGTTCATGAAAGATTTCCTGATTTTGAGGAGCTGATTGCTCTTCTAATTTCTGAGGAGCAAAGAAATGGTGGTGCATCTTCTTCAGGAGGAACTTCAAAAGAAGCTGTTTTCTACTCAAATACTGGAAGAGGTAGAGGCAGAGGTAGAGGAGGTCGATTTGGAGGCCGTGGTAGAAATCAGAATATGCAGCAAACACAAGAAAACCAGTCCTATAGAGGAGGACGTGGTAACTCTAGAGGCAGGGGGAGCCAAAGAGGTCGTGGTGGATGGCAAAGAGGCCAAAATGCAAACAGTAATGTTGAATGCTACTACTGTGGTAAAATGGGTCATATGGCTAAAGACTGCTATAAAAAGCAGAATGACATCATGAATGGAAAACTGCAACAAGGAAATTATGCATCTTCCAGTAGACAGGGTGATGACAGAAATGAGCATTTGTTTATGGTGCAGCACATGAACAATTCTATGACAAGTGTAGAAGAAAGCAATGATGTGTGGTATGTTGATTCAGGTGCATCAAACCACATGACAGGTCATGCAGAATGGATGGAGGATGCAAGGAAAATGGAAAAACCAGGATTTGTGGAGACTGGTGATGATATTGCACATCCTATTGTGCAGATTGGAAAAATTCCTTTGTCTATGCAGGATGGGAAAAAGAAATACCTGTCCGATGTATTTCATGTCCCGAATATCACCAAGAATCTGGTTTCTGTTGGTCAAATGGTTGAGCAGGGCTTGCAGGTCAAATTTAATCCTCATGGATGCTTTGTTGAGGATATGAAAAATAAAGGTCGCTTGATAGCAAAAGGAAAGAAGAAGGGCAGAATGTTTACATTGGATGCAGACATGTCTGAATTGAGTGCAGCAATGTTTGCACATGGGACCGGTGTAGTTGCAGATATTGATATCTGGCATAAACGCATTGGTCATGTTAATGTACAGCGACTTAAATCAATGCAGGCCCAAAATATTGTTGCAGGATTGCCTAGATTCAAGGTTGCAGAAATGCATAAGGTATGTGAAGCCTGTCAGTTTGGAAAACAGGCAAGGAAACCATTTCCTAGACATGTTCAAGAGAGTAAGAAGCCATTGGAATTAATCCACTCTGATGTGTGGACTACTAAAGCTGCATCTCTTGGAGGCTGTCATTATTTTGTTACTTTTATTGATGACTATAGCAGAAAAGTTTAGGTGTATTTTATGAAAAAGAAAAGTGAAGTTTTTGGGCATTTCAAAACTCTTAAAGCCTTGGTTGAAAAAGAAACAGGCCTGCAAATAAAATGCCTAAGGTCAGATGGAGGGGGAGAGTACCTCTCAAATGAGTTTGCAAGGTTCTTGCAGGAGCATGGCATAAAACAGCAATATTCATGTAGTCATACTCCACAACAAAATGGAATTGCAGAAAGAAAAAACAGGCATATTGGAGAGGTATCTCGTGCCATGCTCAATGAAAAAGACCTGCCAGATTTCTATTGGGCTGAAGCAGTTGCTACAGCAGTCTACATAATGAACAGAACTCCCACTGCAGCAATACATGGGATGACTCCAGAGGAGAGGTATACTGGTAGGAAACCAGATATTTCTCATTTGAAAATTTTTGGTTGCATTGCCTATGTACATGTGCCAGATGAGTTGAGATCCAAGTTGGATCCAAAAGCTGAGAAGTGCATCTTTATTGGTTACTCTCTGCAGCAAAAAGGGCATAGATACTATAACCCTTCTACTCGTAAGTTTATAGTGAGCAGAGATGTTGTTTTTGATGAGATGAGTAGCTAGTATAAACCAGTAAATGTGATTGATGATGTAGATGCACAAAATGGTAATGCTGCACAGAATTCACAGCAGCAGTCACAAAATATTAGTGGACCTGGAGCGTCCTCTAGCAGTGGTTCACACTCTTTGCCATGGACAGGCAGATTGAGATCAGGAGAATCTTCTCAAAGCAATGCAGATAGTGGTATGCAGGTATCACGAAAAGGAAAAGAGAAGGTAGATCAGCCCATGTTTGATGTGAATGCAGGTCACTCTTATGTGGATGGTGAATCCAGTGGCTCAGAACAGAGCATTGATGATGAGTTGGGTATTCCTTCTATTGCTACACCTGGAGTAAGGAAGACCAGGGATGTTTTGAGAGCACCTGGGAGTGAACCCACTTTGCGCAGGTCTACCAGAGTTAGGTATCCTGTGGATAGGCTGAAATATGATGGATTTACAGCCATTCACTATGCATATATGGTCAAGGTGATACAGGAACCAGAACCCACTTCTTTTGAGCAAGCCATGGGAAAAGAAAAATGGGAGAAAGCCATGGATGAAGAAATGGATGCCTTGGAAGCAAATGCTATATGGGAATTGATACCTTTGCCTAAAGGTAAGAATGCAATTGGCTGTAAGTGGGTTTATAAGGTGAAGCACAATGCAGATGGTTCTATGAACAGATACAAGGCAAGATTAGTAGTCAAGGGTTATGCACAAACATATGGCATTGACTATGAAGAAACATTCAGTCCGATTGCAAGGATGGAAACCGTAAGAGCAGTCATTGCTATGGCTGCATCAAAGGGATGGTCTTTACATCAGATGGATGTAAAGAATGCCTTCTTGCATGGTGATTTGCAAGAAGAGGTCTATATGGAGCAGCCACCAGGTTATGTGCATGCTGTTCATCCTGAGTTTGTTTGCAGGTTGAAGAAAGCCTTGTATGGCTTGAAGCAAGCACCTAGAGCATGGTCTGACAAGATAGGGCAGTATCTTGTCACTATTGGCTTTCAGATTTCCAAGGCAGATTTCTCACTTTATGTGAGAAAGACAGAGAAAGGTATTATGCTGCTTGTCATTTATGTTGATGATTTGATTATGACAGGTGACAGTGATGAAGATATCCTTCATGTGAAAATGCTATTGAAGCAAAAGTTTGAGATGAAGGATTTGGGAGAGCTGCGTTATTTCTTGGGCATTGAGGTGATTAGATCACCAAGTGGGATACAGCTCTTGCAGAGGCAGTATGGATTGGACATGCTGTCCAAATATGGGATGACAGGCTGTAAGCCTATTTCAGTTCCTTTGGAGTAGAATGTGAAGCTAAGTGCAGATGCAGGTGAGCTTCTGGAAGACCCTACTATGTACAGACGCATAGTAGGAAGCTTGATTTATATGACTATTACCAGGCCAGATTTGAGCTATGCTGTTGGATTGGTAAGTCAGTTTATGCAGGCTCCAAGGAAACTGCATTTGGATGCAGCTAGACGCATACTCAGGTATGTGAAGTCCACATTGCAGTATGGACTATTTTATGAGACTGGGATTCAGATACAGTTGCATGGATACACTGATGCTGATTGGGCTGGTAGTATTTCTGATAGACGATCTACCAGTGGATATGTGTTCTCTTTTGGGAGTGTTGCAGTCACTTGGAGCAGCAAGAAACAGCCTACAGTTGCCTTGTCGAGCACAGAGGCTGAGTACAGGGGTGCAGCAATGGCTGCATGTGAGGTAGCTTGGTTGCATAAGCTACTTTATGATATGCATCAGTCTATAGATGGGCCAGTTGTCATTTATTGTGACAACATGAGTAGTATACACTTGGCAAATAACCCAGTCTATCATGCTAGAACAAAGCACATTGAGGTGCATTATCACTATGTGCGAGAGAGGGTTTTACTAGGTCTTATTGATCTAGTTTATGTCAGCACAGAGGATCAGGTAGCTCACATATTTATGAAGGCATTGGGCGCAGAGAAGCTGCGCAAGTTCAGAGACTTGCTTGGTGTGCAGGAATTGGGATAGAGCTCGAGGGGGAGTGTTGAGATATCGAGCTCCACTCGTGATACGCCAGGGTGACTGTTGTGTATTTATGTCACCGACTTGTCAGTTGCAGACGCGGTTGGTACACCGCCCATGAATAATAGCTACATGATAGCTATCCTTATCTACTCTAGTTCGTGGCTCGGTTAGTATGCCACCTTAGTTAGTTGAGTTTGGTTTGAGACCCATATATAGGGTTCTTCTATTTCTTTGTATGAGAGAGTTCTTTTTGGCTTACACAACTAAGAAGAGGAAAACTGTTTTCAGCCTCCACCCTTGTGTGTATTCCCCCATTGTGCAAGCAAGAAAGCTACAAGTGAGACTCCTTCCTTCTCTCCCACAATCTTGACAAAGTTACTACTAGGGAAGTATTTCCCGCAGCACAGAGGAGCGGAAAACGAAAAAAAAAAGAAATAGCAAAAAAGGCGCAGGATAAAAGCAGAAAAAGGCACCTTGACCGGTAACCAGACCCTGAGAAATTTAAATATTCGGGCACGACCCTCAGAAAGTCTTAGTGTTGCCCCAAGGCAACAAAAGAGTAAAAGGTGCACCATTAAATATGGAAGCGCTCCCGAATCCTTGTAAAAGAGTGCCAAGCTCGCTCCTGTGCAAATTGTACGCATTAGTTGGGAATAGGATGAAATTAGAGTGGTGGGAAATGGGAAAAAGGGCCTAGGCTACGGCGGGCCATGTAAAAAAGGAAAAAAGGGGATGACCACCCAAAAGGGATTTAGGGTTTTGTATATAAAGTTGAAAAGTGAATGAGAAGCTCATTCTTTGGTGTGTGGCAAAGAAGAAGTCTTCTTCTCCCTCTCTTCTTCTCTCCTTCTTGCTTGTGTGTGCTCTTGAGAGAGGGAGTGTGAGAGTGTGAGGGAGTGAGTGTGAGTGGGAGTGGAAGTGAGGGATCAAGAGGGTGAAGCTTTTCACCATCTCCTTTCTTCTTCTTCTCTTATCTTCTCTTCTCTTCTCGTGCACGCGCAGCTATGGAGGATGGAGCTTGGAGATGGAGGAGGCTTGAGGATACTTGAGCTAGCATCGAGAATCATGGAGCTACCGGAGTGCAAGAGAGAGGAGGGTACTCGATCAAGCATCAAGGTAAGCTCATTACTTGTAGGATCGACGGCGCATTGACTAGGTGAGAGATAGCCATTAGAGCTCGCTTGGAATGCTTGAAACAATAAGCGGTCCGTGGGACTTGGCGGTTGAGCGAAAGCTCCCACATTTTGGTTCCATTGCTAGGACCAACAGATTCAAGCTTGAGCACTTGCGCGCCTCATATCGAGTATCGAAGTAGGGGATTCATCCCCGAAACGGAGCTTGAGATAGGTAGGAAGTTTGGGTGTTTTTTATCTTCAAAACAAGTAAGTATTTTGGGATATTTTGGTTGTTTAATGATTGGAAAACATGGAGAATCTATTTCATTTTTTTGCCTTCGATCTTTGTTGCATTTAACATAGGTTAGAGTTAGGAAATCGAACTGGAAAAGGGTAGGGTTTACTGTTTCAAAACAGGGCAAAACAGGGTAGAAATCGTGCAAAATGGGTAAAATGCTCGCTAGTGATGCCTAAGATCGGCAAGTGAGCGATTGGGGGCATCAATGCCACACTGGGGAAGGCATATAAGAGCCACGAGGCCAAGGGAGAGTTCATTTGTGCCATTTCAGTGAGAGAGAGAGAGAGAGATAGAGAGCTCCAGCCTGTGTCGATTCGATCCCATCACCGACCCACTTACCGGCCCGTTCAGGTATGCGAATCTCTCCCTCTACGTCCCTAGATAGGATCTGGAAGTGCATGACCACGTAGCCGGCCTACATTTGGTGAATCGATCGAAATCGCGTTCGCGTGGGTCACGCGTGCCGCGTTCGGCCCGTCTGAGTGGCCTTTCCTGGGCCGAGTCCCAGAATCGGCCCTCGGCCCTTGTCATTCGGCCCACACGCCAAAACCCTAGTCGGCCCTTGGACCACCGTCCGAGGCAAGTGTCCGAGTCAACCCATTCGGCCGTCCGAGTCAGAGCTTTTTGCCACATGGCACATCCGCGACCTCGGCCCGTCCGAGTCTCAAATTCGGCTCTCGGCCCAAGTATCGTTCAGCCCGTCCGAGTCACCTTGTTTGAATTTGCTATTTGGCCTGTCCGAATCGAAACCATCCGAGTCTATCCCCGAAATTTGGCCCTCGGCCGTGTGCCATTCGGCGCATCCAAGTGACCTACTCGGACCCTGCAATTCGAACCAATTGGTCCGAGTACAACTTTTTGTCAAATTTTTCAGAAATTTGACCTGACCCGCAAATACATAGTAGCGCAAACTGTCGAAACCCTTTGGGCGCTCAGAACTTGATTCTGGCACACATGATAAGAGAAATTGTAGTGCTCAGCCGCTTAACGGCTAGAAGTGGACAGTTGTGGGACCCAAGGACTTAGATGCGAGCCGCTGAGCCGTAAAACCTGATAGACCGAAAATGAACAAGGCAACATATGAGGAAACCCTAAATCCTGACAAAACGGCCAAAAAATGGATCTACAATCCTATCAGGCCCGAAACAAGTGAGAGTGTGTAAGACGCTGAGGAATTGCTTGCTGCACTCACATTGAATCTCCGCACTTGAAGTACACTTAAGAAAGCTGAAAGCCTGATTGGGCACAAGTGCACGAGAAACAACACGCACACCGAGTGACCATAAATTGAGGTTTGTATTCAATAACCAAAGGAACTCACTCAGATAAACCACTCAAGGAACCCACCAATAGGAGAGGACCCAAGATATAGACAAACCATCAAAGCACATAATAGGACCAAGCAGGGAACGTCAATGACGGGGATCTATCAAGTCCATTCAACCTGATCGACAGCGTAGTGGAGCGCGAGAACTCGACCATGACGGAAGAGAGCTCAGACCATCGGTCTAATGAGGAGCTCGATTTGAATGTATTCCCAGATGCTATCCAGCAGAGCTGGTGAGCAGTTACGATGCGCACGCCCGGTACGAGCATCGCGGTAGGACAGCAGACGCAATCATTGCAGATCTAGAAGAGGAGAGAAGGCTAGCCCGCAAAGTGTTGCAAGGCATAGCTGAGTACAATAGGGATCAGCAGCGCAGGCTAGGAGCCAGAGGCAAAGCATGGAGCTGCACGAGGTACAGCGAGTGCTGAACTTAGCTGGCCCAAACTGAACGGATCATGAGAGAGCACTAGAGGGAGACTTGACGTTGAGCGAGCTTCTCATGAAACGGCTGCTCGACAATACAGCAGTAGAGGAGAGTGCCACTGCACTAGCGACGTCACTGCTCACAGGATTAGGGGCGAATCAAGGCTCAAAAGGCCAGGCCAAAATACCAATTGTTGCCAAGCAACTCGATAAGTACCAACCTCATGACGACCCATACAGCTTTGTTGAACAGTTTAAGCAAGTCTGCGAAGCCAATGGCCTCAACGACCAAACTCAACGCTCGCAAGCATTCGGGCTTTGCCTAGGCGACAAGGGTAGGACGTGGTATACGAGCTTAGACACTGCAGAGCGAGCCAACTTCAATGACCTCAAGGATCTCTTCGTCAAGAGATTCGTTGAGCCCGGATACTGTGATAACCTGCTAGTACGCTTGATGAACGTCAAGCAGAAAGAGAAGGAGGACATCCGCGACTACGTGACCCATGTGAGGAGTCTCTTTAAGAGAATCCCTCTAGGTGAGCGACCGACTCACAGAGCACTTTCGACTGTATTCATCAGCGGAATTCGAGATGAGGAGTTGTATAAGGCTCTGGCAGGCAATTCAAGCTTGCAGCGGGACACTTTGAGGAAGCCATCAGAGTTGATGATCAACTGAAAGAGTGAAGCTCTGGGAGCTCAAATCTAGAGGAGACCAACTCGCGAAGCTTAGAGAGAACGTTAGGCTCTAGCGAGCGGTCAATCCCATCATCCCAAGATAAGGGGAAGGCCACCGAGACAGACCAAGGCTTGGCTGAGGTCAAAATGGAATTAGCCAAGTTACAAGACATGTTGAGATGACCAACACACCTGCATGTCCAATGCGTGTACTGTGGCAGAAGCCACTTGCCGGCCGAGTGTCAAGACCCTAGGTCACGACCTTGTGCTAATTGTGGTAGGTTCGGCCATGATGTCGCGCATTGTAGATTACCAAGAAGACTTCCATACTCGCAACCCTATGGCCAGCCTTACCTAGCGAACAGCCTGCAACCATTCTTCGGAAGGGGAGCCCCATTGACTCTTCCCGCACCTAACGATATGAAACCAACCGTCCCTAGAATGGACATAAATCCTACAGGCATTCCTAGACCGCCGGGTCCTTACGTGACCCACCCACCGAGCGATGCTCCAGTACACTGCATGGAGGAGCCGAACAATGAAGAGACCTACATATACCCTTACGTCTCGCATGACGATGAGGGCAACACGGTCCTCATGGATTATCGACCCGTGCCGGTGATGGCGTTAGGACGAGGATGGGGTAGAGGCCTAGGAGGGCAGCAGTAGGATCCATTCACTTGTTGGACTTGTGGTCACCCCGGTCATGTCTCATCATGCTGCCCTGAAAGAGAGCAGCAAAATAGAGACAAGGCTGACCAAAGGTGCGCAGAGTGCAGAATCACCCATATTTTCATAGATTTCCCAAAGCGGAAGCCATCCTCTAGCTCAACCAACTTGCCATCTGTCCCATTGGGGCTATTTGGTGTTGAAAACCCCGATGGGGAGGCCACACCTATTCCATTGCGGGTCATGACCCGAGCCCAAACGAAGCAAGCCAGCATCACTCTGCCAGGACCTAGCAATCTTGACACAACCTCCATAGGGAAGAAAAGCCGCAAGCAGAAAAAGAAGAGATCGGAAGCTAAAGTCACACTAAAAATCGAGAGTGCTACGACTTTGCCTGCGGGAAAGAAGGTTTCAAACACAGAGGCAGAGACTTCAGTACCTAAGACGGCCGAAAAGGGAAGCACTAAGGTAGGGGAATACCCGCATCCAAAGTGACAGTTACAGGCCATAAAGAAGGTGAAGGAACGGGTGAAGGAGGCTCAAGAGCATCTCAAAGATGCTGAGCCAATCATAGTGGATGAGATCAATGATCTCTCCAGCGTAAGCACGCCAATATCACCACCTCAACCTAAGTCGGCAGAAGCAACTGCGCCACAAGCAGTGCCACTAAGACCAAGCCTTGACACGACAGAGCCGCAGATCAGCCGCAGCCATTGGCCCGGACAACCTATGTTAGGGGAAGGACGAGTATCCAACAATCTCCTGACCATGCTAGTGACTACCCTTGTAACACTTAGCCTCAGAGATTTGCTTAAGCAGCATCCTACCCTATGGCAAGATCTTAAGGAGTGGGTCGAAGGGTCACAAGAGGAGGTCACGGCAGACCCTCAAAACCATGATGCAGAAACGCAATTACCAAGTTTGATGCTGCACTCTATGCCTAAATCCTTGCATGTCAATGCCTTTTGGGAGGGCTCTGAGATGCATGCGGTCTTACAGGTCCTAGACCTAGGCGACACAACAAGAAAGGGGATTGTAGGCATGGGAGCTGGGGTTAGTGTGCTTAGCCATGCAGTGCTTCAGACTTGGGGAAACCCGCCTGTTGAAGCTGCTAGGTTTAATGTCACGCTAGCAAACGGTATGAGAGTGAAGCCATTCGGGGTACTGAAGAATTGGCCAGTGAAGATCACAGGTGTCCAGTTCTCTGTCGACTTTATAGTCATGAAGGGAGTGGACTACGATGTCCTATTAGGCCGACCCTGGATGCGCAACACTAGAGTCATCAAAGATTGGGGTAACGGCTTGATCTTCCTTGGAAATAGAACGGACGCCGTAAGAATAGAGATGGACACTTGGAAGACCTCACCAGTTGACCTAGACGCCATCTCTGCTATGCTCAAGGGGAACACTCAGGTCAAGACGTCCTATG
The DNA here is from genome assembly GCF_053477565.2 of Lygodium microphyllum. NCBI lineage: Eukaryota > Viridiplantae > Streptophyta > Polypodiopsida > Schizaeales > Lygodiaceae > Lygodium > Lygodium microphyllum. Next base: position 74,395,500 of record NC_141150.1, read on the forward strand.
GGCCCTTGACCAAGTATATCCCATGCCCAGAGGACGAGCGGGATTGGATGCACGTTCTTGTTACAATCAACCTACCATTCTCATATCAAGAGGCATGTGAGCAGGCCATCAAAATGATTGGCAAGTCTAACGAAGCACTCTCTACACCAGTCTGCATGATGGCAGGAAGCCGCTGGGAGAAGCCTGAGCTTATCTCCTTCCAAGTGCCGTCCAACAAAAGGGAACTCTAGGGAATACTGGAATACCTAACAAACCAGCTAGCTAGCAATCCAGCTGCAAATTTCAAACCACTCCAAGATCTCTTAGAGGAATCCAAGTGGCAATGGACTAGAGTGCATGATTTAAACCTCACGTATAACTAGGCCCTAGTCCCCGACCAACGGCATGAGACATACCAAACCCTAGGAGAGGACGAGCAGTTGGACGACAAAGATTCTAGCGATGAATACAAAGGCTGCCAATCCTTCAATGATGAGAGCGAGGGTGAAGTGGATACCATAGAATACGACACTGAAGGATGAGAAATTGAGCAGATATGAGCAGACGCCAAGGCCCGGAAAGGGAAGACCCCTAGAGTAGAGCGAGGAGTCATGCGCATGGAATGTGATTGCGCTTGGTTGGAATGCATGTGAGCCATAGACCTTAAGCAAGCAAGCCTAGCCCAACCAGGAACGACATCAATACTTAGGACCGAATCACCATCTGAACTGCGGCCACCGGGGGAGACCACCTCTCCTAGCGAAGATGGAGGGTTTGGACTCGTAATCGAAAGTTAGTTCGGATAGTGATCCAGAGATCCCTAGGCCGACCACGGCCAAATGTACCAAGGGGGACCTACCCGTCCACCTGAGGCGCTGACGATTAAAGTAGGAAAGGGCAAAGCAACCCAGGGATACACGATCAGAAGAACAACGAAAGCCGCAGGACCTCCCTAAACACTTCACAAAATTCAAAAAAGGGGATAGGGTAGTAGTTCTGTTAGGTGCCAAACATCAAGGGCAGACGAGCGAACCAATCAAAGGACCAACCAAGGTCAAAGAGGTAGACCTATCCCAGGAAGGGGAAACACCCCGATTAGTGTTCATTGCCGAAGATTTGACTAGTGAAGAAGAAACGAGTCTTGTTGCTCTCTTGCAAGAGTACATAGACATGTTTGCCTGGTCCTTAGAGGAGCTACAGGGGGTAGATCCAATTGTTGTGACTCACAACATACCCATGACGTCGGATGCGACGCCGGTCAAGCAGTGACCGTACCCTATGAATCCAAAACACGCTCATGCTATCAAAGAGGAAATTGACAAGCTAATGAGAGCTAGATTCATTTACGAAATTGAGCACACAGACTGATTATCACCCATAGTCATTGTGATGAAGAAGAACGGAAAAATCCGAATGTGCGTTAATTACAAGAAAGTGAACGCTGCTACGAAGAGAGACAACTATCCATTTCCATATACTGAGCACATGCTCGAGAGAGTGGCAGGCAAGGAAGCCTACAGTTTTTTGGATGGCTTCTCAGGGTACAACAAGGTGCAAGTACATCCTGTGGACAGGCACAAGACCGCCTTTGCCACTGAGTGGGGTGTCTTTGCATACAAAGTCATGCCCTTCAGGTTGACCAATTCCCCCGCCACTTTTCAACATCTCATGTGCACTATATTTAAGGACATGCTTCACAAGGAGTTAGAGGTCTTTGTCGAACGACTTGTGTGTCCATTTGACCTGGATCAAACACTTAGACAAACTTCGCGCAGTCTTTGAACGGTGTCACTTATATCACCTCTCCTTGAACCCCTTGAAGTGTCAGTTTTGGGTAAAGCACGGATGTATCCTAGGACACGTGGTGTCGAAGAGAAAGCCCGATGCAAGAGCTGGTTTGACAAGCATGTCAAACAGCGCGAGTTTGAACAAGGTGACTTAGTGCTCCTTTACTCAGTTAAGGGGCATAAGCAAAAAATGAAATTCAGAGGTCTCGGACCCTTCAAGGTTCGTGCGATTAGCCGAACCGGCAATGTCGAGCTTGAGACACTAGACGGTGAGGGAATAGGCTTCTTCAATGGCAATCGTGTCAAGAAGTACTACCCTCCCATGCATCCTTTGCATGAGCCGCCATTGTTAGAACCGCCGGTCAAAGTACGAGTAGCCACAATCACTAAAATCAACGAAGAAGATGAGGAAGCCATAGAACCCACTTACCTCCGTATCACGGTCACTACCAAGCAAACATGCGCTTTCAATGCCTTAATCGATGAGGGAGCAGACTTCAATGTCTTAACCCACGGTCATTGGATCCAACTTGGCAAACCGCTACTTCAACCCACAACTGCCAAATTAAACCCATACGGAGCCCACTCATACGCACTTCTCGGCAAGCGCAGAGTCGCCGTTTCTATCGAGTCTGAGACTGTTCCAATGCTTTTTTACGTATTACCAAGTGCTACAGATGCAGACACGGAGTCATTGCTAGGGTGAACCTTCAAAAAGCAGACTCACTGCAATATTGATTATGAGTCACAGTGCATCCACCTAGCAATAGGCAACGTGTGCATTGTCACAGCTTTCAGCCAGGGCTGCGCAACACCATCACCGTCTGCAAAGCCACCGGTAGAACTAACCATAGGCAAGACCAAGGAGGGGGGTAGTGCGCAGCCGCCACTCCCCGACTCCCATAAATCGCAACCCACAGCAGCAGCCGAAGCTAACACCCAACAGCCTCGCCTCTAATGGGTGCCTAAACAGCCGCAACCATCGCGTAGGAGTCAACGCTCCTATCCTCAGAAGACCCAGAATTCTAAACCTAGGAGGCCAAAACGCAATCACAGGAAGCATCGCGTGATCAAGCAAAGCTGGGTCCCTAAAGCCCTCTTGCATGCCCAAGGCTATTATGAGGGAAATACATGGCTGTGGATCCCTAAAGCCCCCACAGCCAAACACACTCTTCACACACCACCCTCAAGCTTGATCAGCCCACATCCCATAACACCTCAAAACCATAAGCCGCAATGCTCTCCACAGCCCCAGCCATCCGACTCATCTACGCTTCAGGCCAAAAAAGTCGCACAGGCCTATCGGCCCAAGCAACAGCCACCATCACAGGAGGCATCATCCGACCCAATCAATCCGACTCCCCAAAGCAAACCTGAATGCAGCAATCCATTTGTTGTGACGGACCCTAACCCACCTATATTCCAAATAGCCAAACTGCGGACTCAAGGAAACTCCCAACCGCCCATTTTCATCGTGAAAAGTGCTTGTTCTGTCAAACCTCAACCACCTATCGGCCTTACGCCCTCCTACGAACGAAAATCCTTCCTAGCGCTAGCCGCTGACCTTGCGGAGGACACCGGTGATGACGTGGTAGAATGCATTAAATGACTCGATGCCACCTTTCTGTCGCTAGTCTTCAGCTATGACCGCTTGGACTTAGGTCTATTAGAAGAACCCTTTGCAATGGAAGTGCGCAATATGCCTTGCTCCTAGGAGACCTTTGAATTCGCATTTGCAAAAGCTTCTCGCTTCGCTGCTGAGTTGATTCGTAGCGAGATCTCCAAGGAGCAAGCCATCAAACAGCACCTTATCACGTCGTACGATCCACAAACCACTTCTGCTATCACTGACCAAGAAATCACAGAGTTATCACACCTTGCTGACACTAGATCACCTTTCTTGAGGCAGTGGTACGCTCTTAGGCTGCAATGGGCAGTTGAAGGATGTCGCATAATGACCAATAAACAACAGAGTATGACCCCACTTACATCGCGCCCACCTCGTATAGAGTGTTAACCACTCTTCGGGGCCGACCTATGGATGAGCACATAAAGGGGCATCCCTACCTTGACCGCCTCTTAACAGAGGAAGAACTCCACATTGCGAGTCGGGTCGACTCTGGTGACTTCCTCACAAATGTTCTCACATACATCACGCACGTGGGAATTCGACCCTTTGATTTGGACCGCGCCGCTCGATTGGAATACAATCCAAATTTCTATACTTGGCTCCTTCACAAGTAACTCCCATCCCAATCTGCCGAAAGCCCTTAACCTTTTGACCCTCAATCCTAGGAAGGATTCTTTTCACGATGGAAGGGGAGGGGGTAAGGTGGAATGAGGTGGAATAAATCATATGAGAAAGGAATCAAAGGGGATAAATCAAAGTAAAATTAGCAACAAGCATAAACAGGTAGTATGAAAAAACGGATGGGGTAGGAAAATGGGCAGGAAAACTTTGAAATAAAGGGAAAAAAGTCCAAGTCTAAAAAGGAAAATCTACATGGCTTCCTAAGGAATTCATTCAAAAATCATAGAGTTTTTCTTTTCCCACAATCAACGAATTGACATGTGGAAAATACTAATGAAAGTTACGATTTATGGCAGGAGCATAAAATGTCGCAGGAAGACCGCGCCCATCGACTCCCATTCACAGACGAGGAAAGGGAGCAATACCGCATCCATCTAGAGAACCGCGCCTTCAACCAGCTCAAATTCCAAACCATCCACAACATAGAAGTCATGGTGGCCAAGGAGGAAGCGGCTAGGAGGGTGGTGGAACAATGCAACCTCACAAAGTATCTTGAAAAGTTCTCGCAAGAGCCAGACCACCTAAAGTGCGTGGAGTTCCTCAGAACATACAACTCAGACCAAGAATGTGGTATTGTAACAGTGGGCAGAGGAGAAGCCGCAAAGCAGGTACAGGTTCGGTTACATCCAGCCTTGGTGGAGAAGGCTTTGGGATTGGTACCAAAGATGGAGAGGAAACAAAAAAGGGATGTTTATGCCATGCTGAAAATGAAGAAGGAAGATGTGCTTACAAATGACGGCATAAGCATCTAGGATATCCCTGATGCAGAAGCCAAGATGCAGGCCAAGCTGATACATGTGCTCTTCTCCAGCCAGCGTTACAATTCCTTGATGCATCAAATTAGCGTGCCGGTGTTGGAGAATGTAGCAGCTCATACCCTAGACAAAGTAGATTGGAATGGGTACGTGCAAAAAACGATTGATCAAGCGGCCAAAGCGTTGGCCCTAGGAAGTGTACTAGCTGGAGGAGAATCTCTGACTTCTAAAGTTATGGAAAGAAAGAAAGCCTCCTTCATCAGTTATGGAGGTGTCTTGACTGCACTCATCCAGGAGGCAGTGAAGGAAGCATAGGAGGCGGAAGAAGGAGAAGGAGAAACACCAGAGAGGTCGCCTCCTCACCAGGATAAGGATAGGTCCACCGATAGAACTGAGACAGAAGGAGAAGGGGAGGGACAAACTAGCAAAGAGACAACCAGGAAACCCAAGAAGAAGACGACCCAGAGAAAGAAAAAGGATGACGAAGGCAGAAAGAAGGAAAGAGAAGACTTGGAAAGGGAAAAGAAAGAGTCCCTAAAAGAACCCAAGGAGAGAGAGAGGACGAAAAGACAGGAGGAGGAGAAGGAAAAAGAAGAATTGCAAAAAGCTAAGAAGGCGTCGAAACAAGAAGCAAAGGAGAGGAAAAGGAAGGAAAAAGAAGAAAAATGGAAAAAGAAGGAAGAGCAGAGAAAAACGGAGGAGGAAATAAAGAGAAAGGCGGATGAGGAAGAGGAAGAGCTGCAAAGGAAGGAGGAAGAGGACTTGGCGAAAGCCACACACCGGTCCATCGAGCAACAGAGCCGAGCAGATGAACTAGGAAACCTGAGCCCTCATAGAGAAGAGAGGCCAGGGTCTAGCACATAGGTGCCAGAGTTTGTGCCACCTCCAGTCCATGAGGGCAAGGGCAAGGCCCCGATTCATCCAATTCCTACCCTCCTGGTGCCTTCCGCCGAATCCACCACCATCACCCCTAGCATCCCGACCAGTGCCGACGTATCAAACTTCATGGTATGGATGCAGTACTTCATCAACAAAGAGATGGGCCAGGGACAGAGCACAGAAACCACGGCCACAGGACAAAAAAGGCCAGCTACGGATGCGGAATCCAGGCAAGAGCCCAAAAGGCAGAAAGAAGTGCTTAAAAATAGCCAAAAATTCCGAATCTCACGGGAAAAATAGACTTCGTCAAAGGCGGCGGTTGCAATCAGTATGATTTTAAGCGGCAATGCCCAAAATTGCTTAAAAGACCCACTAGACGACAGTTGGTGAATTTTCATAATTTTTTGACTTGTCAAACGAGACCCTAGGAGATGCCTGGTAGTGTGGGACTTCAAGACGGACGCCCAGACTTCAATTCGGACGCCGAATGCGGGGGATAGGCCGGCCAAGGTCAAGTGAGAATGGACTTTAAAAGTCCAAAGGGCATGCCTTTTGGGGGCTCCCTTTAGGGAGCCCAACTAAAAAATCAAAATCATTGGGGGGAGGGGAGGCCATTTTTTTCAGCGTGATTAGAAAGAGGGCGCAATCATCCCACGCTTGATGGAGAGGGGGGTTGGAGAGCCTGCAAACAACCCCCCCAAACTGTTTACATGCCTGAGATGCATTCAATCTTTGCTCCCTATTGCTTGGTTCCATTTGTGGAATGGATGCATGGTTGTGGAGATCAAAATTCAGTATTTCTCTCTCCTCTTTCTCTCTCCTACATAGAGGCACTTCATGTGGCAAGAATCAAGAAGAGAATTCGGTGATGGATGCTTTTTCGAGAGGCATCAGATTGTTCCAAGGGGTTGAGGAGGCTGAAATCTGAAGATCTATGCTAAAATCCATGGCTCGTTGATTGTAATAGTGCCAATTAAATATTCAAAAAACCCAAAACATGCAAAAAGGTGGTATGCTCTATTTTATGAAAGAATTTTGCTTGTTTTTTATCGTTCATGGTCTAAATGGTGTGCATATGGGCTGAAATTTTATTTGAATGTTCCTTGCATTATGTTTGAGGGCCCCAATTACTATTATGGAGAACCGTATTGATTTACTGCAATTAGAAATTTTCAAAACCTGAAAAAACACTAATTTTGATGAAAATTGAGTTTCTTTGATTTTGAGTGGGAAAAAATGAGTGGACATGGGATAAAATAAGGAGAAATGCTGAGTTTCAGTTCAAATGATCAATCATTAGAAAAAAACCAGAAAATGCTGAGTTGAGGGATGCCTCCTATGTTGTTCTACATGGTGAATTACATCAAAATGTGTAGGGTCTCCCTCTGAGGAGTCTGAGAAGGTTAAGGGCTGTACTACAAAACATGATACAAATGCAAAATGTATGTACGATCGCAGGGCAATGTGTCCTGTAGATGCTCCTAACTGCGAGGCTGTGGGGTTGTCTTGTGTATGTTAAAGGTTCGACTAGTGCTATAGCCAGTGCCGACCCATTTTAGGTCCCATCAGTGGCGTGTCTGGCGGGAGCCGCCAACAAGTGGTGGTTCTTGAATCTAGGAATTTTAGAGACCAAATATTTGATTTATGTCCTCTGACAAGGACTGTCAAGCCGAAATACAAAAAGCAGAATGTGTTGAGAGGGCTAGACGGTGGTTGGAGATTGTAAGATGCTATTCTCCTCAAAGGAGCAGCCCGTTACGCATAAGTGGCAGTGGTTCTAGTAACCTAAGTGTCACAAGTAGCTCTTTGAGTGCAAGTGGAAGTCTTGGTACTTCCCTACTTCCAGTTAATCAACCCACAATAAGTGGGCTTGTAGTTGCACCTACACAAACTCCTGTTGTCAATCCGGTTGTAGTCATGGCACAACCCATCGCAATTCCAACAGGGACACCAGATTTATCGGCATTAGGAGCACCGTTGCCAATTTTCCATGGGTTAGCAGAAGAAGATGGAGAACTCCATATTAAGGAGTTTTAAATGCTCATGTTCAACTATCGGATCCAAGACGAAGGACACCTAATGATGTTCTTCAACATGACGTTAAAAGGAAGAGCGCAAGTATGGTATCATGGTCTAGAAGCTGGAACCATAACTAGCAGTGCCTAATTCTTCACGGCTTTCCATAAAGAGTTTTCCCCTGAGAAGGGTGGACAGTATTGGTTGCATGTCTTGTAACATGCCAAGAGCCAAATGAGAATGTCCATGCCTATGCTGAGAAACTAAAGCAAGTTCTTTGTAAACTCAATACTTATATTCCCATTCCAGCGGCTGCACAATTGCAATATTTCCTACATGGATTGGATTTCAATATCCAAGTGCAACTTAGTAGTGTTGCTTTACATTGACACTGCGATTACCCAAGCAGAAGGAGTAGAGTCACACTTACAAGGATAAATTGGAATGGTAATAATTTGGCCTTGACCAATGGGAGTCAAGGGGACCCCATGTCAAATGCGAATGGGAGACGGAGTATCATGCGGAATTTGCCTATGTTACCAGCCCCTCCTAGTATGACTATGCCCATGGCTAGTAGTCAGGTGGCCTCACTAAATAGTGGTGGAAGCCAAACAATGAATCCTAATGTTGTCCCAGTAGGTCAGCGGGCCAATTCCTAATCAAGTGATTAGGCCGATGGGACGGCAGATAGATGATAGCAGCTATGAGTCGAGTGCATCTAATGTCCTTGGCGAAGCTAAGGACATGATGAAGCATTATACCGATATGATTTCTAAACAATACAGACAAATAGCTGTGGACGTCGATTTTCTTAAGAAGTAGCAGAATTTGATAGGGAGTCGACGCCCTAAGGAGGGTGCCCCCCTCAAGATTCAGCTGTAAGTGGTGTGGTGGCCAACATTTCCCTAGTAATTGTCCGAAGGTTAAATGCAATATTTGTTGAAAGTCTCACCACTTAGCTGCTACATGTTGGAGTAAGATCAGTTCTCTCCAACAAGGGAGTAAAAAACTAAGTCTAGTTAACTATTGTGCACAAGGGAATAATCTCCAACAAGATGAGGGACCAAGAAAAATACTACAACGAGGAAAAGCTACTGTAGAGGAGTTGCCTCATGGCAGTGGAGTCAGCCTTATTGAGGCCGTATGTGTCAATGATGCTGAAACATCTAATCTACGAGCCGTAACAAGAGGTCAAAAGATCAAAGAGGGTGACAAAAGAGTTGTAAAACCTATCAACAAGGGAAGCCCTAAGCAAGATGCTAGGGAAAGCAAGTCTTGAATTGTGATATGGAAGGTGGACCTTTAAGACCTGTTGGGAGTAAAGTTGATCCCGAGAAGGATAAAGGATTGCCAAGAAAGAAGATAAATGCTAAAAAAGAGGCACCAAAGCCGATTGAAAGACCAAAGGAGAGAATGGTTTGGCACGAGAAGAGAACTTTGGCTAATTACGACGACTTTGACCTTGCAAGTTCTCTTTGGGAAGTTAAACCAAACGTAAATCTCCTACAATTGATTAAACTTTCTCCAAGAGTATGCAAGGAATTCAAGAAAATCCTGTGTCTAGGGTATATTGTAGAACCTTTGGGCATAGCTAGAGTGGGAGAATATTGGTTGGATAATGCTGAAAAGCATTGCCCTAGGGTTCTAGCATATGTGGATGTAATATTAGTGGAGCACGCTATCATGGACACTGGATCCTTCGTCAATATCATGAGTTCAGATTTTTTGGAGAGGTTAGGTCTAGAGATCGAAAAAGATGGCTCCACACTTCTTAGGATGGCTGATGATAGTCTAATACAACTGGAAGGTTGCATCACTAAAGTCCACCTTACAGTTGCGAGCATGGAATGCTATCTGGACTTTAGGGTGATAAGGTTTGCAGGATGTCCTAGCTATCAAGTTTTGCTAGGCAGGCCATGGATTCTATAGACAGACTGTCAAGTCAATATATTAGCTAGTCGAGTGATTCTAGGTCAAGATGCCCATCATGTAATAGTGGATGCTTGCCCTGAGTCTCCTCAAAGTGAGAGAGCTCCATTATCCTCCACTGAACTAGAAATAGTAGATGATCCATCTGGTAGTGAGACGTCATCGAGTGATGGATCTAAGCAAGGGTCCACTATAGAGGATATTTATTAGATAACCTTGAATGAGCTGATAGAGCCTCAAGATCGAATAAGAGATGCGGACGTTATTGAGTTGGATTTTGCGGTCAATCAAATTAGGTTCCATGCTCAGTTTGGAAGAGAGAAAGGATTATGTGTCATTGATTCAGGAGTTTCGCAACATCTTTGCTTGGAGATATGATGAACTTAGGGATATTCCTCCCAGTCTGGCTATGTATACCATTCCTGTAAAGGAAGGTACCCGTCCGTACGTCAAAAAGTAAGGCATATGCCTTTTGAACTAAGGGACGGGCTGTTTGAAGAGCTTCAGAAGTTGCGAAATGCAGGTTTGATCTTCCCAATTCAGTATATTGAATGGTGTTCGCCAATTGTGATTAGAAAGAAGAAGAATAATCAAATCCGGCTTTGTATAGACTTTAGAGAGATAAATAAACACACTGTTAGATATTACTACCCATTTCCATTTATTGACCAAATTTTGGATCAATTGGCCGGTAGGGCAATATATTCGTCTATGGACTGCTTTGCAAGGTATAGCCAAATGGCAATTGCTGAGCAAGATAAGTTGAAATCAACATTTATCACTGTCTTTGGTACCTTTGCATACCATGTGATGGCATTTGGGTTATGTAATGCACTTGGTTCGTGGCAAAGGATAGCCGACAAGACCTTTGGTGAGGAGTTGAGAGTATTCATTGACGACCTAGGGGTAGTCACCATAAGAGAAAGGCAGTTGATTATTTTACGGAAGTGTTTCGATTGTTGCAGACAATTTTGCGTAGCTCTCAATCCACGGAAGTGCATCTTTGGAGTGCCTTATGGGCTATTGTTAGGCCATGTGGTCATATTTGTAGGGACTGCGACTTACCCTGAAAAGATCAAGTTCATAGTTGCCATGAGTCTGCCAGGTACTCCAAAGGAAGTGCATAGCTTTCTGTCATCGGTAGGGTATTATTGGAGGTTTTCAATGCCTTGGTAGAAAGAACATTGCCATTGACAAACCTATTGTCCTTCAACTGTCAGTTTGCATGGAGTGATGCTTGCAAAGTATCTTTTTACGATGTGAAGCAGGAGCTTGCCAAAGCACCTGTATTAAAAGCACCTAAAAGGGGCGAAATATTCTATATATTTTCAGTAGCAACCATGTATAGTGTTAGCTACTTCCTATCTCAAATTTGGGAGGAGAAGTGGTACAATCCAATAGCTTTTGCTAGTCGGAAGTTGGGCATATCGAAAATTAGCTACACCTATATGGAGAAGTTGTGCCTTTGCGATGGTATTTGTGACCAAAAAGTTTAGACACTACATTCTTTATGAGAAGGTGGTTTTTTATATGAAGGTAGGTGGAAGGGCTTCGATTGTTGTTGAATAAGTTATAGCCGCCTGATCATTTAGTAAAGTGGTTAATCACTTTGCAGGAATTTGATTATGAGATTAAGAGCAAGCTGCCGAAGCTATAGGGTTTTGTCGAGTGTCTTGTTGATTTCAGAGAGCCAAAAGAGGTCTCGACTAAAGGAATTGATATGGAAAGTTTGCTCAAGATTGATACGGCATCTATTGCCTCCTAGTATGCTACTATAACACACTATCTTTCTACGGGAGAGACTGGAGCTACTTTATCAAAATCAGAGAAGAGAAAAATTAAACAGCAGGTGCTGAAATTTTCCTTGATCGCAGGAACACTATATCGGCATGGTGTTGATGATATCTATCGTCGCCGATGTGTGATACGTGACAAGGTTCCATTTATATTAGAAAAGTGCCATGACTCCGCTTGTGGAGGGCACTTTCCTGGGTGGTTAACGGTGCAGAAGACTTTAAGAGCTGGATATTGGTGGCCATCCATCTTCCATGATTCATTTGACTATGTCAAGAGATGTGATACATGTCCAAGACATGATAGTAGAGAGAATAGAAAACGTCCACTTACGCTGATTATGGGTGGCTACCCTTCCATTTGAGAAGTGGGGCATTGATTTTGTGGGGCCTATTACCCCATTGTCTACTACTCAGAAAAGATACATTATAGTGGCAACTGATTACTTTACAAACTGGTCAGAAGCATAGGCGTTGAGGAAGGACAATGCAAAAGAGATTGCCCATTTCCTACTTGAGCAAATCATCTGCCATTTTGGTCCACCAAAGGACATAGGGTCGGACTGTGGAACCCATTTTTTTAACAAGGTGATTAAAAGCCTGACTGAAGCATGGAAAATTAAGCATAACAAGACGACACCCTATAATTCGCAAGCCAATGGACAAGTTGAAAGTACCAATATGCAACTTGTGGGTTCCTATCCAAAATAGTTTCCGAAAAGAAATAGGACTGGGATACAAAATTATATGTGGCAGTTTGGGCATATAATACGATGTTTAAATGAGCCACTACCCACAACCCATTCAAATTATTTTATGGGGAGGAGTGTGTCTTGCCCTTAGAAATTTTGTTTTTGCCGACCATAAGATTCAAAATCAATCATTCTTTGGGTTATGAAGATGCACCAGGAGGTGGCTAAACGTAGATTGTAGATGCCCACTTGGATGAAGATGCCCACTTGGATGAACTTAAATTGTAGAGTCTGTTGCACCAGGAGGTGGCTAAACATCGGATGAAGTGGTTGCATGATCTAAAAGCAAAGAAATATACCTTTAAGAAAGGGCACTTAGTTCTATACTATGATGCACGTAGGGAGCTATTTCCAGGAAAGCTGGAACCTAGATGGGATGGCCCTTACAAGATAGTTCGGTTAGGTAAAAATAAATCCACGGTTTTATTAGCTGATCTACAAGGAGTGGAATTTAAGAATAAGGTCAATCTTAATAATATTAAACCTTATTATTTTTGAATATGCTAACGCGCTAAATGCATCGCAGGTCTATGATGGGGCTGATTTGAGACCTAGAGGAGAGCTTAAACTAGTTGATGGGGCGGTTAATCCCTTATTTGGAGCACCCATATCTCGAGCAAAGATATTAGCAGGGGAAGCTTATCTGGTGGAGCAAGGGATACAAAGTGATTGAGCAAGATGAGGGTACCTTTGTGTGGGAGATCAAAGTTTTCTGCCATCACTATTTGCAGATTTTGACAAGCATCTGTGTTGAGTTTAATGAAGAAGGTGGGATGGAGCCGTCAGTTCATCCTCTAAATATGTTGAATTTTGACTATCATAATTACGAATAGGGGAGGTCTTGATGGCTGGCTGTGTAAACCCATTATGGACATGCACGTTATACTTTGATGGAACATCGCATGGGCCTAATAAAAAAGGGAGTGTAGGAGTAGCTATCCAAGATCCCTGACGTAGGGTTGCAATGAAATTAGATGTTTATATCGGGGTAAGATTCACTAACAACATGGCAGAGTATAAAGCCTTGATTATGGGATTGAATATTGCCAAGAAAGGTGGTACTTGTTGGTGGTTGTTGGTAAAGGGGGATTCCCAGCTAATCTTAAATCAACTTAATGGGGCATATACAGTCAAGAATCCCATCCTTTTATGTATCATCGCACTGCTATAACCCTACATGATGAATTTGAGAGCGTATCTCTTTAGTTCATTCCACATTATTGGAATCAGTTTGCAGATTCCTTAGCTAATTTTTCTTATGAAGAGGACCTCTTCTTCAACTATGGTCCTAGTCCGGATGTTGTTCTTGATAACAAGATGGGACCTGGTCGCTTGTGGGGAATGTTATTAGACCACGTGTTATATGGCAGGCGATGGTTGATATGGGTAATGCAAAGAGCAGCCAAGACCCATCTACCACTATTATCCTAAACCCATAGGTTGATCAGACGACATGTTATGCGCACGTCTCTTGCTGTATATGCAGGAGGTATGGGTCACAACTTGATGCATTTAGTTTAGGGTTGAGAGTCCTCTTTTTCCCCTTGGAGTGCAGCGTATTTTTGTATATCTACCTTCTTCCAAGGAGGAATCTATATGAGCTGGTTTGCTTTATTTCTTTAGGCCAAGAGGGCTAGTTGTTTTAAGGTTTTAATGATCTATTTCCTTAGGCTAGGAGGGCTAGCTTGTTTGCAGTGAAATGTGCTATTTCTTTAGGCCAAGAGGGCCCCATGTCTATTTGGTGCAGGCACAATTAATGTTTTTTATTGTAGTGATTGCATCATACAAGTTGACGAAGTTGCTGGAGAGCCTTTGCTGCAAAGGAGCTTCTTGTGCCCATTCCATATACTTTCGTCCCCTTTTCGAGTCTTTTCCCTTAAGCAATTAATTATATATGTGCATGTAAGGGTTACTTTCTTTTGTTTGTTGGGAACCGGCACTCGAGGCATGAAGTCCCAGGTTTAGGCTGCTCCGTATGTCTGGAGGAGGTCTAAGTAGTCATTGCCTCCTGCAAAGGCATTGTTAGGCATTGAAAGACCTGTTTAGAAGGCAATTCTAGTGACCCTATTTTGCTGACCTGCTAGGCGGCCATTCTAGGAGTTCCTCTTAGTTGTGAGGCAATTAGAGAAGCCTACTACAATAATGATGAAAAGACGAAAGACCCTAAATATCTGAAAGACAATATTTGAATATACGGAGCTGTGTAAAAAGGGGTTCTAACCCCTATAAAAATAGAAAAGGAAAGCACGAAAAATCCTTGAGCTATTGGTTATCGCCTTGTAAAGACCTGGTAGGTTCCTGGGGACGAGACAAGACCCATGGCCGATGCCTTGTCTTCCGAGGGGTGGCATCTAGCTGAAAAACAAAGAATATAAGAAGGTTGGAGCAAAAATAAAAGTGAGCTAAAGATGCAAAAGGAAAATGAATAGTGTCGCCTTGCGAGGGCATGGTAGGTTCTTGGGTACCGAGACATGACCTGAGGCTGATGCCTTGTTCTCCTTGGGTCACTACGCTCAGCACCCTCCTTTTTACACGCCCCAATATGGAAAATAAGTGGCTAAAAGAGAAATGTACTAAAAGAAACTATTTCTTGATCAGGCTATAGGAGTTCTCGCCTAGTAGAACCTCCTAGTTGAGTTGTCCTTAGTTAGGTAGGTAGTTCAGACCACCACTTAGGATTACCTCTTTGCTTGTTCTTGATCAGGCTATAGGAGTTCTCGCCTAATCGAACCTCCTAGTTGAGTTGTCCTTAGTTAGGTAGGTAGTTCAGACCACCACTTAGGATGACCTCTTTGCTTGTTCTTTTTAGCTTGGCTGTGTTGGAGCAGTTGGTTGGTGACTAGCTTTAGACTTTCTGTCAGATTATGCTAGACCTACTCCTTGTGGATTTTATGCCTTGGTTTTGTCAGGGGGTAGAGTGAGAGCTATGATGTGTTTTGTTTCTTATCTTTTGTATCAGCTTGATGCTCTTTGTGGTTGTGTTTATGTGCAGATCTATTCGTGGGATTCGACGAGCTGAGTCGCCCTATCCCATGGTCGCCAATGACAGATGATTTTTTATGCCGAGAAGTGCTTAAAAATAGCCAAAAATTTCGAATCTCAGGGAAAAAATAGACTTCTCGAAGGCGGCGATTGCAATCAGTATGATTTGAAGCGGCAATGCCTGAAAGTGCTTAAAAGACCCACTAGACGACAATTGGTGAATTTTCATAATTTTTTACCATGTCAGAGGAGACCCTGGGAGATGCCCGACACTTCAAGACAAACACCCAGGACTTTTTGGACTTCAATTCGGATGCCGGACGCGGGGGATAGGCCGGACGGAGGCCAAGGCCAAGGTCAAGTGAGAATGGACTTTAAAAGTCCAAAGGGCATGCCTTTTGGGGGCTCCCTTTATGGAGCCCAACTAAAAAATCAAAATCGTGGAGGGGGGGGACGTTTTTTTTTGCATGATTAGAAAGAGGGCGCCATCATCCCATGCTTGATGGAGAGGGGGGTTGGAGAGCCTGTAAACAAACCCCCCAACTGATTACATGCCTGAGATTCGTTTAATCTTTGCTCTCTATCACTTGCTTCCATTCGTGGAATGGCTGCTTGGTTGTGGAGATCAGAATTCAGTATTTCTCTCTCATCTTTCTCTCTCCTGCATAGAGGCACTTCATGTGGCAAGAATCAAGAAGAGAATCAGGTGATGGATGCTTTTCTGGGAGGCACCAGATTGTTCCAAGGGGCAGAGGAGGCTGAAGGCTAAAGATCTATGATGAAATCCATGGCTGGTTGGTCGATACACAGTCCCAATTAAATACTCAAAAAACCCGAAACATGCAAAAAGGCGGTATGCTCTATTTGATGAAAGAAATTTACTTGTTTTTTATCGTTCATGGTCTAAATGGTATGCACATGGGCTGAAATTTTATTTGAATGTTCCTAGAATTATGTTTGAGGGCTGCAATCACTGTTATGTAGAACCGGTATTGATTTACACCAATTATAAATTTTCAAAACCCAAAAAAACACTAATTTTGATGGAAATTGATAATTTCTTTGATTTTGAATGGGAAAAAATGAGTGGACATGGGATAAAATAAGAAAAAATGCTGAGTTTCATTTCAAATGATCAGTCATCAGAAAAAAGCCAAAAAATATCTATTTTCTACTAAAAATAAGTAGGAAAAATAGAGAAAAATAGGAAAAAATGGGTTTCTTACGTTTGAAAAAAAAATGGAAAAATAAGATTTATATATATGAATGTGTGATAGGGCCGAAGCATGAGGTTAAGCCTCAGTTTGGCCCTTTCCCTTTGTGTTAAAGTGCCTATTTATTGCTTTTACATACAAAAAATGACATAAAAGAACCTCTACACCTATGCACCGCAACAAAATTTAAACGATGAGGGGGAGGATGATGTTATACAATAGTTTAAATGCTGAAATAATAAAAATTCTGATTATTCTCTTTATGCATAACATGTAGGATGCTGTTTATTTAGAAATAATGGATCTAGCAAGAGGAGGTTCACCTTGGTGCTATGTACCTACAACGAAGCATTGTGTGTTAGCAGAAATTCATTAAAAGGGTTTTTTTTGCATGACACATAGGCTGATTGCAAACCATAATTGTTTGTGCATAATAAGGCATCCATCATTGCATAAATCATATACACATGGTATCTATTCTTGGTATGCATATCAATTGGTTGAAGTATAAATGACCCACGCTGAAGAGAGTAAGGCACCCAAGCTGTAGGTCTAGACGGTAGGTCCAAGAGGACAAGTAAGTAAGGACTGGTACATTCCTGGAATGATATAATATTGGTACCAAGAGCAGAGTTTGTTTTGTATGTGTTATATGTGTTAGCGACACATCGAGGGGCCAATCCCCAAGGTGTAGGAGGGTCGCAGTGGGGCCACGACAATCAGCCAAGGAATGTCTCCTATGTTGTTCTACGTGGTGAATTACATCAAAATGTGTAGGATCTCCCTCTGAGGATTTTGAGAAGCTTAAGGGTTGGACTACAAAACATGATACAAATGTAAAATGTGCATACGATGGTAGGGCAATGTGTCCTATAGACGCTTGTGACCGCGAGACCGTGGGGTTTTCTTATGTATGTCAGAGGTCCAGCTAGTATTATAGCCAGTGCTAGCCCATTTTAGGTCCCATCATTGTAATGAGGAGAAGGGTTGAAAATCATACAGGTGTAGTATTTCAAAATATGATTTTGGTGGTCCTTTCTTAGGAGCACTCTTCTTTCGAGGTTTAATGGTCTTTTTAGGCTTCAATGATTTGAACTTAGACTGGACTTTGGGCTCCCCCTTGTGGTATGGCTTAGTGGATGACCCTTGTATTGGACAAGGATGGTGTATGATTTCAATGCTTGTTGCTGATGATTCTGAGGAGAGTACAATGACACTCATCCCTCTAATTTCATTGACCAATATACTTAAGAAAAAATCACTGAAGATATGCAATACACTTCTAGTGTATGATGGTCTATGTGTTTATAGTTGTACACATAGCCTTACAACTTGAAGAAAGGTACTTGTTTTATTTTCCTGATGAAAAATATTTAGATTATGTAAGTATTAGCAGCAATGATGATTAAGCAATGTGCCTTAGTGCTTACAAGCACTCATTTGTAGCTCATGTTGCTAGAGATAGTAAATGTCGGTCTTAATGAGATTGATGATGACCATTAGAGTAGAGGAACCTCTAAAATGAAGTTCCCAGGTTCATAACTCACTTTGGAAGAGTTAACTCAGTGATTAAAATCACTGTTGATGACCAAACATTGAAAAAATTTGAAGATGGAAGAAGCTTGAAGCTCCTAGCTATGGCTGCCAGTGACTCACAAATAGGGTTTGGCTTATATCAGCCAATAGAGGTCAAATTTCCCAAAGCCCTCTTAGGAGTAGATGACCCACTAGGGGGGCTACAAAAGCCCTATGGTGGATGCCTTCAATGCATCTCCCACAGCCCACACTTCAGTACAAACTGGCTGCCTGCCCAGAACTACACTGTTTTGCATTTTTGATAATGCTGCTCACCACGACATCCAATTTCAGGGATTGACGTGCCACACTGAATTGCCCAATGCTTAGGAGAAGATCTCTAGAAGAAACTAGAGACTGAAATCCCTTCTATTGCCCACATCAACTCCTTCAAGGTCAGGGGGTCTGGCTAGCTATGGAGTTCGAAGGTCCAAAATGAGAGAGATGGAGATTGTCTTGTGTACTTAGTGGGGTTGAGATTTGAGGAAACTGAGGGGATCAGAGGAGGCTCTGATACCATGTGAAAAAGTAGAGTTGCAACATTGGAATATGTTTACAAGAGGAAGGAGAGAGCTCAAAGTACAAGAACAATATCTTGTTTACTAAGTTGCTTACAGGTACAACTTGGGTACACTCTCCCACACATGATAGTGATTCATAGGCTGCTGCTAATGCTATCCACACCCATTTGACCTCATGCACCCTTACTTACAGTGGGTTCCTAGGCCTATCATATAACATAGACTAGGTCGTGCCTTCCAAGTGGTGGATTGGCTCAAGCACTCCATCCATCGCACTCCCACGAACTCTTATAACTGACCGCAATAGGTGCATTCCTCCTTGGGATGAGATGTCACCTCCCTATATAAATTTTACAGTCATGTCTAATGTTTCTGTATATGATATTCAACTAGTTTACGAATATAGGGCATGATTGATACACATTTTTCTTACTGTTTGCTCAAAGTCTGAAATCGTCTAATCAATGATATTCAATTGAAACTTGCCAAAGCATCGTACCTGTTCTATAGACAACTGACACTTCCATCTAATTGCCAGCTTGCATTGAGAGCAAGGACACGCAGCACACTGATTGAGATATGCCTTGCAATCTTGAGCATTATGAACATTATCGTTTTCCATTTTGTTTATGTTACAACAAACAATTGGTTTTTGTTCTCATTCTCTTTTTCTTTCTTAATTTTTTTGAGAATGGATTTCTTCCCTTGTAACTCAACAAAATTAACATCAACTAAAGTCTTGGTTTTCTCTCCCTTTCTTTGCACTCTTTATTTTATGTTCTCTCCCCCTTCTCTTTATTTCTCTCTCACTCTTTCTTTTTTGCCCCTCTCTTTGTTTCTCTCCACCCCCTCATGTTTTCTCACTCATTCTCCTCTCTCCCTCCCTTTCTCTCTCTTTCTCTTTCTTTGTTATCTTTCATATTTATTTCCTCTCTCTCGTTCTCTCTTCCTTTCCTTTCTTTTTCTCCCTCTCTCATTTCCTCTCCTTCTCTCTCAATGTGCCTCATTCTCAAGAAAAACAAAAAAAAAGAAAAAAGAACAAGAACAAACCAAGGGGAGGATAGATTGTTCGGCCCCTCGCCGTGACAAACCCTCTCTTTGTTTCTCTCTACCCCCTCATGTTTTCTCACTCATTCTCCTCTCTTCCTCCCTCCCTCCCTCTCTCTCTCTCTCTCTCTCTCTCTCTCTCTCTCTCTCTCTCTCTCTCTCTCTCTCTCTTTGTCTCTTCCTTTTCCTTTCTTATTCTCCCTCTCTCATTTCCTCTCTTTCTTCCTCAATGCACCTCATTGTCAACAAAGACAAACAAAAGAAAAGAAGAATGAATAATAACAAACCAAGAGGGGGCAATGTACTCACCGCAAAGGCTCGAGGATGGATTCTTCATCTCCTCTTCACGACGGCTCCTCTTCTTTCTTCATGCACTTCCTCCTCTTCTTTGCAAACCGCAATGGCGGCGGCAGTGAGAAGCTCTCATTCTCATTCTCTCTTCCTCTCCCTCTCCCTCCCAAAAACACAATCTTTTTCTCTTTCTCTCAAACTCTTTGCGGAAAAATGTCCTGCTCAATTTTGCTCAATTTTGCTCACTTTTTTTTATTTGAGTACCATCGCTATTTGCGATGCAAATACACCGCTAACCACCCATCGCTATGCCCCTATACCCTTGTAGTGCATTAACTTTTGTATAAGCTATGCCGATCTTGCCTTGTGGCCATGGAGATCAAGTTAATAATGAAGGTACTTTAATGAATGGTGGTTTGTCCAAATAATAAATCAAGCTTCGTACAAATAATGATGCCATACTATAATATTCCTACCACAACACTTCATATTAAGAAACAAATTCATACTTGAGACATTTTAAAAATTACTCGATGAGCTATCATATAAGTGATTGATGGGACCTAAAATGGGCCGGCATTGGCTATAGCACTAGTTGGACCTTTGACATGCACAAGACAACCCCACGGCCTCGCATTAGGAGTGTTTACATGACACATTGCCTTGTCATCGTACGTACATTTTGCGTTTATATCGTGTTTATAGTCAACCCTACACATTTTGGTGTAATTCACCACGTAGAACAACATAGGAGGCACTCCTCGGCTGATTATCCCGGCCCCACTGCGACCCTCCTACACCTTAGGGATTGGCCCCTCAATGCGTCGCTAACACATATAACACATACGAAACAAACTCCCCTCTTGGTACCAATATTATATCATTCCAAGAATGTACCAGTCCTCACTTACTCCCTTGGACCCACCATCTAGATCTACAGCTAAGGTGTCTTACTCTCTCCAGTGTGGGTCATTTATCATTCAACCAAGTGCTATGCATACGAAGAATAGATACCATGTGTATGATTTATGCAATGGTGTATGCTTTATTGTGTACAAACAATTATGGTTTGAAATCAGCCTATGTGTGGTGCAAAAACAGATATTTTAATGAATTTTTGTTAATACGCAATGCTTCGTTGTATGAACCTAGAACCAAGGCAACCCTCGTACTACTAGATCCATTATTTCTAAATAAATCGCATCCTAAATGTTATGCATAATGGAGCCCCGAGAGGAACACCAAGGAAAAGGGAATTCTCTTGCAAGAAAATCTATCTTGTAACATCAACAAGCTTGTTTTTCATATTTCATATGATCACAATGAAGAAAAGAACACCAGGCACAACAAATCTTCATGCAGCATCATGTAAATCTCCCACGGTTTTTAATAGAATCAACCATATTCTTCAACATCTTCATAAAATCCATCAATAGACCAAAGAAAGCAAAGAAGTACACCATCTTTGAATGGAAATACATCACATAGTATTCATCTTCAATATCTTCATAGTCTTCTCTCTCAATCTCTCTTATACAATCACTCTGTTTCAGTAGAATTGGCTATCTCTGACTCTCTCTCACACACTCCATCAATAATACATCATATCCTCACTACAATCTCTCAAAATTACTCTCAATAATCACTCTTAGGTCGTGGATACCCCTCCCAAGAGGTATGTCTGATATGAAGGGTCACCAGAGCCACTACAGTGTCTCTTCACAGTTCACTACTATCACTTCACTCTAGTCTTCACTTGAGTCTTCAGCAGCTTCTTCTTCCACTTCTTTCAGCTCTTTTGCACTTGTATTCACCTCTTTCCAAGGCTAGAAAACTTTCCCAAAAGTCACACATACATTCCACAGAACACTTACAGAACAATCTACAGAACAGTACCAGAACAGCTACAGTACAGAAGCAGAACAGAAACAGAACAGAAGCAGAAGCTCTACAGAAGACCTACAGAAGGTTACAGAAGGTCATCAAAACCTCATAACTCACTCTCAAACCATTTTAAACTCTCACAAAACATTCACTAAGCTTTCACAATATCTCATTCTTCATCAATCAATACTCCATCCCTCCTTACAGAAGACAATCAGAACAAAACAGACCAAAACAGAGCAAAACAGAAGGTATACATAACCAATCAGAACCTATCAGAACATCACAGAACCATCAACAAACATCATGATCTTCCAAAACACAATCATTATCATCTAAAACACTCTCAATCCACTTCCAAATCAATCAATCATCCCATAAAATCAACCATTCAGCTCTCAAAAACAACAAAAATCAGCCAAAAAACAAGTCATTTCAACACTCAACATATCCCCACACTTAATAAGGAAGCGTCCTCGCGACCCAGGAAAAAGGTAATACAAGTTCATAGAAAAGCTTCACTGTGATCTTCATTATCTTCTTACAAAAAATCCATCCACCACGACCCCAACTTATAACGTGTTTTTGATATAAAAATACAAAGAAAGGAAAACTCTTTATACATTAACACCTCTTATCAAACTAAAAATCACCACAAATTTGTAAAGGATATAAGAGTTTGCTTCTTCTTCATCAGCATCAGCTTTAATTCTCCAACCACGACCTCATCTCGACAAATCTCCAAAACATAGCTCGTACACAAAATCCAATAGGAAACCACCACGTTCGTTTGACATAAATAAACTCACAACACAAACACTAATACACAACACAACCATCTGAATGACTTCTTCAAAAAGAAGAGTTTGGTATTAAAAAGCTTGCACCATACATTGGAAAGGTATCAATGAAGATGATCCCTCTTAAAAGATTGATGTTGTCGGAATCGATCCATAGATAAGGATTCATCTACAAAGTTTTTGGGAGGATTTTGAAAAAATTGGAGACAACACATCCTTTCCAATAGGACCAAGTATCTGCTAGGCAAACAGAGGGCATGAAAATACAATATCTCCAACTGCTGGGAATCAATGCTAACATTGACATTCATGCACAACTTTGGGATAGGCTTTGAATCAGTATGAGAGTGCCTATGCATATACGCCAGGTACCAAGCAAAGTGAGCAGTTAATCTCACTGAGGGATCTGCAGACTGTGAATATTGTTGGGCAAAATGAACATAGTTTTGATAAGCTTGACTGGAAGCTGTCCATTCCCCTGGAATTATGGGCCAATTAATCTGCGGTCCTGTAAGGCAATCATCCGAACTCCATCCCCTTCTTCTGGAAATCTGAGTATCAAAACCGGCACAGTCACTAACCAATTGAGGTGGTTGAGATATGGAAGTGTTAGGAGAGGGTAATGGAATAAGAGAAAGTGGATGTAGGGAAGGATAGGAAAAATCATAAAAGGAAGAAAAGGTTAAAGAAGGAGTGGCAGAAATTTGTAAGGAATCACTAAGGAACGGGGTTAACTGATAAATAGGAAATGTGGAGGGTACATTAATGAGGGGTGAAGGACAGGGTGGAGAAGGGGAAAATACCCTATCCTCAATAAAGGAACAGTAAGTGAAAATAGGAATTTGAGGGAAATTGGAAGGTTGGAAAAGAAGTGGTAAAATTACTGGGGAACTAGATTGACAAAGGGAAAAATATATAGCATAGCGGTGAGCCAATTGTTGGTAATAAAGGAGGGTAGGAACAGAAGGTCCCAAAAGAGATCGTCTATGATAGGCATCAAAGAAGATAGCATCAAATGGATTATGTTTGGAAAGATAGGTTAAGAGATCCATCCTCAGTTGGTTAGTACTCTGGTTAAAGGTAGGAGCTGTGTTTTGTCTTTGATTGAGGACCACCGAATCAATCATGGGATGCCACGAATTATCCTGACAATCAGCCACTTTGGAGGAATAACTCTGGAACATATCAGCTATGCGCAACTCCAAATGATTGACATATAGAACAGCCTGTAAGACCACATCCCCCACATACCATGCCATATCTACCTCATCTGGAATTAACAAATCTCCTCGGAGATACATGTATGACATCAGCATGGTGTCTGGCGTGACAGAATCTTCAAAGAGCATTCTAACTGCCTCTGTCAACAACTCAGCAGACCAAGCCCCACTCCAGCCATCCTCTGGAAAAGGTAAATCCATCGTGGAAAGCTTCATATAGAAGACCAACTTCTGCAAGTGGTAGTGGACAAAGAAAGAATGGTCTGGTAAAACATATTCCTGAAACTGTTCAAAGGTAGACCATAACAAGTCCATTCTGGACTGCAATCTTTCCACTTTGTCTTGGAATAGAGGGCACAAAGTAGCCTATCTCTGTAGGGCAGCCAAGTCCTGCTGTGAAAGAGAAAGAATTAATGGAACAGGAGGGCTTGGAGGAACAGAGCGGGACTTTGCAAGCTGATCCTGCAACTGCTGGATTTGGGAGGCTTGGTTGGCCACTGTGTCATTAGCCATCTGTAAAGCTAAAAGCTTGTCATCTAAAAGAACTTGGAATTCTTTCGCTTCACTGGACATCCTCTCCTTCTCTACTGAAAGGCTAGTAACCTGTGACTGAGCCTCGAATAACTGGGTCTTCAATGAAGAAATCTCATCACTTTGAATGGCAACCAGTTGGGTTTGCTGTTCCATTTGCTTAAATAGATCTGCTAGGGTATCCTTAGCAGAAGCTAACTCAGATGTTGCCTTATGCAACTGGTCTTTGGACTGCATGAGCTCCTCATAGAAAGATGCGTACAGCTGTTGAACACAGGCTGTCACTGACAACTCAATGGAACTTTGAATATCCTTGCAGAGGAAAGGAATGGCATCTCCTGAGACGAGACTGTTCAGGGAAGGAACTGAGATCTCCAAGGATCCTTCTCTATGTGCTCGAAACAGATTATTGCAAGTGAGAAACCCAGGGAGGTCACTACCAGAAGTAGCAGGGATAGGCACTGAGGGAAGTACAGCAGGGGCTTTATCCGCTACCCTCTTCAAGCGTTTGCACTGTATGACCAGGGGAGGCGGAGAATCATCATCCTCAATGTCAATAGGTGCTGACTCTTCTGAAGGTGGAGGAGGAGGTACTGGATCTGATGGAGGAGGTGGAGGCACAGTCTTCTGTAAACCCGAATAGGTCAAGAAGGCAGACAAATATGATCCATAGGTAACATTGGTAACATTACCCCTCGTGACTTTAACAAAATGCTGATCCATCTTAGTAAGGAGGTATGTGCTCCAATCAATGGCAACTCCTTTTAGCACCATCCTGGAAGCTGTGAAAAGCTCTTTGGACAAATAGTGGGATGGCGTTTTGGCAGGCATGAACCTGTCCTGAAGGAACTGGCACATCGTCTTCCAGACGGGATCAGTAATCATAGAAAACGAAACTCTTGAAGAGTTTATCACTTTCTTAACATCAAGGACTTCCCTTGTCTGCTTCTGCAACAGTTTGAGAATCTCTTCATTAGAGAAGAGCTGACGAGTGGTCACAAAAGGTTCTCCTTTGGAGGGTAAGGACAAAGCCTTCCCTAAGCCTCGAGACGTCAATGTCATAGACATGCCTTGGACTACTCCTGTCTTCTTGCTGTAAGAGGCCAGGAACTCATCACATACGGACGGATCCTCAGGAAGTAATGGAAAAGGAGTGGCCACAAAAGCAGCAAGTCCTGCCTTCGTGAGGGGCTTAAAAGTAAGTAGGGACGAGTAATCCCTACTAACTAATGGGACGTACTGGATAGGGGGAGGAGCATGAGAAGACGCCATTCAGATGGTTACACACACACCACAAACACAGACAATCAAGGAGAATGCCTGCAAAGCAACAGACAAAAACCAAGGATAAGAGAATTACCAATAAAAACGTGACACGACCGACTAACCCCAGGCAACCCACATCCTAGAAAAAATTTGACATGACCTCGAGACAAATGCGACCGAAAGCTTCATGCGATGCATCAAACAAACACCCTGAACCCCGGATCAGGCAATAAAAGAAAAAAAACTGCATACCGTACCCGTAACCGTAACTAAGACATGAAACCAAAACCATACCATATCCGACACATATCAATACGACATCTGTGATAGAACCAAGACTGGACCATGGAAAAGAACACTAATAACTGCGTATACCCATCCCACGAATCGGTTCATTAAAAAGAGGAAGTAAGTGCAGTGAGGGGGGATTAATTTAATGAAGAGTTGATTGTAATCAATTATTAAAAATGGGTGAATTTTTATTAGGTGATAAACCTTAATAAGAAAACGGCGGTTCCTTATTATAAATTTAATTGCCAATTATTAGGTTAAACGGTGCTTTTATACGATTCCCGGACTTCGATTCCCGACTGGGTCTCTAAATGCAATTCATTGATTATAATTTAAGGTGATGTGGAGCGCTTTTTTGCCAGCGCGTGCTCAAGTGACGGCTGATTGATTTTAATTAAAAAATTTGAGTGCCTCTGTAGCGCACGTAGCGCGTGCTAAGTGAACGGCTGGTTTATTTTAATTAAAAAAAATATGTGTGTTGAGCGCGAATGCGCGTGGAAACTGTGGGTGGATTAAAGAATTTATTTTAACAATTATTTGTGATTAAGGGGAAAAATAAATAAATAAATAACATAAAATAAATACCTGGAAGGGTGTGTATGGAATGCAGGAATGCGCACAAAAGAGTCCCAGTAAAGGAAAAGCAAAAAGCACTGATGAAACAACAATGAGAACACCTTAGCAGATGTGTTAATTTGGTTTATGGTGGTTTTTTATTTTTATTTATTTTATTTTATTTGAAGTTGTGATTCTTAATGTTTGAATAAATGAAAAATGAGTAAGGGAGGTGAGGGAAATTTTTGAGAATTTGTTTAGAATTTTTTAGAGTTTTTTACAAATTTTAAAATGATTTTTCCATATTTTTTTTTGGCAATTTAAGGGTAATTTAGGAAAGATGGATTTTCTGAAATTATAGGGAAGGCAATTCCTAGCAGACAAAGGTCCAAAAAATTGGCAACTGACAGAAGGAATTTTTAGAAATTTTTTTGAAATTTTTTTAGGGAAAAATTAATGGAGTGATTAATTTAGTCACATTAATCACATTAGTCACATTAGTCATAAGTCAGGTTAGTCAGGTTAGTCTACCTAGGTTAGTCTGGTAAGTCTACCTAGGTTAGTCAGGTAAGTCTACCTAGGTTAGTCTGGTAAGTCTAACTAAGTCTAGTTAGTACTAACTAACCTAGGGTGAGTTAGTGGGGGGAAAAACTAACCTGAGGTAGGTCAGTGGACTAACTAGAGGTAGGTTAGAATTAACCTAACCCTAGTTAAATATTGACTTAGGTTAGTGGTTAATCTAACGTAGGTTAGTAATTAACCTAACTAAGGTTAGTAATTTAAACCTAACTAAGGTTAGGAATTTAAACCTAACTAAGGTTAGGAATTTAAACCTAACTAAGGTTAGGAATTTAAACCTAACTAAGGTTAGGAATTTAAACCTGAGGATGGGAGGAGGAGGAGATGGGGGAGGGGGAGGAGAAGGGAGGTGGTGCAGGCGGCGAGGAGGCGGCGACAGAGCGATCCAGGCGGCGAGGGCGGGGAGACGCGGCAGCGACGGTGTGACTGGCGGGCGACGGCAGTGTTCGCGAGGAGGCGCGGCGGCTTCACGGGGGAGGGGCAACACGACGGCGGCCGGGGCAGCACGACGGCGGCGAGGTAGCGCTGCGGCGGCCTGGAGGCGACGACGGCGGCGCTATGGGCGGACGACGGCGACCAAGGGTGGCGAGGCGAAAGGCCACAGGAGCGGGCGGTTTTGACGGCGTCCAGGGCGGGGGCCCAGGCGGCAGAATGGCGGACAGGTAGGGGAGAGTAGGGAGGGAGGAGAAGAGGAGGAGGAGGAGTGGGAGGAGAAGGAGGAGAGGGAGAGGAAGAAGAGTGGGAGGAGAGGGAGAAGACAAGGAGGGGAAGTGGAGATGGAGAAGGCGCAGAGAGAGAGAGAGAGAGAGAGAGAGAGTGGGTGGAGATGGAGGGAGTCGTGGGCAGGAGAGAAGGGAGAGGATACGCAGAGAGAAAGAGAGAGAGAGAGAAGAGAGAAAGAAAGAGAAAGAGAGAGAAGAGAGAGAGAAGGGACGGTTGGCGGGACGGGGTGGCCGTTGGTTTTTTTTTAAATTATTATTATATTTTTTTTTGTTTTTTAAATAAAAGGTGGGCGGGCAAGGGAAAGGGAGGATGGGCGGGGTCAAGAGCGGGCGGATCCCCGTCCCGCGCACGTGCGCGGGGCGGGGTAAAAAAAATTTGCCGTGACGGGATTGAAACGACGCGAGGAAGACGGTACGGGTTTCGCGGACACGATCGAGGCGCGTGGAGATTCATAAAATCGAAAAAGGGCGCGTTCACGCGCAAAACGGACGCGCGAATACACGTAAAAATAAAGAAAAATTAACAACTCCCAATCCGGATGTCAAAACGAAATACCGTAAAAACGAAAAGTGGGCAGGACGACAGGGGGGAAACAAGAAAAATATGGGACGGGGGTTCCGGGACGGGTAAAGGGCAGTCACGCGCAAAATACACAAAAAACGAACCAAAAATGCAATTTAAAAATTAATATCGAAAGATCCGTGCATTGGAATGAGGTGCAGAAAAAAGGAAAACTGTGCAAAAAGATGTGCCCGACAATCCTATTACGTCAAAACATAATTCCGACTAAGGTAAGACGCGTGCACATGGGAAAAACCTAAAAAACAAACCCGAAAATGGGATCGGAAATTAATATCGGACGAACCGTTTATCGGAATGACATGCAGTAAGAAGGAAAAATGGCCGCAGGAAGGGGTGGCACAGGGTTATCACGTTAAAACGGAGTTCTGGCGGAAATAGGAGGGGTTCACATGGGAAAAACTCCAAAAATACCCCCGAAAACTCATTTAAAAATTAATAAGTAAAAATCCGGAAGTCGAAAAAGGGTGGAGGAAAAAGGAAAAAGGTAGGGGAAGGCACGGGGGACACGGCTGTCAAGTCAAATTGGAATTCCGATGCAAAAAGAGCAGGTTCACATGGAAAAATGTCAAAAATACGCACGAAAAAGTCGTGAAAACCCGGAAAATTAATAACGGACAAACCATGTATCGAAATGATACGGAATAAGAAGAAAAATTATCAAGGAAGAAGCGTGGGTCAGGGCTATGACATCAGATCATGGTTCCGAAGCAAGAAAAGCGCGTTCACATGGAAAACCGTCTAAATTGCGTAAAATGTTTCAAAAATTAATAACTCGAAAACCGTGCATCGGAACAGGGGTAGGTAAAAAGGAAAAATGGACCGTTCAATGGGAGGAACAAGGCTATAAGGTTGGATTTGGATTTTGGTGATCGTAGGATGCATTCACATGGAAGGACCTCAAAATCAGGGAATGAAGGAAAACTGCAAGGGAACAGCCCCAAGGGTGGGTGGAACATAACCGGGCGGGCGGGAAGGGACCCCATCAGGGTAAAAGCAAATCATGGTATTCATGCATGAACAGGTTGAGGCATATGCAAAGGATATGCACGGTAGACGCGCAGGGACGCGTCCCCACACTTAAGACCTTAACGGATAGGGTTAACCGAACAATAGGGACCTAGGACCACGCCACAGACCATCCACTAACTTCCCCACACTTAAAACATGACCATCACTAAGAAACAGAAGTTGTAGGGTTAGAAAAACTTGGCCCGTTTCGTCAAGAATCAAGGTTGAGTGTCGATGGCACGTCCAGTGTTGTTGTCGGCGCTGGAGGGACCAAGGCATCTTCTTGGCACACGTTCATCATGGCAGAGACCACGCGGCCGTACCCAGGGAGGTAGCTGATGGAAGGAATCGTAGGAAATTCGTTGTCGATGATGAGGGATATTGCACTCAACTCACAGTCACTCAAATGAAATGAAAGAACAGTCACTCGCCCCATGACTAATATCATTCAAGGAAGAATGATGGAACCCCATATCTCATACCCGGTTGAGGAATCAACAAGGGGGGAATGGTGCAAAGGGAGTATGCCAGGGTGCACAATTGATGGTGCATTAGTGCGTCCAACCCGTCTGGCATAGATGCAAGGAGAAAGGCAAGGGAGCCTTACAGTGCAGTGTACAGAACAGGGTGATGTGTCTTGTGATGACGGTAAAGACCCATCCCGTGGGTGCATAGGAAAACGGGAACATACCTGACTCCAAGTGTCGTAACGTCCCTCAATCTCACCTCTCGGTAATTGATTGAAGAAACTCCAGTCACACTCAACCCACCCTCTGTCTCACGCTCTGTTGATAGATACCGAAGGGCAGCCTTTTCCTGAAACCCATTGATGTAATCCTCACAATCACTTGTGCAAAGGGTGTATGCCTTGTGCGCAGTTGATGGTGCAATTGTGCATCCCGCCCTGTGCCGGCATACGGTGCAAGAATGAAGGCCAGGGAGCCTTATAGTGCAGTGCACAGAAACAAATTGTGCTTTGTGCTTTGAGAGGCCCATTCCGTGCGTGCAACACTTCATTCACACTTCTCACCTCTCATTTGATTTGAAGGGAAAAGACTGGTCTCTCGCCCCACCCTCTGTCTCACGCTCTGTTGATAGATACAGAGGGCAACCATACTCACTTCCCCATCCGGTTAGGATGAAAGCTCACATCACTCAAGGGGTTGTCGATGAAGATCGCGTCAGCAGTTGTGGAAGAGGCGTACCCAGGGAGGTAGCCATCAAATTCGAACATTGTGTTGGATAGGAATATGTCGTCTGCTAGAGGACAGGTAGTCACTTTGCAGAAAGACCCATGACACAGCGTACCAAGGGAGACAGCTTCGGAATTGGATCCTAGGGATATCAATCAATGAATCCGCTTTCTGGACTGCTGGGTGTTACCACCTTTTCCACAGCCAGCTTCTCGCCCAAGGGTGTTTATCACCTTTTCTCGGAACGAGGCCTGTTATGACAGGGAATTGCTTCCTTTTCTCTCATAACAGATTTGTTTGTTTGTTTGTTTTTTCTTTCTTCTGTTTTTTTTTTCTTTTTCTGATTTTCCCCTATTCCCGAGGGTGTTTCCACCTTTTCTCGAAGAATAGGTCGGCATGACAGGGACCTAAGTCCTTTTCTCCCATGACCGATATATATATTTTTTTCTTTCTTTTTCTTTCTTTCTTTCTTTTCTTTTCTTTTCTTTTTTTTTTCGAATTGAGCAAGAGAATGGTAGAACTACCATTTGTCAGAACCCACCTCGCCACTGATGCTGGTGGAAAATAGAGGATAAGAGATCAAGGTTGGAAGGGGGGTTTGAGGGGACAGAGGGTTGCGTCCACTTCATCAGGACTGACTGAAGAACGGCTATCAAAAGTAGCATCATAGCAAGTACAGTGCCGCGCCAACGAGGGAAAGGATCAAGTGTTCGTAATTGTCAAGATCCCCAAGGAGGGAAGTACTTCTTCAGGCGATATCCATTGATCAGAAAGGGATCATCAGAGGCATCAACGGTTTGCACTTGGACAGAACCATTAGGGTTGACTGCAAGTACCTTATAGGGGCCCATCCACCGCTGTTGGAGCTTGCCAGGAAACTTGCCAAAGCGTGAATCATAGGCTAGGACCAAATCACCTTCTTTGAACTCTTTGTGCTTGATGAAACTGTCATGGTAAGCCTTACGTCGAGCTTGCGTGGCTTCCATGCACTGTAGAGCCATCCTACGAATTTCGTCCAAACATTCCAGGTGCAGGAGACGGCGTTGCAGTGAATCATCATCCCCCAAACGCTCTTTGATCGCCACTCTCAAAGAGGGTAGTTCCAGTTCAACAGGAAAAACAGCTTCTGTACCATACACCAACTGGAAAGGTGTCTGTCCTGTTGCTGCTTTATGGGAGGTTCTGTACGCCCAGAGGGCCTCTATAAGTCGATCATCCCAATCACGACGATGTGCAGCAATTGTTCTTGTCAGAATCGAGCAGAGGATGCGATTGGTGACTTCGACTTGGTCGTTGGCTCTGGGGTAATAAGGAGTGGACTTGCGATGGCGGATCTTATACAACTCTGTCAACTCTTCCATGACTTTGTTAAGGAAATGCGTGCCTTTGTCACTTACCAGCTCTAAGGGACTGCCAAAACGGGTGATGATATTCTCGTACATGAACAGGGCTATGCTGTTACCATCGTCCCGCTTTAGGGCTTTAGCTTCACACCACTTTGTAACATAATCTGTACATACGAGGATGTATTTGTTCTGTTTCCTTCTGGTAGGAGGATCGATCGGACCTACGAAGTCAATGCCCCACTTCTCAAACGGCTTCAACGGAAGGATAGGTTGCAATGGCATGGCACTTGTCTTCGTGGGTTTCCCCATTCTTTGACAAGCATCACATCTTTTACAATAATCATAGGAATCTTTGTGGATGGTAGGCCACCAATATCCCGCTAGCAGAGCCTTCCTGGCTGTAGCTTCTCCTGCAAAGTGACCTCCACATGGCTCGTCATGGCAAGCCTTCAGAACAATCCCAATCTCTTCTCCTGCAACACATCTTCTGAGCACTTCATCTTTGCCTTTCTTGTACAGTTCACCGCCTAGCAGGGTGTAGGGGGCTGATTCTAACATGAGCTTCTTCCTTTCCCGACTAGAAATACCAGGAGGGTACTGTTGGGTTGCCAGCAGATTGGCAATGTCCGCATACCAGGGAGTGACAGTCTCTACCAAGAATAGGGAAGCATCAGGGAGGTCTGGATCATCTTGCTCCTCGTCTGCAGTTTGTGGGATACGCGACAGATGATCAGCCAGAACATGGGAACGACCAGGCTTAGTAATCACCTCAAAATCAAACTCCTGGAATAAAAGGAGCCATCTCATCATTCGTCCTTTCACATCTGCTTTGTTCATCAAGAAGGAAAGGGCCTCATGATCCACATAAAATTTAAAGTGGGTGGATAGGAGGTAGTGGCGAAACTTCTCCAGGGCAAACACCATTGCCAAGCACTCCAGCTCTGTCACTGTATAGTTTCGTCCCCTATCAGTGACTTTTCGGCTTGCGTAATAGATCGGTTGATCCAACTTTGAGGAGCCCTTTTGGCAGAGGACAGCACCTAAGCCTTCAATTGATGCATCAGTGTGTACGTGGAACTCTTTCGTCCAATCAGGAGGTTGCAGGATGGGCGCCTCTATCAGACACTGCTTCAGAGTGTGGAAGGCTTTGTCACATTCTTCCGTCCAAGTAAACTCTGCATCTTTCCTCAGAAGCTTGTGCAAGGAGGTTGCCTTTGTTGCAAAATGGGCTATGAACCTTCTGTAGTAACCCACATGGCCTAGGAATCCCCTCAACTGTTTGAGGTTGGTGGGTGCTGTCAGAGCTGCAATCTTTTCGATCTTTGCAGGGTCTGTTGATATCCCTTGTGCTGAGACAATGTGGCCCAACAGGACTCCAGAAGAGACCCCAAAGATGCATTTGTCGGGGTTGAGGGAAATCCCATACTCCCGGCATCGGTCAAAGCATTGTTCCAAATGTCCCCAGTGTTCACTGATCAAACTATAGACACAGAAGTCATCCAAATATACTTCAATAAAGTCGTGCAGATGATTTTGAAAGGTAGCCATCATGACTCGTTGGAAAGTAGCAGGGGCATTGCAGAGCCCAAATGGCATCACTCGGTAAGCGTAGGTCCCCCATTCTGTGGTGAAGGTTGTTTTGGACTGGTCGTCTTCTGCGATTTGGACTTGGTTGTATCCACTGAATCCATCCAGAAGGGAATAAAGCTCATGTCCTGCCACTGTGTCCAACAGTTGGTCTGTGAAAGGGATTGGAAAGTGATCCTTCTTTGTCTTGGAATTAAGCTTTCGGAAATCCACACATATTCGCAATTTGCCATTCTTCTTGGGTACAACCACGATGGGTGAAACCCATTCACTGTTTGCCACTGGATAAATGAACTCGGCTTCTAGAAGCTTCAGCAGCTCTGCTTTCACCAATGTGGAATAATTCGGGTTCATTCGCCTCTGTCGTTGCCGTACTGGCTTGGCATCAGGCTCCAAGTCAATATGATGTTGACATATTGTGGGATCAATCCCCTTTAGGTCTTTGTAAGACCATGCAAACACGTCCAAATTCTCTTTCAACAAGTTGTACAAGGTTGACAACTCCTCTTCTGGGAGACTGCTACCCACCTTCAAGTGGCGTTCTGTGCCTTCTGAATCCACAAAGGTTAACTGCCTTTCACCTTCTACTTCACGGATGAAGGTCCCGCGGACTGCTTCTGGATACAGATCCGACTCCTTCAAGGGAGTGGTATCCTCTTCGGATGTCCCACTAGAACCGATTTCTTCTTTTGATGGAGACTTAGGTTGCTCCTTGAGATGTTGGAATGGGATAAGGGCCGTTTCGGATTTGGTTTCAAAATTAATTACCTCTTGACTTGAAGACTCCTCTTCTGAAGATGACACATCCAGGAACGTCACATAACAGGAACCCTCTGATGCTTGTTGGGTTTGTGGGATTGGTGCTTGTTGGCACGGTGCATCATCATCTTTCTTTGGCAAGGATAGGTTAGGACGACATGAGCCACTGCTGAAAGACGGCTTGTTCTTCTTAATCCATGTCTTATAAAAGTTTTGCATATGAGAAGATCCATTTACCAGACCAAATGGTACCAGCACCATTCTGTCCCGTAGCATGAGCTCATCGGCTTCTGATACTTCTGGAACTTCTTCCTCAAATGTATCCTCTTCAAGTGGGATAGACTCTTCTGGCTCACTTTCATAATCTTCTTTGTCCATATCTTTTCCATCCTCTTCTGTCTCTGTCTCTGCTTCTGCTTCTGTCTCTGTTGCTGCTTCTGCTTCTGCTTCTGCCTCTGTAGGAGCTCTGTAACAGAAGAACAGATTCTCTGGTTCCTCTTCTGTCTCTGTCTCTGGCTTTGCTATGGCCATGTAACAGGGAGAACAGTACATCCATGCTTCTATCTCACTGTCAGAAGTGATTTCTGAAGTCATTTCTGGTTCAGGCAAAAAGTATTCACCCATTGATAATGGCTTTGCATCTTTTGGAAGTCGGCTTACAGTATCCACTGTTAAGGAATGTGCCACTGTTTTCTTGGGAAGGATCTGTTTGACAGCATCTTCGTCTGCTGATGTTCCATCTGTAGCCTCGTTAGGGGAATCAGAAGATAATTCCAAGGAGGTGGATCCATGTCCTTTTTGAGAACCATACAGTTTCAGCACCACTTTGTTGGGTCCTCGACCCAAGGTCAAGGTTCCTTTGAACCAATCCGTCCTTGCTCTGGCTTCAAAAAGCCATGGTCTGCCTAATAACAGGGGATAGGATGTACCATAAGAGTTTGGCTTCACCACCAGATAGGTTAGCCAATAATCTTTTCCAGCCACTGTAGTCTTCACATATGGGAGAATGCCCAAAGGCTTGATTCTGCTCTGATCCGCCAGTCTGATGAGCCATTGGGTTGGTTGTACACCTTGTAGGCCTAGATCCTTCATCGTCACATCCGTCATAATGTTTACTGATGAACCTCCATCAATCAGTGCATTTGCAATGAAGCAGCCTTCTATCCATACGCCAGTCTCTGGAGTACCCGGATCTAGGAAAGCATTAGCCACATCCACTTCTTTTACAGGCTCTGGAGCCTTGTTGGACTTTGTTGCTGTTGAGGGAGCAATCCTTAAACCACGTCTTTTCGTCAGTATACTTTTGAATCTTTTCCGGCAACTGGGGGACAACATCAATAATTGTCGGAATGTGAGGTTTGGTCTAAAGGTATCTAGATCTCTGACCAGATCGTATTCCTTAATCGGATCCACTGGCTTCTCTAACCGATTAGGGAATGGGGCAACACCCATTTTCATTTTTCCTCTTTCTTCCAACATAGGAATTACAGGAACTTCTTCTGCCACTTGTGGCACTTCCTCCTCTTCTGTATCCTGGACCTCTGGTCCTGTCTCTGTAACTGTCTCTGTAACTCTCTGTGGCACTGTAGGGCTCTGTACGGCACTGTTAGGCTCTGTTCTGTTCTGTTCTTCTGGTGGAAGATTGAACTTCACTGTTCTGGCAGGAGGGTTATTTTCTTTCTGGATAGGTGGTTCCTTCTGCTTTGCACGCGTGATGGCAGCAACTTCCAATTCTACCAAATTGGAGGTAGGCTCTTGGGCCTTGGACGGACTATCAGTAGCACTGTTTTTCACTGGGGCTGGGCTTGGACAGTCTTTTGCAGTGTGGCCTTCTCCTTTGCATCGACTGCATAAGGGCTTGTAATCCACTGACCTTCGAGGATTTGGACAATTTGGTGAGATGTGTCCCTTTTCTCCGCATCTGTAACACTCCACTTCTGATCTCTGACCACCGCCAGACTGTCTTCCTCTGTAACTTTGAGAAGGAAATCTTCTGGGTCCGAAATTAGGACCAAACTCTCTAGGCTTGGGTCCAATATCTTGTGTTGTCATTTTGGATTCTAGCAGGTTGAATCTTGCGTCTTCTTCCTTTCGTCTCCTATCATGCATCTCCTTCAGGGAGCAAATGTCCTCTGTATGGTTCTTCCGCAAACAGTAGGAACAGAAGGCTCCAGGGATGGTTGGTTTCCGTGTACATTCAGTGGCTAAATGGCCTGCTTGATGACACTTACCACACCAAGTATTTGACCTCATCACATCTCTTCCTGCTCCTGCAACATTGGATATGCTCGCTGTGTTCACTTTCAGCGTCTGTAGTTGCTCTGTAATCACATCCATCAACTCCTTTTTGATGTTTGCAACTGAGTTGGATAAATAATCCTTCAAGCTTTCTCCTCCTGACGTACTGGTAGGAGGGTTTTGAGGAGGTTCTGTAATCACTGCATAAACGGGTTGAGCTGGTACAGAGGGGTCTCTGTTCTGGTTCTGATTCAGAGCTCCTGTTTGAACTGTTGGCTGTTGACTCCAGTTGGTAGGGTTCCACTGTTGCTGTTGATTTTGCATTGAGGAGATTGGTTGGGACCATTGTTGTTGTGATTGAACCATCATTTGAGGCATGGATTGTGGCCACTGAGGATTTGGTGCACTGTACTGTGATACCGGGGGCATCTGTTGGTAGGGGTAGGGAACAGTCCCTGGGACTGCATTTGATGGGTACATCATTCCTGGCACCAGAGGAGGTAGGACTCCTCTTCCTGTATTCATTGCTAGTCTAGCTTCCACTTCATCGTACAGTCTTGCACCTTCTGTTGCAGCTTGCAGGGTGGCTGGTCTTTGCAGCTCCACAAACTTACGGACTTCTGGTTGTAATCCTCTGAGAAACACTCCCTTCTGAATGCCATCATCTAGATTATGGTTAGTCCACCTCTTCAGGATGGATTCCATTCGTGAGACATATGCTTCTACTCTTTCTCCAGAGGACTGACTTAGGTTCATAAATTCCTCTCTCATCCGCTCTTCAAAACCTTCACACCTGAATTTAGTGAGGAAGGCCAACTTCAGGTCGTCCCATGTGCCAAAAGTTCCTGCTGCTTGTCTTTCATACCACTGAAACGCCGCGCCCTTGAAAGTGGCGGGGAATATTGCCAACCAATGCTCAGGGGTTCTGGCATTGTTAGCCACACACGCTACCATAAACTCTGCTACATGAAGATCGGGATCTTCATTGTACTCTCCCTTAAAAACTGGCAATGGGACTACATTCGCTGGTCTGTCATCAATATTTCCAGGACGGATCTGGCTTGGAAGTGGACCTCCAGCAGGAGGAGGAAGGGCTTGATGTGCCATTGGGACTTCTGTAAAGAGTTCCACAAGGGCGTCAAAGGCGGCTTCTGCTGCGAGCTCGCTCTCAGCCTTGATTTTTGCTTTCTCTCTTCTCACGTACCTCTGGACTCGTTCTAACGCTTGCCTTTTTATTGCGTCATTCATCAGGGGGTTGGCTCCACTATGTTGTTAGTGCTCCACAGAGGGTTAACAGAAGGCTTCAGTCTCTGTAGGACTCTCTTGCCAACATTTCTTCTACTTCTTTCTTTTCAACGTCCCTGAATTCTACTTTCATGCCACTGCACAGGGGAAGGTATTCGGTTCTGAAGGTGTCAAAATGCATACGTCTGAGCATGGTGGTGGTGCCATCATCATAGTAATGCCAGCTTCTGATGGTTTCAATAGTGTATGTTGTGAAAAACACTTTGTCTACCAACTTCCAGTGGGTTGCTAATTGAACAAACAGAAGATTATCAGTATACCAAGCATCCCATGTATCTTGCTGTTGAGCGTCCACGAACAAATTCCAACTCTTTTCCTTCTTGTCTTTGTGAACCTCTACAGACCAAGACTCCTGAAGCTTCTTCACAATCTCCCACTTGATGTTGTCTGGAAACTTCTCAATGAATGCCAAATCTTCCATGGATGTTCATTCTCTCTGTTTTTACTCTTCAGTTTGTTCCCAAACAGTTTGCCACCAAGATGCAAGTTTCTGCTGCTTCAATAGGAAGAGGAAACTGTCCACCACATAGAGCATGCATCATGATGGTGATGTGTTTCTGCCATTGTGGGATGAACTTCTTATGGAAAGTGGCTTTGATTATGAGGAATTCCAACTCTTCAGTGGAAGAAGGAACTTTACAAACATCCATTGAATTCTTCTCTTCTTGGCAATGCCAGTTCCTTCATTTTCAGCCTCTTTTGGTGCTTGTTGATGGCAAGTTTCCCCGGCTGCGCACCAAAAACATGGAGCCCCGAGAGGAACACCAAGGAAAAGGGAATTCTCTTGCAAGAAAATCTATCTTGTAACATCAACAAGCTTGTTTTTCATATTTCATATGATCACAATGAAGAAAAGAACACCAGGCACAACAAATCTTCATGCAGCATCATGTAAATCTCCCACGGTTTTTAATAGAATCAACCATATTCTTCAACATCTTCATAAAATCCATCAATAGACCAAAGAAAGCAAAGAAGTACACCATCTTTGAATGGAAATACATCACATAGTATTCATCTTCAATATCTTCATAGTCTTCTCTCTCAATCTCTCTTATACAATCACTCTGTTTCAGTAGAATTGGCTATCTCTGACTCTCTCTCACACACTCCATCAATAATACATCATATCCTCACTACAATCTCTCAAAATTACTCTCAATAATCACTCTTAGGTCGTGGATACCCCTCCCAAGAGGTATGTCTGATATGAAGGGTCACCAGAGCCACTACAGTGTCTCTTCACAGCTCACTACTATCACTTCACTCTAGTCTTCACTTGAGTCTTCAGCAGCTTCTTCTTCCACTTCTTTCAGCTCTTTTGCACTTGTATTCACCTCTTTCCAAGGCTAGAAAACTTTCCCAAAAGTCACACATACATTCCACAGAACACTTACAGAACAGTCTACAGAACAGTACCAGAACAGCTACAGTACAGAAGTAGAACAGAAACAGAACAGAAGCAGAAGCTCTACAGAAGACCTACAGAAGGTTACAGAAGGTCATCAAAACCTCATAACTCACTCTCAAACCATTTCAAACTCTCACAAAACATTCACTAAGCTTTCACAATATCTCATTCTTCATCAATCAATACTCCATCCCTCCTTACAGAAGACAATCAGAACAAAACAGACCAAAACAGAGCAAAACAGAAGGTATACAGAACCAATCAGAACCTATCAGAACATCACAGAACCATCAACAAACATCATGATCTTCCAAAACACAATCATTATCATCTAAAACACTCTCAATCCACTTCCAAATCAATCAATCATCCCATAAAATCAACCATTCAGCTCTCAAAAACAACAAAAATCAGCCAAAAAACAAGTCATTTCAACACTCAACACATAAAGAGAACAATAAAACTTTGTATTGTTTCAGTTCTTAAACTATGGTATGACATCATCCTCCCTCTCACAATTTAAATTTTGCTACGGTGTATAGGTGTAGAGGTTCTTTTATGCTATTTTTTTGTATGTAAAAGCAATAAATACACATTTTAAGATAAAGAAAAAGGGCTAAACTGAGGCTTAATCTCATACTTTAGCTCTATCGGACATTCACATACATAGATCTTATTTTTTCATTTTTTTCGAACGCAAGAAACCCATTTTTTTCCATTTTTTTATATTTACTTTTAATA
Source organism: Lygodium microphyllum (assembly GCF_053477565.2). Taxonomy (NCBI): domain Eukaryota; kingdom Viridiplantae; phylum Streptophyta; class Polypodiopsida; order Schizaeales; family Lygodiaceae; genus Lygodium; species Lygodium microphyllum. The sequence goes on from NC_141150.1 coordinate 74,435,350, forward strand.
GAAAACATGTATTTTATGGTTTTTTTCTTATGACTAACCATTTGAACTGAAACTCAACATTTTTCCTTAATTTATCCCATGTCCACTCATTTTTCTCCACTCAAAAGCAAAAAAACTATCAATTTCCATCAAAATTAGTGTTTTTCGAGTTTTGAAAATTTATAATTGTTGTAAATCAATATGGGTTCTACACAACAGTAATTACAGCCCTCAAATATAATGCAAGGAACATTTAAATAAAATTTCAGTCCATGTGCACACCATTTAGACCATGAACGATAAAAAACAAGCGAAATTCTTTCATAAAATAGAGCATACCACCTTTTTGCGTGTTTCCGGCTTTTTGAATATTTAATTGGGACTATCTATCGAACAAACAGCCATGGATTTCAGTATAGATCCTTAGCCTTCAGCCTCCTCAGCCTCTTGGAACAATCCAGTGCCTCCCGGACAAGCATCCATCACCTCTATCAAGCGTGGCAAAAGATGGCGCCTTCATCCTCTGCTCACGAAAACAAGGGCCTCCCCCTCCATCACCATTTTCATTTTTTAGTTGGGCTTCCTAAAGGGAGTCCCCAAAATTCATGCCCTTTGGACTCTCTTAAGTCCTTTCCCACTTGGCCTTTGGCCTTGGCCTCCCGGGCATCCCCTCTTCCTCGTTCGGTACCCGATTTGAAGTCTGAAAAATTCTGGCAGTTCATCCTGAAGTCCTCCACTGCTGGGCATCTCGCAGGGTCTCGTCTGACATGCCAAAAATTTTTGAAAATTCACCAACTTCTGTCGAGTGGCTCTTTTAAGCACTTTCGAGCATTGCCGCTTAAAATCGTACTGATTGCAACCGCCACCTTCGACGAAGTCTATTTTTTCCCGAAAATTAAAAAATTTTGGCTATTTTTAAGCACTTTTCGGTGTCAAAAATCATCTGTCATTGATGACCATGGGATAGGGTGACTCAGCCCATCGAATCCCACGAACATATCTGCACATAAACACAACCACAAAGAGCATCAAGCTGATACAAAATAGATACACAACAAAACACAACACAGCTCTCACCTTATCCCCTTGACAAAACCAAGACATGAAATACACGAGGAGTAGGTCTAGCATAATCTGATAGAAAGTCTAAAGATAGTCACTAACCAACGGCTCCAACATAGCCAAGCTAAAAAGAAATATCAAAGAGGTCATCCTAAGTGGTGGTCTGAACTACCTACCTAACTAAGGACAACTCAACTAGGAGCTTCTACTAGGTGAGAACTCCTATAGCCTAATCAACAAATAGTTTCTTTTAGCACATTGCTCTTTTAGCCTCTTATTTTCCACACTCGGCGTGTAAAAATGAGGGAGCTAAGCGTAGTGACCCAAGGAGAACAGGGCATCGGCCTCAGGTCCTGTCTCGGTACCCAAGAACCTACCAAGCCCTCACAAGGCGACATTGAATCCTTTTTTAAGACTCACTTTTATTTTCGCTCCAATGTTCTTGTACATTTCCTATTTTTCAGCTAGAAGCCACCCCTAGGAAGACAAGGCATCGGCCCCGGGTCTTGTCTTGTCCCCAAGAATCTACCAGGCCTTCGCAAGGCGATAAACAACAGCTCAAGCATTTTTCTTTCTTTCCTTTTCTATTTTTATAGGGGTTAGAACCCCTTTTTACACACCTCTGTATATTATATATTTTCTTTCGGATAATTAGGATTTTGCCTCTTTCCATCATTATTTTAGTAGGCTTCTCTAACTGCCTCACAACTAACAGGAACTCCTAGAACGGCTGCCTACTAGATTAGCAGAACATGGTCACTAGAATTGCCTTCTAAAACAAGTCTTTTAATGCCTGAAAATGCCTTTGCAAGAGGCAATGACTACTTAGACCTTCCCCAGACATATAGAGCCTAAACATGGGACTTCATGTCTCGAGTGCTGGTCCCTAACAAACAAAAGAAAGTAACCCTTACATGCACATATGTCATTAATTGCTTAAGGGAAAAGACTTGGAAAGGGGACAAAACTACCTGGATTTGCCACAAGAAGCTCCTTCACAGCAAAGGCTCCCTCCAGCGACTTCATCAACCTGTATGATGTAATTACTACAACAAAAACCCATTAACTGTACTTGCATCAAACATACATGAATCCCTCTTGGCCTAAAGAAATCAAACATGACACGACAAAACTAATTGGCCCTCCTGGCCTAAGGAAATAGATCATTAAAACCTTAAAAGAACTGGCCCTCTTGGCCTAAGGAAATAGATCATTAAAACCTTAAAAGAACTGGCCCTCTTGGCCTAAGGAAATCAAGCAAACCAACTCATATAGATCGCTCCTTGGAAGAAGGCAGATATACAAAAATACGCTCCATTCCAAGGGGAAAAATAGGGCTCTCAGCCCTAAACTAAATGCATCAAGTTGTGACCCATACCTCCTACATATATAGCAAGAGGCGTACGCATAACATGTCATCTGATCAACCTATGGGTCTAGGATAATAGTGCTAGATGGGTTTCGTCCACTCTTCGCATTATCCATATCAACCATCACCTGCCATATAACACTTGATCTGATAACATTCTCCACAAGCGACCAGGTCCTGTCTCATTATCAAGAGTGACATCTAGACTAGGACCGCAGTTGAAGAAGAGGTCCTCTTTTAGCTGAGGAATCTGCAAACTGATTCCAATAACGTGGAATGAGCTAAAGAGATATGCTCTCAAATTCATCAAGTAGGGTTATGGCAGTGCGATGATACATATGAAGGATGGGATTTCGGATTGTATATGTTCTTATTGAGTTGATTTAAAATCAGCTGGGAATCCCCCTTTACCAACAACCACCACATACCACCTGTCTCAGCAATATTCAGTCCCATAATCAAGGCTTTATACTCAGTCATGTTGTTAGTGAATCCTACCCCAAGATAAATAACTAATTTCATTGTAACTCTACGTCGGGGATCTCAGATAACTACTCCAATACTCCCTTTTCTATTAGGCCCCCGGGATGCTCCATCAAAGTATACCGTGTACGTCCATAATGGGTTTACACAACTAGCCATCAAGAACTCCCCTGTTCGTAATTATGATAGTCAAAATTCAACATATTGAGAGGATGAATCGATGGCTCCATTCCACCTTCTTCATTAAACTCAACACAGATACTTGTCAAAATTTGCAAACAGTGATGGTAGAAAACATTGATCTCCCACACAAAGGTACCGTCTTCTTGCTCAATCACTTTGTATCCCTTGCTCCACTAGATCATCTTTCCTTGATGATATCTTTGCTCGAGATATGGGTGCTCCAAATAAGGGATTAACCACCCCATCAACTAGTTTAAGCTCTCCTGCAGGTCTCAAATTAACCCTAGCATATACCTGCAATGCATTTAGCGCGTTAGCATATTCAGAAATAATAAGGTTTAATCTTATTAAGATTAACCTTATTCTTAAATTCCACTCCCTATAGATCAGCTAATAAAGCCGTGGACTTACTTTGACCTATCCGAGCTATCTTGTAAGGGGCATCCCATCTAGGTTCTAGCTTTCCTGGAAATAGCTTTCTACGTGCATTGTAGTATAGAGCTAATTGCCCTTTCTTAAAGGTATATTTCTTTGCTTTTAGATCATGCAACCACTTCATCCAACATTTAGCCACTTTCTGGTCCAAATAGACTCTGCAATTTAAGTTCATCCAAGTGGGCTATAGTCATAAACCGCTCAAATAGGGCATCTTCATCACCCAAAGAATGATTGATTGTGAATCTTATGGTCGGCAACTCAATTTCTAAGGTCAAGACACACTCCTCCCCATAAACTAATTTGAATGGGGTGTGGCCAGTGGCTCGCTTAAATGTCGTGTTATATGCCCAAACTGCCACCACATATAATTTTGTATCCCAGTCACACTTCTTTTCAAAGACTATTTTGGATAGGATATCCACAAGTTGCTTATTGGAACTTTCAACTTGTCCATTGGCTTGTGGATTATAGGGGGTCGTCTTGTTATGCTCAAATTTTCATGCTTCAATCAGGATTTTAATCACATTGTTCAAAAAATGGATTCCACGGTCCAATACTATTTCCTTTGGCAGACCAAAACGACAGATGATTTGGTCAAGTAGGAAACTGGCAGTCTCTTTTGCATTGTCTTGCCTCATCGCCCGTGCTTCTGACCACTTTGTAAAGTAATCACTTGCTACTATAATGTATCTTTTCCGAGTAGTAGACGACAGGGTAATATGTCCCACAAAATTGATGCCCCACTTCTCAAATGGAAGGGTAGCCATAATCGGTGTAAGTGGACGCTTCCTATTCCCTCTACTATCATGTCTTTGACATGTATCACATCTCTTGACATAGTCAAATGAATCCTGGAAGATGGATGGCCACCAATACCCAACTCTTAAATCCTTTTATGCCATCAACCGCCTAGGAAAGTGCCCTCCACAAGTGGAGTCATGGCACTCTTCCAATATAAATGGGACCTCGTCAAGAATCACACATCGATGATAGATATCATCAACACCATGCCGATATAGCATTCTTGCGATCAAGGAAAACTTCAATGCCTATTGTTTAATTTTCCTCTTCTTTGATTTTAATAAAGTAGCTCCAGTCTCTCTCGTAGAAAGGTAGTGCGTTATAGCAGCATACCAGGAGGGAATAGACACTGTATCAATCTTGAACAAAGTTTCCATATCACTTCCTTCAGTCGAGACCTCTTTTGGCTCTCCGAAATCCACAAGACACTCTACAATGCCCTGAAGCTTCCGTGGTTTGCTCTTAATCTCGTAATCAAATTCTTGCAAAGTGATTAACCACTTTGCTAAATGATCACGCAACTTTAACTTATTCAACAACAATCTAAGCCATTCCGCCTTCATATAAAAAACCACATTCTCATAAAGAATGTAGTGCTTGAACTTTTTGGTCGCAAATATCATTGCAAGGCACAACTTCTCCATATAGATGTAGTTGATTTCCGATATGCCCAACTTCCAACTAGCAAAAGCTATGGGATGGTACCACTTCTCCTCCCAAATTTGGGACAAGCAGCAGCTAATACTATACATGGTTGCTGCTGAAAATATATAGAACATTTCACCCCTTTTAGGTGCTTTTAAAACAAGTGCTTTGGCAAACTCTTGCTTCACATTGTCAAAAGATACTTTGCAAGCATCACTCCATGCAAACTGACAATTAAAAGACAATAGGTTTATCAGTGGCAACATTATTTCTGTTAGGGCATTGATAAACCTTCGATAATACCCTACCGATGACAAAAAGCTATGCACTTCCTTTGGAGTACGCGGCGGACTCATGGAGACTATGATCTTGATTTTTTCAGGGTCAGTCACAATCCCTACGGAACTGACCACATGGCCTAACAATAGCCCATAAGGCACTCCAAAGACATGCTTCCACTAGTTGAGAGCTATGCAAAATTGTCTGCAACGCTCGAAACACTTCCGCAAAATAATCTACTGCCTTTCTCTTACGGTGGCTGACCCCAGCTCATCAATGAGTACTTTCAACTCCTTTGGGGAGATGTCACCAAAGGTCTTGTCGGTTATTCTTTGCCATGAACCAGGTGCATTACATAACCTAAATGCCATCACATGGTATGCAAAGATACCGAAGACAGTGATAAATGTTGTTTTCAGTTATTCTTGCTTAACAATCGCCATTTGGTTATACCCTGCAAAGCAATCCATGAACGAATATATTTCCCTACCCACCAATTGATCCAAAATTTGGTTAATAAATGACAATGGGTAGTAATCTAATAGTCTATTTATTTAGCTCTCTAAAGTCTACACAAAGACGGTGGATTTGATTATTATTCTTCTTTTTAATCACAACTGGCGAACACCATTCAGTATGCTGAACTGGGAAGATCAAACGCACCTTCTGCAACTTCTGAAGCTATTCAAATAGCCCATCCCTTAGTTCAAAAGGCATACACCTTACTTTCTGATGTATAGGGCAGGTTCCTTCCTTTATAGGAATGGTATGCACAGCCAGATTGGGAGGAATACCCCTAAGTTCAAGCAAAGATGTCGCAGAACTCCTGAATCAGGGACACATAGTCCTCTCTCTCTTTCAAACTGAGCATGGAACCTAGTTTGATTGGCCGTGAATCATTAGGCATGCCAAGGTCCAACTCAATAACGTCCGCATCTCTTATTCAATCTTGAGTCTCTATCAGTTGATTCAAGGTTATCTGATAAATATCCTCTATAGTGGACCCTTCCTTAGATCCATCGCTCGATGATATCTCACTACCAGATGGATCATCTACTATTTCTAGTTCATTGGAGGATAATGGACCTCTCTCACTCTGAGGAGACTTAGGGTAAGCATCCACTATTACACGATGGGCACCTCGACCTAGAATCACTCGACCAGCAGGTATATCAACTTGACAGTTTGTCCGTAGAATCCATGGCCTGCCTAGCAAAACTCGATAGCTAGGATGTCCTACAAACCTTATCACCCTAAAGTCCAAATAGCATTCCATGCTCGCAATTGTAACATGGACTTTAGTGATACAATCTTCCGGTTGTCTTAGACTATCATCAGGCATCCTAAGAAGTATGGAGCTATCTTTTTGGATCCCTAGACCTAACCTGTCCATCAAATCTAAACTTGTGATATTGTCGGAGGATCCAATGTCCACAATAGCATGCTCCACTAATATTCCATCCACATATGCTGAACCCTAGGGCAATGCTTTTCAGCATGATCGAACCAATCTTCTCCCACTCTAGCTATGCCCAAAGGTTCTACAATATACCCTATACGTAGGATTTTCTTGAATTCCTTGCGTGCTCCTAGAGAAAGTTTAATCAATTGTAGGAGATTTACATCTGGTTTAACTTCGCAAAGAGAACTTGCTAGGTCAAAGTCGTGGTAGTTAGCCAAAGTTCTCTTCTTGCGCTAAACCATTCTCTCCTTTGGTCTTTCAATCGGCTTTGGTGCCTCTTTTTTAGCCTTTACCTTCTTTCTTGACAATCCTTTATCCTTCTCGAGATCAACTTTACTACCAATAGGTCTTAAAGGTCCACCTTCCATATCAGGATTTAGGACTCACTTTTCCCTAGCATCTTGCTTAGGTCTTCCCTCGACAAGTTTTACAATTCCTTTGTCACCCTCTTTGATCTTTTGACCTCTTGTTACGGCTCCTGGATTAGAAGTTTTAGCATCATTGAAACATACGGCCTCAATAAGGCTGACTCCACTACCATGAGGCAACTCCTCTACAGTAGCCTTTCCTCGTTGTAGTATTTGTCTTGGTCCCTCATCTTGCTGGGGATTATTCCCTTGTGGGTGATGGTTAACTGGACCTAGTTGTTTACTCCCTTGTTGGAGAGAACTAATCTTACTCCAACACGTAGCAGCTAAGTGGCCAGACTTTCCACAAATATCACATTTGACATTCGTGCAATTCCTAGGGAAATGTTGGCCACCACACCACTTATAGCTGAATCTTGAGGGGGCACCCTCTTTAGGGTGTTGACTCCCTATGAAATTTTGCTGCTTCTTAAGAAAATTGACGTCCACAGCTATTTGTCTATATTGTTCATAGATCATATCAGTATAGTGCTTCATCATATCCTTAACTTTGCCAAGGACATTAGAGGCACTCGACTCATAGCCGCGATCATATATTTGTCATCCCATCCACTTAACAACTTGATTAGGAATTGGCCACTGACCTACTGGGACGACATTAGGATTCATTGTTTGGCTTCCACCACTTAGTGGGCTAGTCTGACTAGCCATAGGCATAGTCATGCTAGGAGGAGCTGGTAACATAGGAAAATTTGGCATGATACTCCCTCTCCCATTCGCATTTAACATGGGGTCCCCTTAACTCCCATTGGTCAAGGCCAAATTATTACCATTTCAATTTATCCTTGCTGCATAAGACACTTGCAAGCGCGACTCCACTCTTTCTACTTGGGTAATAGCAGTGTCAATGTCGGCCAAAGCGACACTACTAAGCTGCACTTGGATATTGAAATCCAATCCATGTATGAAATATTGCAACTGTGAACCCCCTGGAATGAGAATATAAGTATTAAGTTTGCGAAGAACTTGCTTTAGTTTCTTGGCATAGGCCTGGACATTCTCATTTGTCTCTTGGCGTGTTACATTCAAGACATGCAACCAATAGTGTCCACCCTTCTTAGCAGCAAACTCTCTACGAAAAGCCGTAAAGAATTGGGCACTGCTAATTATGGTTTCGGCTTCTAGACCATGATACCACACTGTTGCTCTTCCTTTTAACATCATGTTGAAGAACATCACTAGGTGTCCTTGGTCCTGGATTCGATAGTTGAACATGAGTGTTTGGAACTCCTTAATATGGAGTTCTCCATCTTCTTCTGCTAACCCATGCAAAATGGGCAAAAGTGCTCCTAATGCCGATAAATATGATGTACTTGCTGGAATTGCGATGGGTTGTACCATGGCTACAATTGGATTGACAACAAGAGTTTGTGTAGGTATAGCTACACCCCCACCTATTGTGGGTTGATTAACTAGAAGAAGGAAAGTACCAAGACTTCCATTTGCACTCGAAGAGCTACTTGTAACACTTAGGTTCCTAGAACCACTACCGCTTATGTGTAACGGGCTCCTCCTTTGAGGAGAATAGCATCTTACAATCTCCAACTGCCATCTAGCCCTCTCAACACGTTCTGCTTTTTGTATTTCGGCTTGACGGTCCTTATCAGAGGACATAAACCGAATATTTGGTCCCTAAAAGCCCTAGATTGGAGAACGACCACTTGTTGGCGGCTCCTGAAAAACATACCACTGATGGAACCTAAAATGGGCCAATACTGGCTATAGCGCTAGCTGGACCTCTAACATGCACAAGACAACCCCACGGCCTCGCGGTCAGGAGCGTCTACTACAGGACACATTGCCCTGCCATCGTATGTACATTTTGCATTTGTATCATGTTTACAGTCCACCTCTTAACCTTGTCAGACTTCTTAGAGGGAGACCCTACACATTTTGGTATAATTCACCACACGTAGAATAACATAGGAGGCACCCCTCGGCGGTTGATTGCTGCGGCCCCACTATGACCTTCCTACACCTTGGGGAATGGCCCCTCGATGCATCACTAACACATATAACACATACATATATCATTCCAGGAATGTACCAGTCCTCACTTACTTGTCCCCTTGGACCCACCATCTAGACCTACAGCTTAGCTGCCTTACTCTCTCCGGCGTGGGTCATTTATCATTCAACCAAGTGCTATGCATACCAAGAATAGATACCATGTGTATGATTTATGCAATGGTGTATGCCTTATTGTGTACAAATAATTATGGTTTGAAATCAACCTATGCGTCATGCAAAATAAGCTCTTTTAATGAATTTCCGCTAATACGAAATGCTTCGTTGTATGAGCCTAGCACCAAGGCAACCCTCGTGCTGCTAGATCCATTATTTCTAAATAAACCGGATCCTAAATGTTATGCATAAAGAGAACAATCAGACTTTGTATTATTTCAGCACTTAAACCATGGTATAACATGATCCTCCCCCTCATCATTTAAATTTTGCAACGGTGTATAGGTGTAGAGGTTCTTTTATGTCATTTTTTTGTATGTAAAAGCAATAAATACGCACTTTAACACAAAGGACAAGGTCCAAACTAAGGCTTAACCTCATGCTTCAGCCCCATCAGACATTCACATACATAGATCTTATTTCTCTGTTTTTTTCGAATGCAAGAAACCCATTTTTCCCATTTTTCTCTATTTTTTCTATTTTTTAAATAGAAAATAGGCATTTTCTAGTTTTTTTCCTATCTAATTTTTATAGAAAATAGGTATTTTTCCCGATGGTGAGAGGTCACTCAATGAGGAATCCATTACGCAAGAGCAGGCATGTGTGCCACAGGGGCTCTGGCCGTAAATCTCTCAATTGATCCTAGGAACTGCTTGACCCTCACATGAATCAAGAAAGGATCCTGGAGTTCGCGGTACTAGTAAAGGGATGGAAATCTTGGAGGGGATTTCTTTTCTTTTGCGTAAATAGAAGGAAAATTCCTATGAACAAATGTTTATCTTCTATGTAGGCAGAAGGGGAAAATCATTGTAAATAACTTTGTGAAATAATAAATAAATATGTTTTGCCAAAAGAATATATTCTCTATCTTTATGTTGTGTCTTAAAATTATGTGAAGTAACCTGTGATAATGGGTTAATTAACAAAGCTGCTTTTATATGTCACAACTTAATGTGATAGGTAATTAGAAAACTAAAGAAAACCATTTGTGGGAAGTGGGTGGGCGAGATCCCTGACGCGGATCCGACTTAGGGATGGGTGGTCCTCAGTGTGGTGGGAGCTTCTCTCAAGAGATTGAACAAAATGTTAATTATGGAAAAATTAGGCAGAGCCGAGTGTTGACTTACCTAGGGTCAAGTCTTAAAACCTTGCTAAAAAATTATCTTAGGAAAAAGGTGCAGTGGATGTGCTAAAAATTCTTTAGGGTTCCTTGAATCCTAACTAGTTAATGGAAAAAAGCATTGCACTCCATGAACCAACGGTAACTATGATCGCTCGAGTCGGACGAGAAGCCCTTGTGGGACACCTCTGATGGAGCTAACTGATGTATCGAGATCTCAGTTGTCAAACTAGAACCTTGAGCTTGCAAATTGATCCTCGTGGGAAGGGCTGATACCTTCTCTTGGGGTGGACCTTGGAAACCTAGATGATAGACCTCATGCATTCTCGCGAATGCTAAGCAGAGCCGTCTAGGATAGTTTCCAAATGAACCACTAAAATGTGTAACCCAAGGAATTGTTAGGCAAGCATATGACATGTGGTATTAGAGCATAATTGAAATTAAAAATATCTATGGTTTTTAAGACCAATTTTTCTAAGTAATAACCATCCTGCTAATTGTTAAGGGATAAAGTTTGACAGAATAATGAAGTCTCGAATCAATTCCTTGTTTTTCAAGCAATGTACACATCTGCATTGAACTCCATGGATGGCGAGTGGAGAAGAGAAATGATGAGGATACTCGAACGCCTATATGATCCATCCCTTGTGAATCACGAAAGAAGATGGTTCTAGGATGAGTGTTACTATTATATTGAGGCCGATTGATTCTTCAACATAGAGACTTATCTAAAATGCCTTGAATGGATGAAAAATTTAAAAGTAGTTGAGGCCTTTATCTTTTGTCTGTCCAGAATGAATCCACTTATGATTACCAATGGTCGAAGATACATCTAGACCATTATGTCTATGACAAGGTACTGAAAGTAATCCCAACCGACACGATTATAATCCAAGGACATCATAAGTATTGAGATTACCATATCCATGGCTTTCCACATCTGCCATTTCCATAGTATAGGTTTCTAGACATAGACAACAATTGGCCTACTTTCTTCTACATGGATGTAACTGATATCTATCCCTAAAAAATAAAGATATAATGATATCCTATTTTGAAAATTGTACATAGCATCCAGTCTAACCTATCAATGGTTATGTATCTCTACTTTTAAACATCTACCATTTGTAAATATCCCTTACTTGTAAAAATCATACTTTATGGACATTGATATTAAAAGATAACAATGGCTAGTTTTTGTAAAAATATTATGCTCTTTAGCCCATCATTGTTTTACAAAATTAGTAAGATATGTTAATGTGGAAATGAAGCTGAAAAGTTTAAGCACGAAACTAATTCGTGAAACTTATGATAACCCAGGGTAATACAACTATTGCTAGTCCGCCGACTGAAATTCAGGAGAAGAAGTATCTCCTTAAGCAGGTTATGTTAGAATATCAAGCTCATAGTATGTATGACCGACATTAGTCTTGTCTAGCTGTATCAGCAAGTGTGGGACATTAAATAAGTCGATGGTCTTAGACCCAGTGTGAATGGTCCTACGGACCTTAGTACTATTGTATACACTTATGTTATGTTAGTAGTCTATGAAATAATGGAAGATGATGAACGACCTGAAGGTCAGGTTGCTGCTCCATTACATTTTCTCTCTCCCTCTCTCTTCCAACATGGTATCAGAGCCATCATGGATGGGCTCTTGAAGGCATGAAGCTGTGAGAAAGAACTGCAACCTGAAGACTCAGGGCAATGGTTGAAGAGAAGCAGGCTAATAGTGTGCAGGCTGTCATTGTATCTGTGAAGGTATGCATTTTGTCATTTTGGGTTGTCATTATACAAGAGGGTTGTCCTGGCCTGTTTGAAGCATTATAGAGGCTTCATTGAGCACTCAAGAGCAAGCATCAACTATCCTTGTGGAGCATACCTGCTGCTGAAACCCCCAGGGCTGCTGGCGTGTTTGCGCCTGATCTTGAATGGTCATTTTCTGCTACTAATGAAGATATCAATCACTACCTAGTTGATCTCCAGCTTGAAAATGCTTCTTGGAAGGTCCTTTGATGCCTTGATAAGCCATTGCTTGGTATGGAGCTGATTTATGAGCTAGAACAGTGAGCTTTAGATCTAAAATACAGTCCAGATCGGTTATTACAAACAGGGAATACACAGCATGTATGTATCTCCGACATGAGATTTGAGCATAGATATGCTTATGTAGACATATGTATTGGTTGGTATGCTTATGAGCTGAGGTCTTGGTGGCAAAAATATTCAAATCTGGAATTTTTTAATGGTTGGAAACTGTCATTGAACAGGGCAGCATACACTAGAGTCCTCCTGAAGATTTGAAGTCATTTGATGAGCATTTTGAGCTCTACTGAAGTGAGGGTTCATTCAAGAAGCATATATACTGAGTTTGATGCATTTGGATTGCATTTTACTGATAAAATATTCAGATCTCAAAATTTTATGACAGACTGAAAACTGTCATAAAACTGTCATCATCATACACTCATTGACTTGAAGAAATACTTGCCTTTTGTTACCTACAGGGAGTTGTATGGTACAGGATATGATTGTTGAATGCTATGAGCATTGAGATGAACATTGAAGGCTCTTAAAAATTGAAATCTAAATCAAAGAAAAAATGCTTTGACAGTGTATTGGCTGGTCATAAACAGTCCATGTACTTTTTGACATTACTTCTTGAAGACAGAGAGCCTGCGAATGCCCGTATGGTTATGTATTGATCCCTACACATAGCGGCATATGTATGAAGTGGCTTGAGGATCTCTTGGGTGGAAATACATCTTGGTTTGACATTTTATTGGCTGTATACAATCTGTGAGCAGATTTATATCACTTGTACTTGCTGGATATGCATTGTTTTGTGTCCGTATGACTGTCTAGTTGCCTACATATACTAGCAAATGTCTGGGAAAGTTTGGAGCATGTATGACATGTTTTAAAGTGCTTTTTGACAGTAAATTCACTGCTGGTTACTGAAAAATTATAGGTCTCAGACTGCATATTCTCTTTACTGCAATAAGCTTGCATGACACAGAGTTACAATACCTGCAAAGTCTATGTACTGAGACTGATGTACCTACGGGTTATACCACATGTTTGTGGATGTTTTTGAGGTTGTAAAGGGCTGAAATACCCTGTTTTTTTGTAGAGAATAGTTGCAGAAAACTGTCATAAACAGTCAAGGACTGAGGTTGGTCAGAGTGACTTGTTGGCTTGCAGGAAGTCAGGCAGTGACTAAATAGTGTCTGATACAACATGGCAAAAGAACTGACAACATAACCCAGATAGTGGGGAAAAATCTTGACAGTAACAATTATGCCATATGGAAGTTCCGCATGGAGACCTTCTTAATAGGGAAAGGCTATTGGGAGTTGGTGACTGGAGCGGAAGCTGAACCTGAACTCCCAGATCGACCTACGGCTGATCAGAGACGATTACACTGAGCTTGGACAGAAAGAGCTCGTAGAGTCTTGCACTGGCTCTCTTTATGTATCTCAAATTCCATGGTAATGAAAATAATGAATTGCAGCTCTCCTAAGGATGCATGGGACATTTTGGTCAAGTATTATGGCACAACCACAAGTGCTAGGAAGATATAGCTGAAGCAGAAGTTTAACAACATGGAGAGGAAGAGCAGATCTATACAGGATTATGTCACGGAGGTTAAGACAATTGTGGATCAGTTGTTGGCATCTGTTGGTTCATAGGTTGAAGATGAAGACATGGTTGTTGTGACCTTGAATGGCTTGGGGCCTGAGTATAAGTCTTTTGACACTTTTGTGTCTGTGCGGGCTGAAATGCCTGATTTCAATGAGCTGGTTGCATTGCTTATCCATGAAGAGGTTAAGGCTTGGTTTGGCTACAGGATCTAGCAGTTCTAAAAACAAGGATGTAGTTTTCTATTCCAATCAGCGTGGTCGTGGAAACTGTGGTAGAGGCTATGGATTTGGCAGAGGAGGCCAACAAAATTCATCCTATGGCAATAACAACTAGCAGGTACCAAATGCAAGAAGTGGTGGAAACTTTAGAGGCAGGGGGAGATCTAGCCCTAGAGGTAGAGGCTCCTGGAAACATCAGCGTCCATCTGACAATTCGAACAAGGATAAGGATTGTCATTACTGGGGAAAGTATGGACATATTGCCAAGGACTACTGGAAGAAGCAGGGCAATCAGAAAGGCAAACAACATGGGCATTTTGCTACATCTAGTCAGGCAGATGATACTTCAAGAGATAGATTGTTTGCCATGCAGTATGTAAAATACAGAGTTGTTGAAAAATCCACTGATGATGCATTTTGGTATATTGATTCAGGGGCATCGAACCATATGACTCCTCATGGTGATTGGTTCACTGATATGGTGGCTGAAAAAAATGGCTATGTCTGTACAGGTGATGACACGCAGCATAGCATTGAGCATAAAGGCAAAGTGCCTCTTGTGGTTCATGATGGCAAAAATAAAAATTTGCATGATGTATTGCATGTTCCTTCGATTATGAAGAACGTACTGTCTGTTGCTTAGATGACGGAGCAAAACTTGCAGGTTAGATTCAACAAGCATGGTTGCTTTATTGAAGAGTTTGGTAATGGATGCAAGTTAATAGCTCCTGGTCACAGGAATGGCAGAATGTTTACTCTTGATGCTACCTTTTCAGAGCTGAATTCAGCCATGCTTGCCCATGGTTCTAGCACTATCAGAGACTTGGAAATTTGGCACAAGAGAGTGGGACATGTAAATTTGCAAAGGCTGCAAATTATGTAGAAAAAATAGCTTGTTACAGGTTTACCCAAGTTCCAATATTCAGATATTGGTCATGTATGTGATGCTTGCCAGTTTGGTAAGCAGTCAAGGTTGCCTTTTGTCAGGCATGTAAGGTAGAGTACACGTGCGTTGCAGTTAGTGCACTCTGATGTTTGGGAGCCAGCCCATAATGCGTCCATGGGAGGCTCCAAGTATTATGTTACATTCATTGATGATTACAGTCGCTATACTTGGGTTTACATTCTGAAGACAAAGGATGAGGTGTTTGCTGTTTTTCAGCAGTTTAAAAAGCAGGTTGAAAAGGAATTTGACTGTTATATCTCTTGCTTGAGATCAGATAGCGGTGGGGAGTATGTGTCAAATGAGTTTGACAACTTTCTGGCTGAAAATGGCATATGTAGGCAACTTACCTGTAGCTACACTCCTCAGTAGAATGGGGTAGCTGAAAGGAAGAACAGGGTCTTGATGGAAGTTGCTTGTGCCATGATGAATGAGAAGAAGATGCCACTCTATTATTGGGCTGAGGCTGTTATTACAACCATGTATATCTTGAATCGGACTCCCACTGCAGGTATTCATGAGATGACACTGTTTGAGAAGCTGTATGGCTATAAGCCAAATGTAAGTCACATGAAAGCCTTTGGCTGTCTTGCTTATGTGCATATTCCAGATGAAAAAAGGAAGAAGTTGGATCCAAAAGCGGTTTTCATTGGATATTCGCAAGAGAAGAAGGCATACAAATGCTATGATCCCTCTACCAGGGAGACCTTGGTGAGCAGGGATATTATTTTTAATGAGATGGGTTCTTGGTATATATCACCGGCAACAGTGCCATCGGATATGCCTTCCACTCATGTATCTACAGTTGATATGCAGCAGAGCACTGCTATGACACGACCTAGCAGTCAGACAGTATCTCCATGGACAGGGAGATTGAGGAACTCACCATCCACTGACACCAGTATGTTAGTGAGGGGGAGATATGATGTCGCGGACAAAGGAAAATAGAAAGTTACTGAGGATGTATGTGGGATGATGACACCTGGTAGGATGACTTCTGGATATGAGTCTACTGACACTTCAGACAGTGAACTTGGTATTCCGACTGTCTATATGCCTGGTGCAAGGCAGAGCAGGTTCAAGATGCCCATCATGTAATAGTGGATGCTTACCCTGAGTCTCCTCAGAGTGAGAGAGCTCCATTATCCTCCACTGAACTAGAAATAGTAGATGATCCATCTGGTAGTGAGACTTCATCGAGTGATGGATCTAAGCAAGGGTCCACTACAGAGGATATTTATTAGATAACCTTGAATGAGCTGATAGAGCCTCAAGATCAAATAAGAGATGCGAACGTTATTGAGTTGGATTTTGCGGCCAATCAAATTAGGTTCCATGCTCAGTTCGGAAGAGAGAAAGGACTATGTGTCATTGATTCAGGAGTTTCGCAACATCTTTGCTTGGAGCTATGATGAACTTAGGGGTATTCCTCCCCGACCAGCGGATATATTGACTTGATAGTCTGTCTATAGAATCCATGGCCTGCCTAGCAAAACTTGATAGCTAGGACATCCTGCAAACCTTATCACCCTAAAGTCCAGATAGCATTCCACGCTCGCAACTGTAACGTGGACTTTAGTGATGCAACCTTCCAGTTGTCTTAGACTATCATCAGCCATCCTAAGAAGTGTGGAGCCATCTTTTTGGATCTCTAGACCTAACCTCTCCAAAAAATATGAACTCATGATATTGACGAAGGATCCAGTGTCCATGATAGTGTGCTCCACTAATATTACATCCACTGAGAGAGGGGAATCGAGCAGTGCACCACAGCTTAGACACTCACAGAGGGTTAGATACCCTATTGATAGGTTGACATATAGTGGCTACATTGCAAAGCATTATGCTTACATGACAAAAGTGATGGAGATCAAAGAACCAGGTACATATGTTGAAGCAGTGGAAAATGAGAACTGGTGTGCAGCTATGGATGAAGAAATGAATGCCTTGGTTGAAAATAACACATGGGATCTTGTGCCACTGCCTGAAGGAAAAAAGACCATTGGCTGCAAATGGGTCTACAAAATCAAATGCAAGTTAGATGGCAGTGTGGAAAGGTACAAAGCCAGGCTAGTTGCTAAGGGGTATGCCCAATAATATGGACTTGATTATGAGGAAACATTCAGCCCTATTGCCAAAATGGCAACCACACGCAGTGTGATTGCTTTGGCTGCTGCTAGAGGATGGAAATTACAGCAAATGGACGTTAAGAATGCATTTCTTAACGCTGACATAGCAGAGGATGTCTATATGGTTCAGCCAGAAGGAAGTAATGCTTAGAGAAATCCTAGTTAATGACACTGATCCTAAGCTCAGAGTCGAATACCAAAATTTCACTTCAAATGATAGGCTTTATCTATTTCAGGACAAGACTCTGCATTCCTCTCAGTCAAGTGCTAACAAAGAAGATATTATGGGAAGCCCATGACTCCCCATTCTCAGGACAACTTGGCTATGAAAAGACTCTTAATGCAGTCAGGAAAAGTTACTACTAGGAAAGGTTGAAGCATGATGTACTCAGATATGTTGTTGAATGCCTAAGTTGCCAACATGTGTAAGCTGAGCATGTCAAAATGCCAGGCAAGCTCCAACCAATTGACATTTCACAAATGAAATGGGAGTTCATCAGAATAGATTTTTGTAGTTAGCTTATCTTTTATTCAAGGAGGGTATAATTCAATCATGGTGATTGTGGATATGCTAACAAAGGACACTCATCTTATCCAAATCTTCTCAAGTCCAACTATAAAGCTTCAGATATTGCACAACTATTTATGAAAGAAATATTTAGGCTTCATGGATTGCCTAAACGGATCGTTAGTGATCATCGCGACTCTCTGTTTATGTCAAATTTCTGGAGAAGCCTATTTGAAGTATTTTGAATCCAACTTTATTTTAGCACAGCTTACCATCCCCAAATTGATGGTCAAATAGAGCGAGTCAATCAAGTCATTGAAGATATACTAAGATCTTATTGTTTTGGAGAACGGACAAGGTGGATACAATATTTTCCCTTAGTAGAATTTTCCTACAATGCCTCATATCACCAAAGTATTCAAATGACTCCACTCCAAGCATTGTATGGGCAAGATTGTTTGATGCCATTGAATTTCTTTGATCCAACCCTAAAGGTTGAGGCTTCTTAGAAAATGCTAGAAGACATGGATGATCAAGTCAAAACTACCAGACAAGACATCCAAGCTACGAAAGACCACTAGAAAGCTTATGCTGATCTCGGATGGTAAAAGCATATCTTCTAAGAGGAAGGCATGGTTTTCATCTATATACAACCAAAGAAGAGATCTCTATCAATAGGAAAGTTTAAAAAATTGAGTCCAAAGTATTGTGGACCATACAAGATTCTCAGATGCCTAGGAGCTAATGCCTACAAACTACAACTTCCCCATAACACCATATTGGGGAATATGGAAATTTTCCATAAGTTTGGGACATGTGGTTAAATCTTTGGATTTGTCATAACTTAAATACTATAACTCCAAATCGAGTACTCTATAGTTCAATAGATTCCATTTTTAAAGCATTTTCTAATGATAGGTCACATCATATGGTTTTGAGAAACTTATGGGCATGTTATTTGGGTGCCACCTTTTTAGTATTCAAAAAATGGGAATTGGGAGATTCCCAAACTCACTAATATTGTGTTCCATCATGTGAAAGTCCACAATGTATTTCATGTTAGTCTTCTGAAAGCTTATGTGGCTGTTACCGTATTTCCCGCAGCACAGAGGAGCGGAAAACGAAAAAAAAAAAGAAATAGCAAAAAAGGCGCAGGATAAAAGCAGAAAAAGGCACCTTGACCGGTAACCAGACCCTGAGAAATTTAAATATTCGGGCACGACCCTCAGAAAGTCTTAGTGTTGCCCCAAGGCAACAAAAGAGTAAAAGGTGCACCATTAAATATGGAAGCGCTCCCGAATCCTTGTAAAAGAGCGCCAAGCTCGCTCCTGTGCAAATTGTACGCATTAGTTGGGAATAGGATGAAATTAGAGTGGTGGGAAATGGGAAAAAGGGCCTAGGCTAGGGCCGTCCATGTAAAAAAGGAAAAAAGGGGATGACCGCCCAAAAGGGATTTAGGGTTTTGTATATAAAGTTGAAAAGTGAATGAGAAGCTCATTCTTTGGTGTGTGGCAAAGAAGAAGTCTTCTTCTCCCTCTCTTCTTCTCTCCTTCTTGCTTGTGTGTGCTCTTGAGAGAGGGAGTGTGAGAGTGTGAGGGAGTGAGTGTGAGTGGGAGTGGGAGTGAGGGATCAAGAGGGTGAAGCTTTTCACCATCTCCTTTCTTCTTCTTCTCTTATCTTCTCTTCTCTTCTCGTGCACGCGCAGCTATGGAGGATGGAGCTTGGAGATGGAGGAGGCTTGAGGATACTTGAGCTAGCATCAAGAATCATGGAGCTACCGGAGTGCAAGAGAGAGGAGGGTACTCGATCAAGCATCAAGGTAAGCTCATTACACTTGTAGGATCGACGGCACATCGACTAGGTGAGAGATAGCCATTAGAGCTCGCTTGGAATGCTTGAAACAATAAGCGGTCCGTGGGACTTGGCGGTTGAGTGAAAGCTCCCACATTTTAGTTCCATTGCTAGAACCAACAGATTCAAGCTTGAGCACTTGCGCGCCTCATATTGAGTATCAAAGTAGGAGATTCATCCCCGAAACGGAGCTTGAGATCGGTAGGAAGTTTGGGTGTTTTTTATCTTCAAAACAAGTAAGTATTTTGGGATATTTTGGTTGTTTAATGATTGGAAAGCATGGAGAATCTATTTCGTTTTTTTGCCTTTGATCTTTGTGGCATTTAACATAGGTTAGAGTTAGGAAATCGAACTGGAAAAGGGTAGGGTTTACTGTTTCAAAACAGGGCAAAACAGGGTAAAAATCGTGCAAAATGGGTAAAATGCTCGCTAGTGATGCCTAAGATCAGCAAGTGAGCGATTGGGGGCGTCAACGCCACACTGGGGAAGGCATATAAGAGCTAGGAGGCCAAGGGAGAGTTCATTTGTGCATTTCAGTGAGAGAGAGAGAGAGAGAGATAGAGAGCTCCAGCCTGTGTCGATTCGATCCCATCACTGACCCACTTACCGGCCCGTTCAGGTATACGAATCTCTCCCTCTACGTCCCTAGATAGGATCTGGAAGTGCATGACCACGTAGCCAGCCTACATTTGGTGAATCGACCGAAATCGCGTTCGTGTGGGTCACGCGTGCCGCGTTCGGCCCGTCTGAGTGGCCTTTCCTGGGCCGAGTCCCAGAATCGGCCCTCGGCCCTTGTCACTCGGCCCACACAGCTAAAACCCTAGTCGGCCCTCGGACCACCGTCCGAGGCAACTGTCCGAGTCAACCCATTCGGCCGTCCGAGTCAGAGCTTTTTGCCATGTGGCACATCCGCGACCTTGGCCCGTCCGCTGCAATTCGAACCAATTGGTCCGAGTACAACTTTTTGTCAAATTTTTTAGAAATTTGACCTGACCCGCAAATACATAGCAGCACAAACTGTCAAAACCCTTTGGGCACTCAGAACTTGATTCTGGCACACGTGATAAGAGAAATTGTAGTGCGCAGCTGCTTAGCGGCTAGAAGTGGACAGTTGTGGGACCAAAGGACTTAGATGCGAGCCGCTGAGCCGTAAAACCTGATCGATTGAAAATGAACAAGGCAACATATGAGGAAACCCTAAATCCTGACAAAACGGCCAAAAAATGGATCTACAATCCTATCAGGCCCGAAACAAGTGAGAGTGTGTAAGACGCTGAGGAATTGCTTGCTGCACTCACATTGAATCTCCGCACTTGAAGTACACTTAAGAAAGCTGAAAGCCTGATTGGGCACAAGTGCACGAGAAACAACACGCGCACCGAGTGACCATAAATTGAGGTTTGTATTCAATAACCAAAGGAACTCACTCAGATAAACCACTCAAGGAACCCACCAATAGGAGAGGACCCAAGATATAGACAAACCATCAAAGCACATAATAGGACCAAGCAGGGAACGCCAATGACGGGGATCTATCAAGTCCATTCAACGTGATCCACAGCGTAGTGGAGCGCGAGAACTCGATCATGACGGAAGAAAGCTCAGACCATCGGTCTAATGAGGAGCTCGATTTGAATGTATTCCCAGATGCTATCCAGCAGAGCTGGTGAGTAGTTACGATGCGCACGCCCGGTACGAGCATCGCGGTAGGACAGTAGACGCAATCATTGCAGATCTAGAAGAGGAGAGAAGGCTAGCCCGCAAAGTGTTGCAAGGCATAGCTGAGTACAATAGGGATCAGCAGCGCAGGCTAGGAGCCAGAGGCAAAGCATGGAGCTGCACGAGGTACAGCGAGTGCTGAACTTAGCTGGCCCAAACTGAACGGATCATGAGAGAGCACTAGAGGGAGACTTGGCGGTGAGCGAGCTTCCCATGAAACGGCTGCTCGACAATACAGCAGTAGAGCAGAGTGCCACTGCACTAGCGACGTCACTGCTCACAGGATTAGGGGCGAATCAAGGCTCAAAAGGCCAGGCCAAAATACCAATTGTTGCCAAGCAACTCGATAAGTACCAACCTCATGACGACCCATACAGCTTTGTTGAACAGTTTAAGCAAGTCTGCGAAGCCAATGGCCTCAACGACCAAACTCAACGCTCGCAAGCATTCGGACTTTTCCTAGGCGACAAGGGTAGGACATGGTATACGAGCTTAGACACTGCAGAGCGAGCCAACTTCAATGACCTCAAGGATCTCTTCGTCAAGAGATTCGTTGAGCCCGGATATTGTGATAACCTGCTAGTACGCTTGATGAACGTCAAGCAGAAAGAGAAGGAGGACATCCGCGACTACGTGACCCATGTGAGGAGTCTCTTTAAGAGAATCCCTCTAGGTGAGCGACCGACACACAGAGCAGTTTCGACTGTATTCATCAGCGGAATTCAAGATGAGGAGTTGTATAAGGCTCTGGCAGGCAATTCAAGCTTGCAGCGGGACACTTTGAGGAAGCCATCAGAGTCGATGATCAGCTGAAAGAGTGAAGCTCCGGGAGCTCAAATCTAGAGGAGACCAACTCGCGAAGCTTAGAGAGAACGTTAGGCTCTAGCGAGCGGTCAATCCCATCATCCCAAGATAAGGGGAAGGCCACCGAGACAGACCAAGGCTTGGCTGAGGTCAAAATGGAATTAGCCAAGTTACAAGACATGTTGAGACGACCAACGCACCTGCACGTCCAATGCGTGTACTGTGGCAGAAGCCACTTGCCAGCCGAGTGTCAAGACCCTAGGTCACGACCTTGTGCTAACTGCGGTAGGTTCGGCCATGATGTCGCGCATTGTAGATTACCAAGAAGACTTCCATACTCGCAACCCTATGGCCAGCCTTACCTAGCGAACAGCCCGCAACCATTCTTCGGAAGGGGAGCCCCATTGACTCTTCCCGCGCCTAACGATATGAAACCAACCGCCCCTAGAATGGACATAAATCCTACAGGCATTCCTAGACCGCCGGGTCCTTACGTGACCCACCCACCGAGCGATGCTCCAGTACACTACATGGAGGAGCCGAACAATGAAGAGACCTACATATACCCTTACGTCTCGCATGACGATGAGGGCAACACGGTCCTCATGGATTATCGACCCGTGCCGGTGATGGCGTTAGGACGAGGATGGGATAGAGGCCTAGAAGGGCAGATGCAGGATCCAGTCACTTGTTGGACTTGTGGTCACCCCGGTCATGTCTCATCACGCTGCCCTAAAAGAGAGCAGCAAAATAGAGACAAGACTGACCAAAGGTGCGCAGAGTGCAGAATCACCCATATTTTCATAGATTTCCCAAAGCGGAAGCCATCCTCTAGCTCAACCAACTTGCCATCTGTCCCACTGGGGCTATTTGGTGTTGAAAACCCCGATGGGGAGGCCACACCTATTCCATTGTGGGTCATGACCCGAGCCCAAACGAAGCAGGCCAGCATCACTCTGCCAGGACCTAGCAATCTTGACACAACCTCCATAGGGAAGAAAAGCCGCAAGCAGAAAAAGAAGAGATCAGAAGCTAAAGTCACACTAAAAACCGAGAGTGCTACGACTTTGCCTGCGGGAAAGAAGGTTTCAAACACAGAGGCAGAGACTTCAATCCCTAAGACGGCCGAAAAGGGAAGCACTAAGGTAGGGGAATACCCGCATCCAAAGTGACAGTTACAGGCCATAAAGAAGGTGAAGGAATGGGTGAAGGAGGCTCAAGAGCATCTCAAAGATGCTGAGCCAATCATAGTGGATGAGATCAATGATCTCTCCAGCGTAAGCACGCCAATATCACCACCTCAACCTAAGTCGGCAGAAGCAACTGCGCCACAAGCAGTGCCACTAAGACCAAGCCTTGACACGACAGAGCCGCAGATCAGCCGCAGCCATTGGCCCGGACAACCTATGTTAGGGGAAGGACGAGTATCCAACAATCTCCTGACCATGCTAGTGACTACCCTTGTAACACTTAGCCTGGGAGATTTGCTTAAGCAGCATCCTACCCTATGGCAAGATCTTAAGCAGTGGGTCGAAGGGTCACAAGAGGAGGTCACGGGCAGACCCTCAAAACCATGATGCAGAAACGCAATTACCAAGTTTGATGCTGCACTCCATGCCTAAATCCTTGCATGTCAATGCCTTTTGGGAGGGCTCTGAGATGCACGCGGTCTTACCGGTCCTAGACCTAGGCGACACAACAAGAAAGGGGATTGTAGGCATGGGAGCTGGGGTTAGTGTGCTTAGCCATGCAGTGCTTCAGACTTGGGGAAACCCGCCTATTGAAGCTGCTAGGTTTAATGTCACGCTAGCAAACGGTATGAGAGTGAAGCCATTCGGGGTACTGAAGAATTGGCCAGTGAAGATCGCAGGTGTCCAGTTCTCTGTCGACTTTATAGTCATGAAGGGAGTGGACTACGATGTCCTATTAGGCCGACCCTGTATGCGCAACACTAGAGTCATCAAAGATTGGGGTAACGGCTTGATCTTCCTTGGCAATAGAACGGACGCCGTAAGAATAGAGATGGACACTTGGAAGACCTCACCAGTCGACCTAGATGCCATCTCTGCTATGCTCAAGGGGAACACTCAGGTCAAGACGTCCTATGGGCCCTTGACCAAGTATATCCCATGCCCAGAGGACGAGCGGGATTGGATGCACGTTCTTGTTACAATCAACCTACCATTCTTATATCAAGAGGCATGTGAGCAGGCCATCAAAACGATTGGCAAGTCTAACGAAGCACTCTCTACACCAGTCTGCATGATGGCAGGAAGCCGCTGGGAGAAGCCTGAGCTTGTCTCCTTCCAAGTGTCATCCAACAAAAGGGAACTCTAGGGAATACTGGAATACCTAACAAACCAGCTAGCTGGCAATCCAGCTGCAAATTTCAAACCACTCCAAGATCTCTTAGAGGAATCCAAGTGGCAATGGACTAGAGTGCACGATTTAAACCTCACGTATAACTAGGCCCTAGTCCCCGACCAACGGCATGAGACATACCAAACCCTAGGAGAGGACGAGCAATCGGATGACAAAGATTCTAGCGATGAATACAAAGGCTGCCAATCCTTCAATGATGAGAGTGAGGGTGAAGTGGATACCATAGAATACGACACTGAAGGATGAGAAATTGAGCAGATACGAGCAGACGCCAAGGCCCGGAAAGGGAAGACCCCTAGAGTAGAGCGAGGAGTCATGCACATGGAATGTGATTGCGCTTGGTTGGAATGCATGGGAGCCATAGACCTTAAGCAAGCAGGCCTAGCCCAACCAGGAACGACATCAATACTTAGGACCGAATCACCATCTGAACTGCGGCCACCGGGGGAGACCACCTCTCCTAGCGAAGATGGAGGGTTTGACTCGTAATCGAAAGTTAGTTGGGATAGTGATCCAGAGATCCCTAGGCCGACCACGGCCAAACGTACCAAGGGGGACCTACCCGTCCACCTGAGGCGTAGATGATTAAAGTAGGAAAGGGCAAAGCAACCCAGGGATACACGATCAGAAGAACAAGGAAAGCCGCAGGACCTCCCTAAACACTTCACAAAATTCAAAAAAGGGGATAGGGTAGTAGTTCTGTTAGGTGCCAAACATCAAGGGCAGACGAGCGAACCAATCGAAGGACCAACCAAGGTCAAAGAGGTAGACCTATCCCAGGAAGGGGAAACACCTCGATTAGTGTTCATTGCCAAGAAGAACGGAAAAATCCGAATGTGCGTCAATTACAAGAAAGTGAACGCTGCTACGAAGAGAGACAACTATCCATTGCCGTACACTGAGCACATGCTCGAGAGAGTGGCAGGCAAGGAAGCCTACAGTTTTTTGGATGGCTTCTCAGGGTACAACTAGGTGCAAGTGCATCCTGTGGACAGGCACAAGACCGCCTTTGCCACTGAGTGGGGTGTCTTTGCATACAAAGTCATGCCCTTCAGGTTGACCAATTCCCCTGCCACTTTTCAACATCTCATGTGCACTATATTTAAGGACATGCTTCACAAGGAGTTAGAGGTCTTTGTCGACGACTTGTGTGTCCATTTGACCTGGATCGAACACTTAGACAAACTCCGTGCAATCTTTGAACGGTGTCACTTATATCGCCTCTCCTTGAACCCCTTGAAGTGTCAGTTTTGGGTAAAGCACGGATGCATCCTAGGACACGTGGTGTCGAAGAATGGCATTGCCACTGACTTCTCGAAGGTCAGGGTTATTGTTGACCTTCTACCCCCAATTAATTACAAGGGAGTTAAATGCTGCTTAGGCCATACAAGATACTATCGGCAGTTTGTACTAAACTACGCGTTGATCGCTACACCATTATACAAGCTGCTGATTGTCTTCGAGTGGACCGAGGCATGCCAATGGGCGTATGAAGAATTGAAAAAGGCTCTAACAATAGCACCAATTCTACGAGCCCCAGATTGGACCATTACCTTCCATGTGCACATCGATGCTTCTAAGTTTGCCATGGGGGCAGTGCTGTGCCAACCTGGTGAGCACAATTTAGATTATCCAGTGAGCTTTGCTAGCAGACAACTCACTGAGACGGAGATGAACTACTTGACAACAGAAAGGGAGGGATTAGCCATGGTGTTCGCTGTGAAGAAATTCTGGCATTATCTATTGGCCACACCCTTCACCTTTTTCATGGACCATCAAGCCCTACTCTATTTAGTAAACAAACCTTGTGCTGCAGGACGCATAGCTCGATGGCTCCTCCTACTTCTAGAGTTCGACTTCTCTGTGGTAGTACGAAAGGGAAAACAGCATTACATGGCCAATCACATGTCATGCATCCCCATAGGAAAAGCCGCTGGACAAGGCATCGTTAATGAGTTACCACGCCCACCTATTCCACCTGTCCAGTGAGACAAGAGAGATTTATTTAAGGCTGATCTAATGCCATATTGGGCGGACGACATAGTCCAAGTGCTCAAGCACCGACTACCCGAGCGACCGATAGAAAAAGCCCAACTTAGGTGCTTGATCCTGAAGATTTAGCCCTACCAGCAGGCTGATTAGGCCAACTCTATAGGCTGGGGCAAGACGAATTGCTGCATAGATGCATGTGTGAGCATGAGATGCATGATGTGCTCTCAGAGGCGCACAACGGCATCGCGGGGGGACACTTTAGTGGAGACACAACGGCACGAAAGGTGCTGCAGTCTCAACTATGGTGGCCCACATTTTTTTGCAATGCCAAGTGATTCATCAAGCATTGTGATGAGTGCCAGCGGACAAAAGTCCAGATTTATAAGGATCAAATGGAGTTGATCCCAATTATTGCTCGCCAACCCTTTGAAAAATGGGGAATTGACTTCATAGGGCCCATCAGTCCTGCGGCGCAATACTCACAAGCCAAGTACATCGTTGTGGCCATGGATTACCTCACAAAATGGGAAGAGGCAAGAGCCACACAAAAAAACGATGCTAGGACGACTGCCAAGTTCTTATGGGAGCAAGTGATCTCGTGCTTCGACTGCCCCATCGAACTGGTTAGCGACCAAGGCACAACTTCATCAATGAAGTGATAGCACATCTCCTATCCACCTTTCTCATTATCCATCGCAAATCCTCACCATATTACCCTCAGGCGAATGGCCAGGCAGAATCAACTAACAAGATTCTTATCAATGTCCTGACTAAAGTAGTCTCAGCCTCACGCAACAACTGGCACAACAAGCTGATAGCAGCCTTGTGGGCCTACTGTACAGCATATAAAACGGCTGTCGGCCAAACTCCCTTTAGGTTGACCTATGGAACTGAGGCAATTCTACCATTAGAATTCTTCTTTTCTAGCCTGAGAATAGCACTTCAAGGACAATGGAAAGGGAAGGAGGCATGGACGCAATGCCTGGTCGAGCTTGAATGCCTATCAGAGACTCGTCTTCTAGCCACCCACGTGCTTATCTGTGAGAAAGCCCGATGCAAGAGCTGGTTTGACAAGCATGTCAAACAATGCGAGTTTGAACAGGGTGACTTAGTGCTCCGTTACTCAATTAAGGGGCATAAGCAAAAAATGAAATTCAGAGGTCTCGGACCCTTCAAGGTTCGTGCGATTAGCCGAACCGGCAATGTCGAGCTTGAGACACTAGACGGTGAGGGAATAGGCTTCTTCAATGGCAATCGTGTCAAGAAGTACTACCCTCCCACGCATCCTTTGCATGAGCCGCCATTGTTAGAACCGCCGGTCAAAGTACGAGTAGCCACAATCATTGAAATCAACGAAGAAGATGAGGAAGCCATAGAACCCACTTACCTCCGTATCACGGTCACTACCAAGCAAACATGCGCTTTCAACGCCTTAATCGACGAGGGAGCAGACTTCAATGTCTTAACCCACGGTCATTGGATCCAACTTGGCAAACCGCTACTTCAACCCACAACTGCCAAATTAAACCCATACGGAGCCCACTCATACGCACTTCTCGGCAAGCGCAGAGTCGCCGTTTCTATCGAGTCTGAGACTGTTCCAATGCTTTTTTACGTATTACCAAGTGCTACAGATGCAGACACGGAGTCATTGCTAGGGTGAACCTTCAAAAAGCAGACTCACTGCAATATTGATTATGAGTCACAGCGCATCCACCTAGCAATAGGCAACGTGTGCATTGTCACAACTTTTAGCCAGGGCTGCGCAACACCATCACCGTCTGCAAAGCCACCGGTAGAACCAACCATAGGCAAGACTAAGGAGGGGGGTAGTGTGCGGCCGCCACTCCCCGACTCCCATAAATCGCAACCCACAGCAGCAGCCGAAGCTAACACCCAACAGCCTCGCCTCCAATGGGTGCCTAAACAGCCGCAACCATCGCCTAGGAGTCAACGCTCCTATCCTGAGAAGACCCAGAACTCTAAACCTAGGAGGCCAAAACACAATCACAGGAAGCATCGCGTGATCAAGCAAAGCTGGGTCCCTAAAGCCCTCTTGCATGCCCAAGGCTATTATGAGGGAAATACATGGCTGTGGATCCCTAAAGCCCCCATGGCCAAACACACTCTTCACATACCACCCTCAAGCTTGATCAGCCCACGTCCCATAACACCTCAAAACCATAAGCCGCAATGCTCTCCACAGCCCCAGCCATCCGACTCATCTACGCTTCAGGCCAAAAAAGTCGCACAGGCCTATCGGCCCAAGCAACAGCCACCATCACAGGAGGCATCATCTGACCCAATCAATCCGACTCCCCAAAGCAAACCTGAATGCATCAATCCATTTGTTGTGACGGACCCTAACCCACCTATATTCCAAATAGCCAAACTGCGGGCTCAAGGAAACTCCCAGCCGCCCATTTTCATTGTCAAAAGTGCTTGTTCTATCAAACCTCAACCACCTATCGGCCTTACGCCCTCCTACGAATGAAAATCCTTCCTAGTGCTAGCCGCTGACCTTGCAGAGGACACCGGGGATGACGTGGTAGAATGCATTAAACGACTCGATGCCACCTTTGTGTCACTAGTCCTCAGCTATGACCGCTTGGACTTAGGTCTATTAGAAGAACCCTTTGCAATGGAAGTGCGCAATATGCCTTGCTCCTAGGAGACCTTTGAATTCGCATTTGCAAAAGCTTCTCGCTTCGCTGCTGAGTTGATTCGTAGCGAGATCTCCAAGGAGCAAGCCATCAAACAGCGCCTTATCACATCGTACGATCCACAAACCACTTCTGCTATCACTGACCAAGAAATCACGGAGTTATCACACCTTGCTGACACTAGATCACCTTTCTTGAGGCAGTGGTACGCTCTTAGGCTGCAATGGGCAGTTGAAGGATGTCGCATAATGACCAATGCCGAGCCATCAAAACAACAGAGTATGACCCCACTTACATCGCGCCCACCTCGTATAGAGTGTTAACCACTCTTCGGGGCCGACCCATGGATGAGCACATAAAGGGGCATCCCTACCTTGACCGCCTCTTAACAGAGGAAGAACTCCACATTGCGAGTCAGGTCGACTCTGGTGACTTCCTCACAGATGTTCTCACATACATCACGCAATTCGACCCTTTGATTTGGACCGCGCCGCTCGATTGGAATACAATCCAAATTTCTATACTTGGCTCCTTCACAAGTAACTCCCATCCCAATCTGCCGAAAGCCCTTAACCTTTTGACCCTCAATCCTAGGAAGGATTCTTTTCACGATGGAAGGGGAGGGGGTAAGTTGGAATGAATCATATGAGAAAGGAATCAAAGGGGATAAATCAAAGTAAAATTAGCAACAAGCATAAACAGGTAGTATGAAAAAACGGACGGGGTAGGAAAATGGGCAGGAAAACTTTTAAATAAAGGGAAAAAAGTCCAAGTCTAAAAAGGAAAATCTACATGGCTTCCTAAGGAATTCATTCAAAAAGCATAGAGTTTTTCTTTTCCCACAATCAACGAATTGACATGTGGAAAATACTAATGAAAGTTACGATTTATGGCAGGAGCATAAAATGTCGCAGCAAGACCGCGCCCATCGACTCCCATTCACAGACGAGGAAAGGGAGCAATACCGCATCCATCTAGAGAACCGCGCCTTCAACCAGCTCAAATTCCAAACCATCCACAACATAGAAGTCGTGGTGGCCAAGGAGGAAGCGGCTAGGAGGGTGGTGGAACAATGCAACCTCACAAAGTATCTTGAAAAGTTCTCGCAAGAGCCAGACCACCTAAAGTGCATGGAGTTCCTCAGAACATACAACTCAGACCAAGAATGTGGTATTGTAACAGTGGGCAGAGGAGAAGCCGCAAAGCAGGTACAGGTTTGGTTACATCCAGCCTTGGTGGAGAAGGCTTTGGGATTGGTACCAAAGATGGAGAGGAAACAAAAAAGGGATGTTTATGCCATGCTGAAAATGAAGAAGGAAGATGTGCTTACAAATGACGGCATAAGCATCCAGGATATCCCTGACGCAGAAGCCAGGATGCAGGCCAAGCTGATACATGTGCTCTTCTCCAGCCAGCGTTACAATTCCTTGATGCATCAAATTAGCGTGCCGGTGCTGGAGAATGTAGTAGCTCATACCCTAGACGAAGTAGATTGGAATGGGTACGTGCAAAAAACGATTGATCAAGCGGCCAAAGCATTGGCCCTAGGAAGTGTACTAGCTGGAGGGGAATCTCTGACTTCTAAAGTTATGGAAAGAAAGAAAGCCTCCTTCATCAGTTATGGAGGTGTCTTGACTGCACTCATCCAGGAGGCAGTGAAGGAAGCATAGGAGGCGGAAGAAGGAGAAGGAGAAACACCAGAGAGGTCGCCTCCTCACCAGGATAAGGATAGGTCCACCGATAGAACTGAGACAGAAGGAGAAGGGGAGGGACAAACTAGCAAAGAGACAACCAGGAAACCCAAGAAGAAGACGATGCAGAGAAAGAAAAAGGATGACGAAGGCAGAAAGAAGGAAAGAGAAGACTTGGAAAGGGCAAAGAAAGAGTCCCTAAAAGAACCCAAGGAGAGAGAGAGGACGAAAAGACAGGAGGAGGAGAAGGAAAAAGAAGAATTGCAAAAAGCTAAGAAGGCGTCGAAACAAGAAGCAAAGGAGAGGAAAAGGAAGGAAAAAGAAGAAAAATGGAAAAAGAAGGAAGAGTAGAGAAAAGCGGAGGAGGAAATGAAGAGAAAGGCGGATGAGGAAGAGGAAGAGCTGCAAAGGAAGGAGGAAGAGGACCTGGCGAAAGCCACACACCGGTCCATCGAGCAACAGAGCCGAGCAGATGAACTAGGAAACCTGAGCCCTCATAGAGAAGAGAGGCCAGGGTCTAGCACACAGGTGCCAGAGTTTGTGCCACCTCCAGTCCTTGAGGGCAAGGGCAAGGCCCCGATTCATCCAATTCCTACCCTCCTAGTGCCTTCCGCCGAATCCACCACCATAACCCCTAGCATCCCGACCAGTGCCGACATATCAAACTTCGTGGTATGGATGCAATACTTCATCAACAAAGAGATGGGCCAGGGACAGAGCACAGAAACCACGGCCACAGGACAAAAAAGGCCAGCTACGGATGCAGAATCCAGGCAAGAGCCCAAAAGGCAGAAGGTAGAAGCCTCAACCTCGCCCATCCACACAATGATGACGCCATCGGCTAATTACGACGAATACATTGCCGAGCTGCTCTCCCAATTGGAGAAAGCTAAGGAGGAACGCAAGATAGCTGTGGCTGAGTTAGCAGCCGAGAAGGAATCAGTGGCTTCCTTCCATCTGGATAAAACAAGAATGATAGCCATGCAGCAGAGGGAGATCGCAGATCTCAAACAAGAAATGAAGGCTAAGGATGAGAGGGAGGAGCACTGGAGACAACAACTCGAAAACGAGACACAGGAACTAGTCAAAATGCAAAGAGAGCATAAGCTCCTGATAGTGCAATATTAGGAGCTCGCTACAAAATCTGCTCAGGTGGATGCAGTTGTGGCTGAGCTGTATGCCAAGGACGAGGAGAGAAAACAAGACACAAAGGAGCAACAAGAGGAGATCGAGCGCCTGACAGATCAACTAACCTTTGGAAAAGAAGAGCAAGAAAGGCTGGTTAGGGAGTTGGAAGACTATGAGCAGAAACTCATGATGCTAACCCTAAAGCAAGGAGAGAGCTTGGAAGTGATGAACAAAAGAGCAGAGGAGTGGGCTGCGCACAATGAAAAGAGGGTGAAGACACTGGCGCAGTGCCTTGCTCTGGCAGAGAAGGAGAAAATCATCGCAGAGAGCAAGGCAGAAGCAGTCCAAGTGGCCTTCAGCACTCAACAGAAGACCTTCCTCGACACCATCCTAGATACCACCCACATAGGTCAAGGAGAGTCATTGGAGGTGACGAAGAGAAAGCTCGGCATGGCACGAAGAGCCTTACACAGTGGATTGCAGATGCCACCCTTACCTACGGAGGTTAGGCTGAGCTTGGATGAGCAACGAAAATATCTATTGCTGGCCGGCCTAACCCCCAGGAAATCGACGCCCTCGGATTCGAGGAGGAAGCAGCACAGGGAGAATGTCAGGGGGAGGAAGCAGAATTGGAAATCGACATGAACTGATTCAGGGAGGATGTAGTCCCACAACCCCCCTCACCGCAGTCTGAAGAGCCACCACAAGAGGACCCATCTGCAGAAAGAAAAGCCGCCTCTAGGGAAAGGCGCAGGAAGCTAACGGAGGAAGCCAGGAAACAACTAAGAGCAAAACTAGCTGTGCTACCGTCTGCACCTCTCTGACCGTGCCCTAATGATCTCCCCGCGGGATTCCACGCAGAACTGGTGTTGTGGGAGATACAGGAACAAGGAAAGGATCCATTCACCTTTAGTTTCCTCCTATCCAACAGTCTGCGGAGGGTCCTGCCGCTCAAGGTGATGGACGAGGTAATCGCGGTCGGTGGCCGGTTGGGGCAAAGATGGCTAGAAGAGCGAGAAAAGACCCCTACCTCTTGGGGCACAGAAGCAGCTGACTACTAGCAGAATAAATTTTTTGAAGTCCCACACACTGTACAGGGCTACAAAAGCCAACCCCTGTGGAGGAGGCGAGTATGCGACATCAGCATGCTTGCCTGGATGGCGTTTTGTAACACCCTACAGTTCGAGCGGAACAACCCTATATACATGGCATACCCTCGAAGGGTAGGGGTGGATTTTGATGCCACCCTCCACGGGCGGTACGACTTCCCTATTATTTATAACTCCACTATAGTATCCTTCGAGCATGCCCTTCTCTTTACCGCCGAAAGCCTAGATGAGTCTATGACGCACTTTCTTGCGGATTTCTCCTCATGCCCTGACCCCGCTTTTGTAACAACCTGTAATTATCTTAGGTTACTTAGGCTACTCCTTAAGTAGGACCCGACTCCACAAGAGCGCGGCCTACCTCCCCTATTCTTTGATCCTAATGCTATAGACAACTGCGCCATGGCTCGTCTTATGATGAGGGCTAGTCTCCTTCCCTCTTTTTGCCTAGCCCTCCTAGAAGATATGAATGATAGCCAATTTACTAGGTTTCCTCTCCACCACTTCTCTTCATGTCTGCATGAATCTGAAAGATTACATGCAAAGTCGCCAGTTTTTGAGCAAATCTATCTGACCCCCTTCCCCTCCTCATTCCGATGAAGCCAATTAGGCCTGGTTATCATTTCAAAAAAAAAATAGAGCAAGAAGAAGAAGAAGAAGAAGAGAAAAAGAAAAAAAGAGAAATGCACCACGATCCACTGCACCTAGGGCCTTCCCTAGCCCCCTCCCCACTTCACACTTAGGGCACATCAAGGGCAGGACTTTTAGACCTGTCACCCTAAGACTTGCACTGCACCTCCAACGACACACGAACTGGGTCCTCAAGTGTGGGACATTACCAAGGGCTTGCCCAAGGATAGACCCATCTCCCAGTTCTACTGCCACGGCCACCACGCACTACACGAAAAGGCAGACACACCCCTTAGGGAGTGCACAACTTTTCTTGCAGGTTATGTTCGAGTTTCAAGAATTGGCTACTCCATTGAAGAGGATCACCCATGGCATCCTTTAATGACCAAGACTTTTTCCATGTGGCAATGTCCAGCCATCTGCCTGCTGCTGATGGCTACCATGATTGAACCAAGTCAAGATAGATCTGCCATTGGCATAGATATTGGAACCTCATCTTCCAAAGATGCATGCCCAACGCCTCAAGATCTACAGATCGCTTATTGATTCCACAAGCCTAAAGAATTTCAATGCAGAGTTGAAGATTTTCAACGCAATACTGAAGACCTTCAACTCAAAGACAAAGATCTTCAAATCAACGACACAGATTTTCAATGCGAAGACAAACCATATCTTTGTCAAGACAGATTTCAGGGGGGCTTCTCCAGGATAAATCCCTCCAATACCATCCTTCCAAGGGGTTGCTTATTACTTCAAGCGTTTCTGATGCTCAAGAGACGACCGACTACATAACGGACGCCACAACTGTGTGAAAAATACCGAGCATCTTCATGGAGCCTAAAGCATGCTGGAATCTCTCCTGGTCATCGTCACTAAACTCCATCAACTCTCATTCACACAACCACCTTGGAAGCGGTGTCACCCACCCACCAGTTCCACCTAGCAGCAGACCTAACTAGCCACTACTTCCCATCGCAGTGCCATGGGACTAGCACTTGGCTAGGAGGGGGGTAATGTTATCGTGTTTCCCGCAGCACAGAGGAGCAGAAAATGAAAAAATAAATAAATAGCAAAAAAGGCGCAGGATAAAAGCAGAAAAAGGTGCCTTGACCGATAATCAGACCCTGAGAAATTTAAATGTTTGGGGACGACCCTCAGAAAGTCTCAGTGTCGCCCCAAGGCAACAAAAGAGCAAAAGATGCACCATTAAATATGGAAGCGCTCCCGAATCCTTGTAAAAGAGTGCCAGGCTCACTCCTGTGCAAATTGTACGCATTAGTTGGGAATAGGATGAAATTAGAGTGGTGGGAAATGGGGAAAAGGGCCTAGGCTACGGTCGGCCATGTAAAAAAGGTAAAAAGGGGATGACCGCCCAAAAGGGATTTAGGGTTTTGTATATAAAGTTGAAAAGTGAATGAGAAGCTCATTCTTTGGTGTGTGGCAAAAAAGCCTGAGTCTTCTTCTCCCTCTCTTCTTCTCTCCTTCTTGCTTGTGTGTGCTCTTGAGAGAGGGAGTGTGAGAGTGTGAGGGAGTGAGTGTGAGTGGGAGTGAGGGATCAAGAGGGTGAAGCTCTTCACCATCTCCTCTCTTCTTCTTCTCTTCTCTTCTCTTCTCTTCTCCTGCATGCGCGGCTATGGAGGATGGAGCTTGGAGATGGAGAAGGCTTGAGGATGCTTGAGCTAGCATCGAGAATCGTGGAGCTACTGGAGTGCAAGAGAGAGGAGGGTACTCGATCAAGCATCAAGGTAAGCTCACTACACTCGTAGGATCGACGGTGCATCAACTAGGTGAGAGATAGCCATTAGAGCTCGCTTGGAACGCTTGAAACAATAAGCAGTCCGTGGGTCTTGGCGATTGAGCAAAAGCTCCCACAGTGGCAAATAAAACTCATATTCTTAATGAGCAGCAAATTGTAATGTCTAGTCAAGGAACCTTTGAACTCCAGCCTGAACTTTAGCCTAATACGTTTCTAGATGTAAAAGAGAAACCTTTGTGAAATAGAACAGTTAGAGAGTATCTTATCTCGTGGAAAAACTATCGTAAGGAGTATGCCACATGGATAGAAGAGATAGCTCTAGAAAAATACGTTCCCTAGTTCTTTCCGAGATGATGACATCTTGATTCCTCTAAGGAGGAGAGGATGTAATATTCCTATCACAGTGATTCATATCAAGAAATGAATTCGGGCTTGAAACATTTTAAAATTTTCTTGTCGAGTTATCACATAAGTGATCGCACATCATTTTCTTGATATCTAGTCTCACATTAAATCAATTACGTAATCCGACATGAGAAGACGCCTCAATGTTCCTAGCTAACAAAAAGTAAAGATGCCTCATAAATAATATTAGGATGACTTGATCATATAAAATTTTTCGCATTATATTTGATTTAGCATTACCGATTCCATTTAATGCGTTGAGGATTGCATTGATTTTGTAATTGCAAGACGATTCGCAAAAGCCTCAATCGATAGATGAAAAATGCATAAGAATGAGCATGATATTGAGTAAGTTAAGTATCAAAGAGTATGGCATGACTTTATATACTAGATAAGTCATGAAGTAACTAGGCCAAAAACCACCACAAAAAGTCGTTTTGAAGAAAAAAATATAATTTTGAAAAAATAGGCCAAAGTACATGATATTTTTTATGCATGGAGGGAGCAAAAGCATTAAAAAATCATCCCCATGCCACGATCCAACAGGTAAGCAATCAAAATGAATATTTAACAAAGCTGACTTGACTCTTGAAAAGTAGCCGAATGAATCAGTCGACTGCATGCTCCCCCTGATGCCTAGAAATACATCCCCTCTCCTTCACAAAAAAAATTAAGAAGGAAGACCTCCTGAGGATGGAAAATTTTCTCCACTTCTCTTATCCATTGAAGCTTTAAGCCTTGAAAGAGGTAAATACCCCCCCTTCTACCTCATTTTCATTTTCTCTATCCCCTGTTATGCCTTCATCCCATACAAGCATATCATTAAGCAAAAAGTTGGAAAATTTTTCTAGAGGACCACCAACTCTTCGTGAACTATCACGTCAATTTCATATGACATCCGATGGCTACTGGAGGTCGTAGGAATTCGAATAGCACATTTGAAGCAAGGGAAGCAAGGAACATGGCCAATGGAGAAAATGACAACATAGGAATTTGTGAGACCCCCATCACAACAAACCTAAGAAAGGTAACATCACATCGGTTTGGAAAAAAATAATATTTTATAAGCTCTTTGCTTTATTTGGCTTTAAATGATTATAAACACGTTCTAATGAAAATACATATGAATTGTTGCTTAGGAAAATAACCTAAGTAATATAATTATTAAATATTCAATGAAAATACTCTTTCACTTGAAATTTTATTATATGCTTTTCATTAAGAAAATATTTTAATTATGGTTTATTTCATGATATTTATTGTTATTTAATTAAAGAGGCATGTGAGCATAATAAGAAAAAAATGGTAGATGTTGTTAAGATTTATTTTATTTTGCTAATGATAAATAGACACATATAAACTTTATAATGATTTATGGAAAATCATTTAGATAATATCATGAAATAATCAATACATTAAATCAACGAAAAATTATATAAGAAAATATATACTAGATGCGGATAAATTAGGTGTGTGGAAATATAATTTGATGTGTGAAAGATGAAAGATAAATTACACCTATGATTTTTGCAATTCTTGAAATAAAATTTTCAGAAAAATAATCAACATTGCACTTAGGACATAGCTAAAAGAAAATTGATCTTTCTAGATAATGTTGAAAGTTTGGCAAACAGTCAGACATCATCGATTAAACCATAGAATATGAGTAGAATAAAATAAAAATTATTTTCTTGTTGAAAATACATGTAATGTTAAAATTAATTATTATATTAACGAGAGCGTCAATATCAGGAGTTGACCCACGTATGAATCAACGAGAATACCTAACCTAAAATATCGAGAATGTTGAAGCGAAAACAACTATAAAATACTTGACAGCCCTAAAACTATCAGTATCAGGAAATTAAATGAATATCGAAAGTCTATAGAACTTGTTGGACATTGATAAGAATTTGTCGATACAAATTCTAAATTCTAAACAGACGTGGGAAAGCATTTGAAATCTTGCTAAGCGCGGGTTAAGTCAAAGCAGCACATGAATTGCCTACCATAGGCATAAATGCCCATATTATCTTTTAGGGTGGAAATATAAAAGATTGCTAAGCGTGGGTTAGAGTAGAGCAACACATGAATTGTCTGCCATAGGCATAAATGCCCATATTATCTTTTAGGGCGGAAATATAAAAAATTTCATAAGGATAAAATAGAATTCTCCTAATTAATCAAATTGGCTTAATAACTTGCGGATCCTGAAAAAGAGTTGCGAGTAGAAAGTGAAACCCTAGATTTAGGTGGGATTGCTATCTATGC
The DNA here is from genome assembly GCF_053477565.2 of Lygodium microphyllum. NCBI lineage: Eukaryota > Viridiplantae > Streptophyta > Polypodiopsida > Schizaeales > Lygodiaceae > Lygodium > Lygodium microphyllum. The sequence continues at coordinate 74,473,624 of NC_141150.1, forward strand.
TAAAAAGACTTGTTGTTTTTTCTTAAATTTGTGCACGCATTGATGGTTGCACATGAAAGATTGATTGTGCTTGTAACAATTAGATCTAATTGTAAATGTATAATCAAGATAATAAGAGAAAAGATAGCTCTATGCCTCCCCTATGGCTAGACGCAAAACCCTGCTCCAAGGGGAAATTTTTTGTATCGCTACGAGGAGATTTGGAACGGCCCGGATAGCGAGAGGTTGCTTGGTGTGGAATCCACTAGGCAGGAGGAGGTGGGAGTGCCAGGGGGGATTTGGCTGTAAATCTCTTGATTGTTCCTAGGAGTTGCCTAACCCTCACACGAATCAAGAAAGGATCTTGGAGTCCCTGGTACTAGTGAAGGGACAGAAATCTTGGAGGGTTTCTTTTCTTTTGTGTAGGCAGAATAGATTTTTCAGTGAATGGAGGTTTATCTTTTGCATTGGTACAAGGGGGAAATCATTGTAAATAACTTTGTGAAATAATAAATAAATATTTTTTCCAAAAGAATGCCTTCTCTATCTTTATATTGTGCCCTAAAATTATGCGAAGGAACTTGTGATAACGGGTCGAAGCTTCTTTTATATAGCATAACCTAATGTGATAAGTAATTAGAAAACTAAAGAAAACCATTTGTGGGAAGTGGGTGGGCAAGACCCCTAACGGATCTGTCCTACGGTGGATGGGTGGTTTTGGTAAGCTGGGAGCTTCTCTCAAGAGATTGAACGAAACGTTGATTAGGAAAAAATCAGCCAGAGCCAAGCATTGACTTACCTATGGTCAGGTCTTAAAACCCTGATCAGAAATTATCTTAGGGGAAAGGTGTGGCGGCTTTGCTAGAACTTGGTTAGGGTTCTCTAAATCCTAACCAATTATTGGAAAAAAGCATTGCACTCCATGAACCAAGGGTAACTATGATTGCTCGAGTCGGATGAGAAGCCCTTATGGGACACCTCCGATGGAGCTAGTTGATGTATCGAGACCTCAGTTGTCAAATTAGGACCCTAAGCTTGCAGGTTGATCCTCATGGCGGGGACAGCTGGTACCATCCATTACGGGGTGGACTCTGGGAAACCTAGATGATAGAGCTCATTCATTCTTGCGAGTGTCAAACAAAGCCATCTAGGATAGTTCCCCGATAAACCACTAAAACGTGCTGCCAGGGAATTGTTACACAAGCACGTGACACATACTTTGAGTGCATGGATGCCTCCCAATAATTCATTCTCTTGGGTGGTGTAACATATTTAAGCTTTCATGAGCTTACAGATCTTGAATGCGATAGGTCCACTATCTTAATAAAGAACGACTCTAAAGCAATATAACCATTTGCATCCATATGAACCTCAAAATGTTTATTTCGATTGATAATCTGCAACATTAATGCAATAGTAACTAGTTGTTTCAATCTTTGAATACATTAATGGAGCTCACTAGTACAAACAACCGGCAAACTAATATGCTTCTTCTTGCTTCGCATGTCATTTAGCAAATGAGTCAAGGGTTCAACAATATGAGTGTATGTGTTTTTCCATATTTCCAAAAGACTAACCCTTTTGCTTCCGCTTTATAGTAGGCTGTAGAGTCTCGCTATTTCTATCTAGATGTTTCTACAAGAATGTTGGTGTATGACACATCCATAGTAGGCCATTTCTACTACAACAAAAGGATGAGAATGAATGTATTCTCCAAAAATATATGGAACCTTATGATTCATAGTATTCCTTGCAACTGATACTACAAGGGCTTGAGGCAACCCAAATGCACTTATTCTATTATATTTAAGGTTTTTAAACCATAATCTAGAGATAACACGATAACCTTTTCGATTAATGCCCACTCAATAAACCTAAAAAAGAGGTAGTTGAAGGTGGATAGAGAGTTACACCTATCTTACATAATAAAGAATGAGAATATCTCTGAGACAAATAAGTATGTATAAATTTTGGATAAAGCTTACAAGAAAGTCAAGCCAGCTCTTGAAAATCACTAGAAAAGCAAAGGAAAGCAAAAAACTTGAGTTTTCAAAGGGTGATTGGGTTCTCTTGTGCTTTGGAAAGGCAAGGTTTAGGAAGATGACATGCTAAAGAGCAATTTATTCCCTAAGCTAAGCATGAGATATCAAGGGTCTTTATAATTTTCAAGCAATAGAGAAGATCACTCATGTGGCACACACAAAGGTTTCCTTTTATGCGAGTCTTTTGAGATGCTATCAAGGTGATGCGCATGATGAAATTCAACTTGAAGTTGAGAAACTAAATGAAATATTTAGTTAGTCTAGAAGAGATGATGACGCATGAGGAAAGGAAGAGAAGTGGTAAAGTTTCTCGTTGCTACCTTAGCAAATTCACTTCAGTTGTTGCAACTTTACATAGAGGCTTTTCAATTAGAAGACTCCTTTAGGTTCAGCAGTGCCACAAAGATCTAGAGTATTATCTGATGCTCAAGAGAAGGGTATCTTCTCATGTTTCTCAGTATAGATGGGCTTAGATATCTAGAAGTTGCTTGATGATATATCCTAAGTACCATTAGCTAGCAATAGATCTCATTTAGGACTTACATGCTAAGTAATCTAGACACTTTAGTTTGACAATAGTAGATGAATGCTTAACCTAGCACTAAGTATCATATGCAAAATCATTTGTGAAGGTTATCATGCGAGGATTTCCCAATGCAATCAAGCTTAGATATTATTTCTTCTTGGGAGATATTCTCTCTATGCATTGGAGGAATGCCAGCATGGGCCTTGCATAGTCCCTTGGCTAATATTTGTAGGGGAGGCAATCCTGTCCCCTCGGCCTATGTGTTTGGGTGTCTTTCTTATCTTAATTTTTAAAAAAAGGGTGTGTGTATGTGAGACACAAGATAAGAGGAGCCCATGTGGATACCTCTCACCCATCCCCTTTGCCATCCCAAACAGCAGGATGCATCCCCTAGCTATCCCCTTGTCAAGGGCAAGACAAGAGATGCTCCCACAGTTTGGGACACACCTTCAAAACGATTCCATTTCGATACGTTGTTCTAGCATCTTAGAGCCTACCTCTTGTCTCCTATCATCCCTTTTGTTCATACTTATGACTAGAAGAGTATAATCCTTTGGGTATTAGGTTGTTTACACAACAAACAAACTGAAAATTTCAAGGATAAGCTTGATGATCAGATGGAAGACATAAATTTTTTTGAGAAGGACTCTCTAGTGACATTTGTTGGTTGCTCTTAGTATTTGTAGCATTGTCAAATTAAAGCAACCATGAAATTCAGTCGACACATATGTTTTTCAAATAGTGTCCAAGATTGTAGGCTTCTATCAATAAAGGCACGTCCCTCCATAGCCTATTTCTAATACCAAGGATAAAACAATCTTGGGTAGGCTATAAAACAACCGCTCTCTCTTCAAATTCTACCCTAGGCATTACTCCCATTTATCTGCATCTTGCTGAAAAAGGACCCCAACCAAACCGGTAAAACATGGATGATGTCCTACTTAATCATCCATAGACATAAGGCAATCATGGCATAGCATAAGAAAACTCAATCACAATGTCTCAAAAAGGCTTGATGAGTTTGTAGCATTAGCATATGTGTCTTCTACACTTGCCTGCTCCCTTTGTTTTGGAGCATGACAAGCATGCTAAAGAGGTAGCCAGTGGATCCAACTCCAAACCAAGGGGACAACACTACCATTAATATTGTAACAGTGGGGCAACACTACCAAACCAAGGGGACAAAGAGAGGGCAACAGCTGGTATTATACATACAATGAGGGTTAAGTAGTATGATCATACGACTGAGAGGGTTAACAAACGCTTCGAATGGCAAGTTGTCAATGATCCACAAATGCGCATGCCTTACAATCCTCCTCCTCCTCCGAGTATCCAACAATCCTTTCCACGCCTCTCATCCACTGTGCCATTCATTCAGCAACGCAAAATGGGCTTACTTACTGTTCATGCGAGATGTATCGTCCAGGTCACGCAGAATTCTGTGCTCGTTAGCAGCAATCAATGGTGTCACCCGCAGTTCAGTGGTTCTACTTACCCATGAGTGCCTTGTAACTCTTCCAACGTTGCTATTTACTGCAGTCGAAAAAAAAATACCGCTACAGTGTCGGCGCAATTGCCGCTGGCCTATTAGCTTAGTTGGGTTAGAGCGTCGTGCTTCAAGTGCGAAGGTCGCAGGTTCGAGACCTGCATAGATCAGCGGTAGTTTTTTGCACCAACTTATGCTTTATTCTTGAAAGTCACCTTTGAGATAAAAGACAAACTTGGTTCCTTTAATGGTCCCGATCTTCAGAGAAGGGGGCCCTACATAGTTTTCTCGTTAGTGACACCCAAGATTACAAGTGGCCTCTTTGACATGCAATGTTAGAATATTGGGCCGCATTTTTGGCTAAGAATAGAATTTCGTTGGTGGTGAGGCGATTTCTCCAATTGGGTTATTTCATGCATTGGTTGTATGTAGATTTGTTACGTGATAGTTCTCCAACTTTTAAGACGTCTCCAAAATTCTGAAATCATGTTTGCCTAATTTGAAAGTTGCTTTTAAAACTCATTAGGATGGTTTGGAATTTTCTTTGAAATCTCCAACATTTGAAAGTTTTTCTTGAATTATGGATTTTCTAATTTAAATGGTTTACAATTCCTCCGAAATCCTGATTCTTTGATTTTTGCAGTATTGTCTTAAAGTGACATTTCTCATTTTTAGTCTATAAAATATAGATATACATGCTTCCATGTTTGACTGAGCTAGCAGGTTTTCACAGGGGACTTTGTTAGAGAACACCCATTTCACCCTCTAGCAATGGACAACTAGATTGATATTTAATGTTTGCAATAAATATGTTCATTTGTTTTGCACATAGTAGTAAGTTCACTAACTATGTTAATACATTCTATGTTTTCTCTATGCAAACCCTAGCATATCTTCACAACATCAGTAGTTTTGTCTGAGGAACTTCGCAACCATAGGCTATTCATAAATGGCCAGAAGAGTAATCTTTTCTCGAGGAGATTCACTTTTTCGGGCACATTGCTTTTAAGGATGGTATCATGTATGGATATCGTACGGTTGAGGAAATTCATGATTGGCAAGATTTAACAACTTGCATGATGCCTATAAATTCCTTGCACTATGTTCTTGCTATCGAAGGTTCATACACTTTTGCACAAAACTGTTACATCCATTCATGTTTCCAAAAGAAGGGGATGCCATTTAAGTGGGCATTCAATAAGCTTAAGAAAAAGCTCAAATCAGATCCAAATCCTTCTGAATCTTAGAAAGCCTTTTCTAGTCTAGTGCGATGCATGTGGGAAAAGTAGTGGTGTAGTCCTCATGCAAGATGGATGAGTTGCGGCTTATGAAAGCAAGCTTTTACATAGTGCTGAAAGAAACATGCAAGTTTATGAGAAAGTTGTTGGATGTTGCACATGCTCTTCCTATGTGGAAATACTACTTGCTAGAGGCTGGCTTTGTGGCACAAATAAACCATCAAAGAAAAGCATATGCATTGGGAAAATTTATTATCTATGTTTCACTTTGAGATAGTGCATGTGGAGGGTAAGAAAAATGTCCTACCAAATGTTTTATCAAGGTAATCTCAAGTTTCAGTAGCATCTCTTGCGTAGCACCAAAAATTGGATGAGATAAAGACAATATATACTCAAGATGAGGATTCTTTAAGAGCCTATGACAAGTTGTTTGAAGTCAATGAAATGAGCACTTTACTTCTAGATATGGATTTCTTTTGATGCATGGTCACCTATGCGTAACAAAGCAAATAAGGCTAGAGGTTATAATTGAAAGTTGTGCACTGCCATATCCAGGGCATTCAAGTATAGATGCTATAATTCAAGTATTGGAGACTTTCATTTAAAGGCTATCTTTGAGGCTAGTTCTAGATACATTTATGCACACATGCATGGTTTGTTAGAAAGTTAAGCATGACAATAGAAAGGACCTAACCTATTATATCCTCTACCTATTCTTCAAAGGCCACATGTTATGTCCCTAGACATCAGGATGGGTACTAATAGCATTTGTCAAAGTAGCATCAATCAACTAGTTATAGGACTCAAGGCCTTATTATGCACATTCATTGTGTGATCACCACTCTTGGACTCTTGGCTTGTTGGCCGACACATTTGTACACTGAGGCAATGTGGGGTTGTGGTATGGGATGCCCATAGTTGTCTCCATACGTCATACGGTAATGATCGTACCATATGATCCCTACCATACGGTATCATACAAATCTGTACAAAAAACAGGCTGATCTTGGTCACGAGGTTTGTGCATCCTCATGTGTTCTACTTGTGCTTTAATCTGGCACATTCTGCTTGTGTGGCACTTTTGGGGGGATGGGAAGCCTTGGTTACCTCATATCACCCCCTTTTCTAGCTATGTACACCCCCCGTAGCCCTCCTTGGATTCCATCTAGCTAACAGCCCTCTTTAACTATTGACCCCTCTTTGACCATTTGACCCTTCTCTCATCTACAAAAGGTGCTCCCCTCCTCCATCCTCCCACACCAATTCAGCAAGCATTTTCCATTCTCCTCTTCCTCCCTTGGATCTTGAATTGATTTGTGATTTGTCATTCTCATCTTCCATCCCCTCTTTCCTACACCCAATCAAAGCATTTACCATTCTTGAATCTCATCTGCCATCCCCTCTATCCTACACCCTATCAAAGCATTTCCCATTCTCATCTCCCATCCCCTCTCTCTCACTCTTGCTCTTTCAACTTTACCCCAACCCTCAAGCCTCTCCCTCTCTCTCAACTTTCAAGTTTCAAGAGTTAAGACTCAAGCATTATTCTCACTCACAAACTCACACACACACACACACACACACACACACACACACTCTCTCTCTCTCTCTCTCTCTCTCTCTCTCTCTCAGCCCTCTTCATTTGTCATCGGCACCATGACTCGTGAGAAGCATGAGGCCTTCAATTTGCATGCAATCCATTTGGAGAGGGACACAAAGAAGTCCAACCCCCACCGTTGGACATGCAAGTATTGTGGGAAGCGTTATACAAGTGGTGCAACTTGGCTTCTTCAACATACTTCTGAGATGGGGGGCAAGTTTCTCCATGCAAGGAGATCCCTCAAAACATTGCAGAGAAGATTCTCTCCAAGATGAGAGGGGGATCCACAGGGGGAGGAGGAAGTGGTTTATTCAGCAAAACAACTCCTATGCCTACTAACGAGAAAGCATCGAATGTGGGTATATCTTCAACAAATGTGGGAGAGGCCTCTACCATTGATGGTGGGGGCTCCACATCCGCATCTTGCTCTGGTAAAAGAGAAAGACTGGAGGCTCATGCAATGCCAGAGAGACAGTCCTCTCTCTTTCAAGTTCCCGATCATGTGCGTGGATAGGTTTCCTTTCTTTAAGAAAGGAAACGACTTGCAGACATTGAAATTGCACGCATTCGCAATCGGCTTCGCACACAACAGTTAGAGCGGCCACTCTATTATTGCACTAACTTACACATGATGAGAGCTATGATGGGCATGGATAGTCTAAAAGAAAGTAAAGTTAAAACCCTTGACTATAAATTTAAAATTTTTTGTTGTAAACTTTGAACTTTGAAGTTTATACTTTACAATTTAGACTTTAGCATATACATGCATTGTGTAGGTGAATGTTGATACATTCAAGTTGACGGTTGACACTCTTCCGACTGTACATCAGGAGGTGAATGAGAAGGAGGAGATGATTTTTTCATAGCTCTATAGAGAGCTTATAGCACTAGCTACTTGTGACACTCACAATGAGTGTGCTTGTGGGCAAGGAGTTCGAGTAGGTGGTAGCAAGGGCATGGTCATTCGATGCCCTCCAACATTGAGAAGTGGTGGTTCGAGTAGCTTGCAGACATATGTAAGGTAGGGATCTAGTAGCTCACATCCTCTGCCTCACAATGGCATCCCCCCTTGCCTGCATATGTAAGGTAGGGATCTAGTAGCTCACATCCTCTGCCTCACAATGACATCCCCCCTTGCCTGCATAGCCGCCACATAGGGAGCCATCATTTGATATGATAGCAACCTCATCTGTGTGGACGAGTATGAGTGTGTTTCATCATCCGATACCAAGGAGTCATCTTCAGACTCCCTTGATGAGCACTCAGATGGTTCTAATGATGATGATGATAATGATAGTGATGCCTCATCATAGATTCATAGGTCTCTCTCTTTTTTGTATCTATTATCATTGTATCCACATGCAAGATGGCACTATGATACACTAGACTGTAGTTGTAACTTGTATCACATGTTTTGCACAATGCATGTGACTGCAATGGTCACCCTCATGTCTTCATCTTATTTTGTAATGAAATGGCTATTTCCACTTTAAACATGTATTCTATCATTTAATGATATATGGCTTTTTAAAAAATCATGTTAATTTCTTTTTGGTGCTAATAGCATACCCTACCTTATAAAATCATAAGATATCATTTAGTATCGTAATTTAACTTACCATACTGTATTGTATCTTTCGTACTTGACAACTATGGGGACGCCGACATTTGGGATGCATTCATGACCTAGAGTGCTAGTAGCTCCCAAGCTCATGTGTGAGCCCTGGCTCTATGGCTAGGAGGTGAGGCTTACAGAACCGTGATGTTTCATACTTGACAAGGAGGTCTTTATCTCATTAAGGATAGTATGGGACACTACTAGCAAGAGAGACATGTACCAATGAATATTTGAAGCTTTCCAAGTTCACCATTTGCAACAAAAAAGGAGATAGTACCTATGACCTTAGCAAGGCATTGTGCACTGTTCGCAACGGTCACAATCATAGATTCTTGTAGAGGCTATGTAGAACTATACACACCTTCTTCTTGGTCATTGATGGAAGGCACTACTATCCAATACCCATGAGTCAGAGGTAGATACTTGTGTCGAGGAACATACTTTCTTAATGTCACCATAAATAACTCCAACTTTTCTTTAGCCATATTGGTTGTCTCCTTACTTTTAGTTTTCAGGGTGCCATTCTTTTCACCTACCTTCTTGATACGAAAATTTACAATTTCATGTCATTTCTTCTTGGAGTAGAAGTGCTCTCCTTGAAAGCTTTTTTTACCATTGTTTTTCTTTTGGTTGTCGTTGGTAGAGGAATCACCTTTGCCTTTCATATTGGCAGAGAATACATCTTTACTGCTGCTACTTTCTCAGGCTTTAAGTTGTAACTCTTTCTCCATTAGCAATACATAAAATTCCTTAAATATTAAAGCTTGGGGTCTTATCTAAGTATTTAGGGCCATTACCAACCCAATGCTAAAGGAAATATTTCCTAGTCAACTAGGAAAGTTTCAAAATAGAGTCAAATAGATCGACTAGACTACCTTCCTAGGCTATAAAAGAAAGGTCCCTTCCAAACCATCATCCATCTACTTTTAAAAGAAAGAGAGAGAAATTGGACAAGATTTCAACAAAGGATAAGGCATCACTACAAGATACAAGCCTCGTACCAACGTTCAAAGCAACAAAAATGTTCATTAAATAAATTACCATTGTCATCGCTAAATGCGTTAGTATTAGCATCTCTGTGGCATCGTTGCTAGTATTGGTGTCGGTATTTGTGTCGTTATTTGCTTCGCAAAAGCTATGAAAATACCGACGTTGATAGCGATGATTTGCGATGCATATTGTGATGCTAATAGCGATGCGTGCAACAAATTTGCAACGCTAATTGTGACGGTTACAAAGAAAAGAAAATTTGTGGCAGGGCAATTATGTGCTATATTTACATTCTACAAATGGATTACATGCTAAGTGTACAATGGTCGTCAAAATGAGTGCATAATGTACTTGAACCCACAAGACTAATACATAGAATAAATACAAGATCGCTATCGAAAACTCATGGAATCATGGCAAGATACAAAGGATGATAATAGCATAGTACCTAGAAGATGTCTACATAAATCATGGGACCAAAAAGGAAGAGGATGTGCGCTCCATGAATTCAAGCACAAGCTATAGATCCTTGCCATGTGAAAGCTCATCCCGATGCAAAGGAGCATTGAACAGAGTCTGCAAGAAAATAACAACTACACATCAATCCACTATACATAATGCATTTTAATAAAAATAGTAAATATGGACAAGAAAGATGAGTGACTTACTCGTCAGTTGTATTTTTAGCTATATGGAATAGAGCCATTCAATAAGATAGTTTGCAGAGGATAAGTGAAGGGACTTTTTTTTCCACTCCACCCGTTAATCTCCCAACATGTGAGATGGTACGCGCGTCACTACAAAGAAATTCTCTTGTTAAATAGTTTCTATCTTTTTTTTTCTTCTTATTATCTATAGTGTTTTCATTCTTAAAAAATGAATTTGAGAATCTAACTCATTTGTCCCATTCTTCGGAAACTTATGATGAAACATAAATACTCACTAGTGGGAAAATTTGCCCTAAAATAATGAGTTAAAAAAAAAAACTTATGTCTTTTAGGAACGATAAAAAATCGTACTAAAAATATCTACTTTAATTTCATTATATACAGACCAAAACTGTGAAAACCCAGGAGTATGCATACCCAGTTGAGGTGTGAGATTATAGCATCATGGTGCCGAATGACATGATCTAATAAATTATTATATTGACTAGTCGAATCATAGTCCCTTACCAAGCAAATGGCTGTGTGTGTGGCTGCAATGATTATTAAGAATACAATCTATTGATCAATATAATGAGACCGTGTCTCTCTACATATCGAGTCTCTAGGCCGGTGGGATTGCGGTTTCTAATGGAGTGCTGCAAAGAAAACAAAATCACAGAAAAATGATTTCTAGTACAAGCGATATTGCAAAAAAGAAAGCAAGAAGAACAAAAGAAAAACTTACAAAGTCCTCCAGATAAGTCTTGTGGCAGCCACTCCTAAGATGATGGGCCACTCCCAAGATGATGGACCACCCTTGCCTCTAGTCATGCCCTCACTGCATAGTGCTACTGTCACCAACGTCTTGGAGAATCTATAGCCTCCTCCTTGAGTCTCTGCTAGTCATCTGCATCTAACCATTCAGACTTTGAGGCGCCACTCTTGAGTGCCTTGCATGCCCGTCTCTGTGACATATACACACACATGCACTCCATCATCCAGCCTGTGGAAAATCTCTCTACCGTGGTGGGTATCGAAAACTCCTCATGCAAGGATACTACTATGTAGTCCTTGCTCCCCTTAGTCTTCCAATGGTCCAAGACGTGCCAAAAAACTTGGTGGCATAACTCTCTCATACGAGCCATCACCCTCCTCCCCTCATCATTCATGATTACGGCTCATGTGCTATCATCTATAAGATATCCATACCCCTCTGGGGTATGTCTAAGATGTGTCCTCTCCCACCTACAACTGCGCTCCTGGGCATAATCAGGAGACCCATATGCATCTGCTAGACCCAAGAGGGTGGTATCTCTCGAAGTAGCACCCATAGGGATGCCATCTGTGGATGGTTGACCAAAAGCACCAAAAGCTAGAGTCACTAGAGTAGATGTTTCCATAGGTGTAACAAATCCTAAAGGTGACAGAACTCCACCAGAATGACGAGATGGAGACACTCCATCGGTGCCTCCACAACAACCACATGAGCCACCCTCTCTTGAATCTACATGAGAGCGAGGAGTAGCACATGTATCTTAAGCTAACCGTGGGCATGTGATCATGCGCTCACTGCATCCATGTCTCCGCAGCATCCCCCAGAACCACTTCCTTTGTCTAGAGCATCGATCTCGTCTACTGGAAATCGACGCATTAGAGCGTGCCAAAGTAGATCTAATGGAATAGCTTGATGGTGTCCAAGACAGCTCTTGGTTTGCCATATCTCTAAATCGAGCCATCTAATCTAGAGACATATGTGTGAATATCTATTGCAACTCCTCTTTGCTCATCCCTCGACTCATCGTGCTCTCCAAATATCATCAAAGAACACCTGCATAGACAAAAAGTGACGTTAGCATAATCAATATAAAGATTCAAGCAAAGCACACTAATATAAATATGAAATAAATGATGTTACTTAAAACACATATTCTAGAGTACCCTTATAAGTGATTCATCAATGAATTGAGTAGGCGGATGTTGCAAGTATGACGTAACCTATGGTCCCATGTCAATCTCCTAGCATAACTTTGCATACACTAAAAGGTCCATAGACTGGAGAAGCTACAGTAATCCATTGAGGTTATACTTTGCAAGTTCCCAAAATACTCCATCTCATTTATAACAGTGTTTGGATCCATGGCTCGCCGTCAGCTCTCTTGCTCAAACTTTTCCATGATACCACAATCCATTGTGGAGTGCATTTGGTCGATGTTCTTGATGTGGAAATGTCGCCCACGCGACTAAGCTGCATTGTATATTTTGTACTGTGCATTGAAATGATTAGATTATTTGTTACATATAAAATCTAGTTACAACAGCTTATAAATCATGTGGTCAACTTTGGACTACATCCCCTCGAGAATTTCTACTCCTTAGTAGAGATCCCCACCCCTTCGTGAGAGGTGTGTCCTTGATATACCATCTTCTTCATGGTTCATGATCCTCTAGCAAGAAAGTGGTGTGTCCTTGATATACTATCTTTTTCATGGTTCGTGACCTTTGGGAGTCTAACTGTGGGCCACACAATGGACATGCATGATAACTTGAGGTAACCAAACCTATCCTAAAACCCCTGTTTAGTGAACAAAAACTTGAACGAGCTATGATAGATATGACCAACAAGAATGGAAGCCTACTTACTTGAGCACTCCCGGAATCCCAAGAAGTCATGCATGGTCCACATGAGAATGGCTTGTATATTGGCTGGACTGTGGACCATCGCGCTTTCTTATATCTTCCACGATGACCCCCTCCTCCTACAAAATCTTAAGCTCATCAACTAATGGACAGAGATAGATGTCCATATTCTTGACTTTTTAGTGGTTAGGAATGTGCCAGCTAAGGATTAGGTGTCCTTTCTTCGTAGAAAGCCATGGTGGGAGGTTGTAGCTAACAAGTGCTACAGACCACACACTCTAAGAAGTTGAGTAGATACTAAATGGGTTCATGCCATCCATAGCAAGACCGAGCCAAATATTCCCTGGCTCTCGTGCAAAGCTTGGAAAGGTAGAGTCAATGTGGCTCCATACACGTGAGTCAGCTGATATTCATTGGACTCCATCTGTGGATCTATTCTGCACATGTCACCACGTTGTCAAGCTCACCATACCCGACATTTGAAACAAGTAACATATACGGGGGATAAGTGGAAACTTTCTAAGAACTTTCTGAGGGATGGTTTGCCCTTGCAAGTCCTGTCAATACCTGTGAGCACACACTTTGGACATGTCTCCATAGTCTCATATTCTCCTCGAAACAACATACAATCATTGAGACATGCATGGATGCTATTGTAGTCCATGCCAAGCTTTCGTAAAACATGTCACACATCATCATGAGACTCAAGCATGGTATTTTCAAGTGGTAATATATGATACTTTAGCAACCTGAAAAAAAATCATAAAACACCTTGAAAAAGAATAATTGTTTTTTATAATAGTGTCAAAAAGAAATCAATGAAGCGTATGTAGAATGTACCTAAACAACTCGGTCACACTCGCATCGCTCCACCCGTATTTTTCTTATACACTTAAGAGTGCAAGCAATGTTATCAGGTGAGATACTTGGCATCCATCATATAATGGTATGGATGCTTCCTCTCTTAGCGGATCAGATGTCTTGGCATCCATGGGCATCAATGCATCGATCATTGCCTTAATCTCAAGCTCCAAGATTGTAAGAAAGTCTGAAAGGCTGTCTGTCTCCTCTCCTATTGAAGTTGCTTACAAGTACAACTTGGGTACACTCTCCCGCACATGATAGTGACCGATAGGGTATTTATATAGCCTCTACCAAGCTAGGGTTAGGGTTTCCCCTTCCCCTAAGACTATTCACACCCATCCACCCTCATGCACCCTTGCTTACAGTGGGTTCCTATGCCTATCTTCTAACACCCCCCCTCAATGCTAGGGTGGCTTTGGATTACAAGTCATTTAAGATGTCCCTCCCCTTTAAACAACCGGGATGCCTTTATAAATCAGGCTACAATAGTGTTTTTAGGTAGATGGTTTAAAGACTCGAAAAAGTTGATCTTAACATGAATTGGAGGCATAATTGGCCACCAGTTCTTTGGGTACATCAGGAGTGTTGAGGCATTTACGAGTGATATACCCTATCTTCTTGCATTTGTTACATTTCATTTTCTCGGGATAGTTCTTCCAACAATTGTTTACAAGATGTCATTTTTTCTTACAGAAAGAACATCTAGTGAGAGCTGTATGTACCAATACTTGATCACGAGAAGTTGAAGATGCCTGACTGTTGCTGCCTTCTTTGTGGTTCCTTTTTTCTTCATCCAAACAAGATTGGATGGTACTTGCCAATGTAGGATCTGGAATGTTGGTAAGAGTGGTTACAAGAGTAGGAAACAACTGTTTTACAGCTTTTAGGAGAATAGCAATACCATCTTCTTCATGTATTGGAGCTTGTACTGAGGCAAGCTGTGCCATAAGTCCCTTCATGTGAGAGATGAATTTTAAGGAAGATTTTAGTAATTTTACCAGTGGCTCCATAGAGCTTTTCAAGCTCATCCCATTTTTCTTTAGTAGTATTTAGTTGATCAACATGATGAATCAATGACTCATCTAAGTGTAACATAATGATTATCTGGGCACATTGGTCATCCTCTATATCAACTAGATTTGCAGAGTCTACAGCTCTAGTGCCTTGAATGAGAGGCCAATACCCTCTCTCCATCATCTTATACTTGATAAGTACGTGCCTTGGGTGGAAATCTTTGCCATCAAAATTTCGAATTTGAGGATGGACATCAGCATATGTTGTGGCCATTGTGAAGGTCTTACCACTTGCTAGAACAAGGGCGATGTCTAGTCCCTTACAAGCTTGCCACTAAATGCGAAAGCAATTCAAAGTTGTTGACAGATGATTTTTTATGCTCAGAAGTGCTTAAAAATAGCCAAAAATTCCGAATCTCACGGGAAAAATAGACTTTGTCAAAGGCGGCGGTTGCAATCAGTACGATTTTAAGCGGCAGTGCCCAAAATTGCTTAAAAGACCCACTAGACTGTTGGTGAATTTTCATAATTTTTTGGCTTGTCAAACGAGACCCTAGGAGATGCCTGGTAGTGCGGGACTTCAAGACGGACGCCCAGACTTCAATTCAGACGCCGAACGCGGGGGATAGGCCAGCCAAGGTCAAGTGAGAATGGACTTTAAAAGTCCAAAGGGCATGCCTTTTGGGGGCTCCCTTTAGGGAGCCCAACTAAAAAATCAAAATCATTGGGGGGAGGGGGGGCCATTTTTTTCAGCGTGATTAGAAAGAGGGCGCAATCATCCCACGCTTGATGGAGAGGGGGGTTGGAGAGCCTGCAAACAACCCCCCCAAACTGTTTACATGCCTGAGATGCATTCAATCTTTGCTCCCTATTGCTTGGTTCCATTTGTGGAATGGATGCATGGTTGTGGAGATCAAAATTCAGTATTTCTCTCTCCTCTTTCTCTCTCCTACATAGAGGCACTTCATGTGGCAAGAATCAAGAAGAGAATTCGGTGATGGATGCTTTTTCGAGAGGCATCGGATTGCTCCAAGGGGTTGAGGAGGCTGAAATCTGAAGATCTATGCTAAAATCCATGGCTCGTTGATTGTAATAGTGCCAATTAAATATTCAAAAAACCCAAAACACGCAAAAAGGTGGTATGCTTTATTTTATGAAAGAATTTTGCTTGTTTTTTATCGTTCATGGTCTAAATGGTGTGCATATGGGCTGAAATTTTATTTGAATGTTCCTTGCATTATGTTTGAGGGCCCCAATTACTATTATGGAGAACCGTATTGATTTACTGCAATTAGAAATTTTCAAAACCTGAAAAAACACAAAAATTGATAGTTTCTTTGATTTTGAGTGGGAAAAAATGAGTGGACATGGGATAAAATAAGGATAAATGCTGAGTTTCAGTTCAAATGATCAATCATTAGAAAAAAACCAGAAAATGCTGAGTTGAGGGATGCCTCCTATGTTGTTCTACATGGTGAATTACATCAAAATGTGTAGGGTCTCCCTCTGAGGAGTCTGAGAAGGTTAAGGGTTGTACTACAAAACATGATACAAATGCAAAATGTATGTACGATCGCAGGGCAATGTGTCCTGTAGATGCTCCTAACCGCGAGGCTGTGGGGTTGTCTTGTGTATGTTAAAGGTTCGACTAGTGCTATAGCCAGTGCCGACCCATTTTAGGTCCCATCAGTGGTGCGTCTGGCGGGAGCCACCAACAAGTGGTGGTTCTTGAATCTAGGATTTTTAGAGACCAAATATTTGATTTATGTCCTTTGACAAGGACTGTCAAGCCGAAATACAAAAAGCAGAATGTGTTGAGAGGGCTAGACGGTGGTTGGAGATTGTAAGATGCTATTCTCCTCAAAGGAGCAGCCCGTTACGCATAAGTGGCAATGGTTCTAGTAACCTAAGTGTCACAAGTAGCTCTTCGAGTGCAAGTGGAAGTCTTGGTACTTCCCTACTTCTAGTTAATCAACCCACAATAAGTGGGCTTGTAGTTGCACCTACACAAACTCCTGTTGTCAATCCGGTTGTAGTCATGGCACAACCCATCACAATTCCAACAGGGACACCAGATTTATCGGCATTAGGAGCACCGTTGCCAATTTTCCATGGGTTAGAAGAAGAAGATGGAGAAATCCATATTAAGGAGTTTTAAATGCTCATGTTCAACTATCAGATCCAAGACGAAGGACACCTAATGATGTTCTTCAACATGACGTTAAAAGGAAGAGCGCAAGTATGGTATCATGGTCTAGAAGCTGGAACCATAACTAGCAGTGCCTAATTCTTCACGGCTTTCCATAAAGAGTTTTCCCCTAAGAAGGGTGGACAGTATTGGTTGCATGTCTTGTAACATGCCAAGAGCCAAATGAGAATGTCCATGCCTATGCTGAGAAACTAAAGCAAGTTCTTTGTAAACTTAATACTTATATTCCCATTCCAGTGGCTGCACAATTGCAATATTTCCTACATGGATTGGATTTCAATATCCAAGTGCAACTTAGTAGTGTTGCTTAGTCCCGACATTGACACTGCGATTACCCAAGCAGAAGGAGTAGAGTCACACTTACAAGGATAAATTGGAATGGTAATAATTTGTCCTTGACCAATGGGAGTCAAGGGGACCCCATGTCAAATGCGAATGGGAGACGGAGTATCATGCGGAATTTGCCTATGTTACCAGCCCCTCCTAGTATGACTATGCCCATGGCTAGTAGTCAGGTGGCCTCACTAAATAGTGGTGGAAGCCAAACAATGAATCCTAATGTTGTCCCAGTAGGTCAGCGGGCCAATTCCTAATCAAGTGATTAGGCCGATGGGACGACAGATAGATGATAGCAGCTATGAGTCGAGTGCATCTAATGTCCTTGGCGAAGCTAAGGACATGATGAAGCACTATACCGATATGATTTCTGAACAATACAGACAAATAGCTATGGACGTCGATTTTCTTAAGAAGTAGCAGAATTTGATAGGGAGTCGATGCCCTAAGGAGGGTGCCCCGTCAAGATTCAGCTGTAAGTGGTGTGGTAGCCAACATTTCCCTAGTAATTGTCCGAAGGTTAAATGCAATATTTGTTGAAAGTCTCACCACTTAGTTGCTACATGTTGGAGTAAGATTAGTTCTCTCCAACAAGGGAGTAAAAAACTAAGTCTAGTTAACTATTGTGCACAAGGGAATAATCTCCAACAAGATGAGGGACCAAGAAAAATACTACAACGAGGAAAAGCTACTGTAGAGGAGTTGCCTCATGGCAGTGGAGTCGGCCTTATTGAGGCCGTATGTGTCAATGATGCTGAAACATCTAATCTATGAGCCGTAACAAGAGGTCAAAAGATCAAAGAGGGTGACAAAAGAGTTGTAAAACCTATCAAGGGAAGCCCTAAGCAAGATGCTAGGGAAAGCAAGTCTTGAATTGTGATATGGAAGGTGGACCTTTAAGACCTGTTGGGAGTAAAGTTGATCCCGAGAAGGATAAAGGATTGCCAAGAAAGAAGATAAATGCTAAAAAAGAGGCACCAAAGCCGATTGAAAGACCAAAGGAGAGAATGGTTTGGCACGAGAAGAGAACTTTGGCTAATTACCACGACTTTGACCTTGCAAGTTCTCTTTGGGAAGTTAAACCAAACGTAAATCTCCTACAATTGATTAAACTTTCTCCAAGAGTATGCAAGGAATTCAAGAAAATCCTGTGTCTAGGGTATATTGTAGAACCTTTGGGCATAGCTAGAGTGGGAGAATATTGGTTGGATAATGCTGAAAAGCATTGCCCTAGGGTTCTAGCATATGTGGATGTAATATTAGTGGAGCACGCTATCATGGACACTGGATCCTTCATCAATATCATGAGTTCAGATTTTTTGGAGAGGTTAGGTCTAGAGATCCAAAAAGATGGCTTCACACTTCTTAGGATGGCTGATGATAGTCTAAGACAACTGGAAGGTTGCATCACTAAAGTCCACATTACAGTTGTGAGCATGGAATGCTATCTGGACTTTAGGGTGATAAGGTTTGCAGGATGTCCTAGCTATCAAGTTTTGCTAGGTAGGCCATGGATTCTATAGACAGACTGTCAAGTCAATATATCCGCTGGTCGAGTGATTCTAGGTCAAGATGCCCATCATGTAATAGTGGATGCTTGCCCTGAGTCTCCTCAGAGTGAGAGAGCTCCATTATCCTCCACTGAACTAGAAATAGTAGATGATCCATCTGGTAGTGAGACGTCATCGAGTGATGGATCTAAGCAAGGGTCCACTATAGAGGATATTTATTAGATAACCTTGAATGAGCTGATAGAGCCTCAAGATCGAATAAGAGATGCGGACGTTATTGAGTTGGATTTTGCGGCCAATCAAATTAGGTTCCATGCTCAGTTTGGAAGAGAGAAAGGATTATGTGTCATTGATTCAGGAGTTTCGCAACATCTTTGCTTGGAGATATGATGAACTTAGGGATATTCCTCCCAGTCTGGCTATGCATACCATTCCTGTAAAGGAAGGTACCCGTCCGTACGTCAAAAAGTAAGGCATATGCCTTTTGAACTAAGGGACGGGCTGTTTGAAGAGCTTCAGAAGTTGCGAAATGCAGGTTTGATCTTCCCAATTCAGCATATTGAATGGTGTTCGCCAATTGTGATTAGAAAGAAGAAGAATAATCAAATCCGGCTTTGTATAGACTTTTAGAGAGATAAATAAACAGACTGTTAGATATTACTACCCATTTCCATTTATTGACCAAATTTTGGATCAATTGGCCGGTAGGGCAATATATTCGTCTATGGACTGCTTTGCAAGGTATAGCCAAATGGCGATTGTTGAGCAAGATAAGTTGAAAACAACATTTATCACTGTCTTTGGTACCTTTGCATACCATGTGATGGCATTTGGGTTATGTAATGCACTTGGTTCGTGGCAAAGGATAGCCGACAAGACCTTTGGTGAGGAGTTGAGAGTATTCATTGACGACCTAGGGGTAGTGACCATAGTTCTCGCCTAGTAGAACCTCCTAGTTGAGTTGTCCTTAGTTAGGTAGGTAGTTCAGACCACCACTTAGGATGACCTCTTTGCTTGTTCTTGATCAGGCTATAGGAGTTCTCGCCTAATAGGACCTCCTAGTTGAGTTGTCCTTAGTTAGGTAGGTAGTTCAGACCACCACTTAGGATGACCTCTTTGCTTGTTCTTTTTAGCTTGGCTGTGTTGGAGCAGTTGGTTGGTGACTAGCTTTAGACTTTCTGTCAGATTATGCTAGACCTACTCCTTGTGGATTTCATGCCTTGGTTTTGTCAGGGGGTAGAGTGAGAGCTATGATGTGTTTTGTTTCTTATCTTTTGTATCAGCTTGATGCTCTTTGTGGTTGTGTTTATGTGCAGATCTATTCATGGGATTCGACGAGCTGAGTCGCCCTATCCCATGGTCGCCAATGATAGATGATTTTTTATGTCGAGAAGTGCTTAAAAATAGCCAAAAATTTCGAATCTCAGGGAAAAAATAGACTTCTCGAAGGCGGCGATTGCAATCAGTAAGATTTTAAGGGGCAATGCCTGAAAGTGCTTAAAAGACCCACTAGACGACAATTGGTGAATTTTCATAATTTTTTACCATGTCAGAGGAGACCCTGGGAGATGCCCGACACTTCAAGACAAACACGCAGGATTTTTTGGACTTCAATTCGGATGCCGGACGCGGGGGATAGGCCGGACGGAGGCCAAGGCCAAGGTCAAGTGAGAATAGACTTTAAAAGTCCAAAGGGCATGCCTTTTGGGGGCTCCCTTTATGGAGCCCAACTAAAAAATCAAAATCGTGGAGGGGGGGGACGTTTTTTTTTGCATGATTAGAAAGAGGGCGCCATCATCCCATGCTTGATGGAGAGGGGGGTTGGAGAGCCTGTAAACAAACCCCCCAACTGATTACATGCCTGAGATTCTTTTAATCTTTGCTCTCTATCACTTGCTTCCATTCGTGGAATGGCTGCTTGGTTGTGGAGATCAGAATTCAGTATTTCTCTCTCATCTTTCTCTCTCCTGCATAGAGGCACTTCATGTGGCAAGAATCAAGAAGAGAATCGGGTGATGGATGCTTTTCTGGGAGGCACCAGATTGTTCCAAGGGGCAGAGGAGGCTGAAGGCTAAAGATCTATGCTGAAATCCATGGCTAGTTGGTTGATACACAGTCCCAATTAAATACTCAAAAAACCCGAAACATGCAAAAAGGCGGTATGCTCTATTTGATGAAAGAAATTTACTTGTTTTTTATCGTTCATGGTCTAAATGGTGTGCACATGGGCTGAAATTTTATTTGAATGTTCCTTGCATTATGTTTGAGGGCCGCAATCACTGTTATGTAGAACCGGTATTGATTTACAGCAATTATAAATTTTCAAAACCCGAAAAAACACTAACTTTGATGGAAATTGATAATTTCTTTGATTTTGAATGGGAAAAAATGAGTGGACATGGGATAAAATAAGAAAAAATGTTGAGTTTCATTTCAAATGATTAGTCATTAGAAAAAAGCCAGAAAATATCTATTTTCTACTAAAAATAAGTAGGAAAAATAGAGAAAAATAGGAAAAAATGGGTTTCTTACGTTTGAAAAAAAAATGAAAAAATAAGATTTATGTATATGAATGTGTGATAGGGCCGAAGCATGAGGTTAAGCCTCAGTTTGGCCCTTTCCCTTTGTGTTAAAGTGCCTATTTATTGCTTTTACATACAAAAAATGACATAAAAGAACCTCTACACCTATGCACCGCAACAAAATTTAAACGATGAGGGGGAGGATGATGTTATACAATAGTTTAAATGCTGAAATAATAAAAATTCTGATTATTCTCTTTATGCATAACATATAGGATGCGGTTTATTTAGAAATAATGGATCTAGCAAGAGGAGGTTCACCTTGGTGCTATGTACCTACAACGAAGCATTGCGTGTTAGCGGAAATTCATTAAAAGGGTTGTTTTTGCACGACACATAGGCTAATTGCAAACCATAATTGTTTGTGCACAATAAGGCATCCACCATTGCATAAATCATATACACATGGTATCTATTCTTGGTATGCATATCAATTGGTTGAAGTATAAATGACCCACGCTGAAGAGAGTAAGGCACCCAAGCTGTAGGTCTAGACGGTAGGTCCAAGAGGACAAGTAAGTAAGGACTGGTACATTCCTGGAACGATATAATATTGGTACCAAGAGCAGAGTTTGTTTCGTATGTGTTATATGTGTTAGCGACACATCGAGGGGCCAATCCCCAAGGTGTAGGATGGTCGCAGTGGGGCCGCGGCAAATCAGCCAAGGGATGTCTCCTATGTTGTTCTACGTGGTGAATTACATCAAAATGTGTAGGATCTCCCTCTGAGGATTTTGAGAAGGTTAAGGGTTGGACTACAAAACATGATACAAATGTAAAATGTGCCCCTTACAAGATAGTTCAGATAGGTCAAAGTAAGTCCACGGCTTTATTAGCTGATCTATAGGGAGTGGAATTTAAAAATAAGGTTAATCTTAATAAGATTAAACCTTATTATTTCCGAATATGCTAACGCGCTAAATGCATTGGAGGTCTATGCTAGGGTTAAAGACAATAGGTTTATCAGTGGCAACATTATTTCTGTTAGGGCATTGATAAACCTTCGATAATACCCTACCGATGACAAAAAGCTATGCACTTCCTTTGGAGTACGCGGCGGACTCATGGAGACTATGATCTTGATTTTTTCAGGGTCAGTCACAATCCCTACGGAACTGATCACATGGCCTAACAATAGCCCATAAGGCACTCCAAAGACACACTTCCACTAGTTGAGAGCTATGCAAAATTGTCTGCAACGCTCGAAACACTTCCACAAAATAATCAACTGCCTTTCTCTTATGATGGCTGACCCCAGCTCATCAATGAGTACTTTCAACTCCTTTGGGGAGATGTCACCAAAGGTCTTGTCGGTTATTCTTTGCCATGAACCAGGTGCATTACATAACCTAAATGCCATCACATGGTATGCAAAGATACCGAAGACAGTGATAAATGTCGTTTTCAGTTATTCTTGCTTAACAATCGCCATTTGGTTATACCCTGCAAAGCAATCCATGAACGGATATATTTCCCTACCCACCAATTGATCCAAAATTTGGTTAATAAATGACAATGGGTAGTAATCTTTAATAGTCTATTTATTTAGCTCTCTAAAGTCTACACAAAGACGGTGGATTTGATTATTATTCTTCTTTTTAATCACAACTAGCGAACACCATTCAGTGTGCTGAACTGGGAAGATCAAACCCACCTTCTGCAACTTCTGAAGCTATTCAAATAGCCCATCCCTTAGTTCAAAAGGCATACACCTTACTTTCTGATGTATAGGGCAGGTTCCTTCCTTTATAGGAATGGTATGCACAGCCAGATTGGGAGGAATACCCCTAAGTTCAAGCAAAGATGTCACAGAACTCCTGAATCAGGGACACATAGTCCTCTCTCTCTTTCAAACTGAGCATGGAACCTAGTTTGATTGGCCGTGAATCATTAGGCATGCCAAGGTCCAACTCAATAACGTCCGCATCTCTTATTCAATCTTGAGTCTCTATCAGTTGATTCAAGGTTATCTGATAAATATCCTCTATAGTGGACCCTTCCTTAGATCCATCGCTCGATGATATCTCACTACCAGATGGATCATCTACTATTTCTAGTTCATTGGAGGATAATGGACCTCTCTCACTCTGAGGAGACTTAGGGTAAGCATCCACTATTACACGATGGGCACCTCGACCTAGAATCACTCGACCAGCAGGTATATCAACTTGACAGTTTGTCCGTAGAATCCATGGCCTGCTGCAAACTCGATAGCTAGGATGTCCTACAAACCTTATCACCCTAAAGTCCAAATAGCATTCCATGCTTGCAATTGTAACACGGACTTTAGTGATACAACCTTCCGCTTGTCTTAGACTATCATCAGCCATCCTAAGAAGTATGGAGCTATCTTTTTGGATCCCTAGACCTAACCTGTCCATCAAATCTAAACTTGTCATATTGACGGAGGATCCAATGTCCACAATAGCATGCTCCACTAATATTCCATCCACATATGCTAAACCCTAGGGCAATGCTTTTCAACATGATCAAACCAATCTTCTCCCACTCTAGCTATGCCCAAAGGTTCTACAATATACCCTATACGTAGGATTTTCTTGAATTCCTTGCGTGCTTCTAGAGAAAGTTTAATCAATTGTAGGAGATTTACATCTGGTTTAACTTTGCAAAGAGAACTTGCTAGGTCAAAGTCGTGGTAGTTAGCCAAAGTTCTCTTCTTGCGCTAAACCATTCTCTCCTTTGGTCTTTCAATCGGCTTTGGTGCCTCTTTTTTAGCCTTTACCTTCTTTCTTGACAATCCTTTATCCTTCTCGAGATCAACTTTACTACCAATAGGTCTTAAAGGTCCACCTTCCATATCAGGATTTAGGACTCACTTTTCCCTAGCATCTTGCTTAGGTCTTCCCTCGACAAGTTTTACAATTCCTTTGTCACCCTCTTTGATCTTTTGACCTCTTGTTACGGCTCCAGGATTAGAAGTTTTAGCATCATTGACACATACGGCCTCAATAAGGCTGACTCCACTACCATGAGGCAACTCCTCTACAGTAGCCTTTCCTCGTTGTAGTATTTGTCTTGGTCCCTCATCTTGCTGGGGATTATTCCCTTGTGGGTGATGGTTAACTGGACCTAGTTGTTTACTCCCTTGTTGGAGAGAACTAATCTTACTCCAACACGTAGCAGCTAAGTGGCCAGACTTTCCACAAATATCACATTTGACATTCGTGCAATTCCTAGGGAAATGTTGGCCACCACACCACTTATAGCTGAATCTTGAGGGGGCACCCTCTTTAGGGCGTTGACTCCCTATGAAATTTTGCTACTTCTTAAGAAAATTGACGTCCACAGCTATTTGTCTATATTGTTCATAGATCATATCAGTATAGTGCTTCATCATATCCTTAACTTTGCCAAGGACATTAGAGGCACTCGACTCATAGCCGCAGTCATATATTTGTCATCCCATCCACCTAACAACTTGATTAGGAATTGGCCACTGACCTACTGGGACGACATTAGGATTCATTGTTTGGCTTCCACCACTTAGTGGGCTAGTCTGACTAGCCATAGGCATAGTCATGCTAGGAGGAGCTGGTAACATAGGAAAATTTGGCATGATACTCCCTCTCCCATTCGCATTTAACATGGGGTCCCCTTAACTCCCATTGGTCAAGGCCAAATTATTACCATTTCAATTTATCCTTGCTACATAAGACACTTGCAAGCGCGACTCCACTCTTTCTACTTGGGTAATAGCAGTGTCAATGTCGGCCAAAGCGACACTACTAAGCTGCACTTGGATATTGAAATCCAATCGATGTATGAAATATTGCAACTGTGAACCCCCTGGAATGAGAATATAAGTATTAAGTTTGCGAAGAACTTGCTTTAGTTTCTTGGCATAGGCCTGGACATTCTCATTTGTCTCTTGGCGTGTTACATTCAAGACATGCAACCAATAGTGTCCACCCTTCTTAGCAGCAAACTCTCTACTAAAAGCCGTAAAGAATTGGGCACTGCTAATTATGGTTTCAGCTTCTAGACCATGATACCACACTGTTGCTCTTCCTTTTAACATCATGTTGAAGAACATCATTAGGTGTCCTTAGTCCTGGATTCGATAGTTGAACATGAGTGTTTGGAACTCCTTAATATGGAGTTCTCCATCTTCTTCTGCTAACCCATGCAAAATGGGCAAAAGTGCTCCTAATGCCGATAAATATGATGTACTTGCTGGAATTGCGATGGGTTGTACCATGGCTACAATTGGATTGACAACAAGAGTTTGTGTAGGTTTAGCTACACCCCCACCTATTGTGGGTTGATTAACTAGAAGAAGGAAAGTACCAAGACTTCCATTTGCACTCGAAGAGCTACTTGTAACACTTAGGTTCCTAGAACCACTACCGCTTATGTGTAACGGGCTCCTCCTTTGAGGAGAATAGCGTCTTACAATCTCCAATTGCCATCTAGCCCTCTCAGCACGTTTTGCTTTTTGTATTTCGGCTTGATGGTCCTTATTAGAGGACATAAACCGAATATTTGGTCCCTAAAAACCCTAGATTGGAGAACGACCACTTGTTGGCGGCTCCTGAAAAACATACCACTGATGGGACCTAAAATGGGCCAATACTGACTATAGCGCTAGCTGGACCTCTAACATGCACAAGACAACCCCACGGCCTCGCGGTCAAGAGCGTCTACTACAGGACACATTGCCCTGCCATCGTATGTACATTTTGCATTTGTATCATGTTTATAGTCCACCTCTTAACCTTGCCAGACTTCTTAGAGGGAGACCCTACACATTTTGGTATAATTCACCACACGTAGAACAACATAGGAGGCACCCCTCGGCGGTTGATTGCTGCGGCCCCACTATGACCTTCCTACACCTTGGGGAATGGCCCCTCGATGCATCACTAACACATGTAATACATACAAAATAGACTCCGCTCTTGGTACCAATATTATATCATTCCAGGAATGTACCAGTCCTCACTTACTTGTCCCCTTGGACCCACCATCTAGACCTACAGCTTAGGTGCCTTACTCTCTCCGGTGTGGGTCATTTATCATTCAACCAAGTGCTATGCATACCAAGAATAGATACCATGTGTATGATTTATGCAATGGTGTATGCCTTATTGTGTACAAACAATTATGGTTTGAAATCAACCTATGCGTCATGCAAAATAAGCTCTTTTAATGAATTTCCGCTAATACGAAATGCTTCCTTGTATGAGCCTAGCACCAAGGCAACCCTCGTGCTGCTAGATCCATTATTTCTAAATAAACCGCATCCTAAATGTTATGCATAAAGAGAACAATCAGACTTTGTATTATTTCAACAGTTAAACCATGTTATAACATCATCCTCCCCCTCATCATTTAAATTTTGCAACGGTGTATAGGTGTAGAGGTTCTTTTATGTCATTTTTTTGTATGTAAAAGCAATAAATACGCACTTTAACACAAAGGACAAGGTCCAAACTGAGGCTTAACCTCATGCTTCAGCCCCATCAGACATTCACATACATAGATCTTATTTCTCTGTTTTTTTCGAATGCAAGAAACCCATTTTTCCCATTTTTCTCCATTTTTTCTATTTTTTAAAATAGAAAATAGGCATTTTCTAGTTTTTTTCCTATCTAATTTTTATAGAAAATAGGTATTTTTCCCGATGGTGAGAGGTCACTCAATGAGGAATCCATTACGCAAGAGCAAGCATGAGTGCCACAGGGGCTCTGGCCGTAAATCTCTCAATTGATCCTAGGAACTGCCTAACCCTCACATGAATCAAGAAAGGATCCTAGAGTTCGCGGTACTAGTAAAGGGATGGAAATCTTGGAGGGGATTTCTTTTCTTTTGCGTAAATAGAAGGAAAATTCCTATGAACAAAGGTTTATCTTCTGTGTAGGCAGAAGGGGAAAATCATTGTAAATAACTTTGTGAAATAATAAATAAATATGTTTTGCCAAAAGAATATATTCTCTATCTTTATGTTGTGTCTTAAAATTACGTGAAGTAACCTGTGATAATGGGTTAATTAACAAAGCTGCTTTTATATGTCACAACTTAATGTGATAGGTAATTAGAAAACTAAAGAAAACCATTTGTGGGAAGTGGGTGGGCGAGATCCCTGACGCGGATCCGACTTAGGGATGGGTGGTCCTCAGTGTGGTGGGAGCTTCTCTCAAGAGATTGAACAAAATATTAATTATGGAAAAATTAGGCAGAGCCGAGTGTTGACTTACCTAGGGTCAAGTCTTAAAACCTTGCTAAAAATTTATCTTAGGAAAAAGGTGCACTGGATGTGCTAAAAATTCTTTAGGGTTCCTTGAATCCTAACTAGTTAATGGAAAAAAGCATTGCACTCCATGAAC
Source organism: Lygodium microphyllum (assembly GCF_053477565.2). Classification (NCBI taxonomy): domain Eukaryota; kingdom Viridiplantae; phylum Streptophyta; class Polypodiopsida; order Schizaeales; family Lygodiaceae; genus Lygodium; species Lygodium microphyllum. Next base: position 74,501,249 of record NC_141150.1, read on the forward strand.
CAACGGTAACTATGATCGCTCGAGTCGGAATAGGCCTTTGATCAAGCAACATGAGTGGGGGAAGGGCATGAGAGAGAGAGAGAGAGAGAGAGAGAGAGAGAGAGAGAGAGAGAGAGAGAGAGAGAGAGAGAGAGAGAGAGAGAGAGAGAGAGAGAGAGAGAGAGAGAGAGAGAGAGGGAAGGAGCAGAGAGTGATAGAGAGGGAGCGAGTGAGCACAAAAATAGGGAGGTGAATTTGCTCTTGACTCGTGCTCTTGACTCCACTCTTTATAGCCTCCGGTATTTCACACATGGTGACTATGTGTGCATTCATTGCGGCACATGCAAAGAGCCTCGGTGGTGGACATGTGATGTCTCACTCATTTCTTCACATGTAGAGGGACCACAATGGTAGACACGTGGCATGCACCTTTAGTTTTCACATGTGTGGGTGCATGTTCTTGGTAATGTGGCATTGAGTGATGTCAACATATGTAATATCAATACATGTAATACATCCACAAAATTTGATAGTTGATTGATTTTTCACTTTGCAAGGACGAGAAGCCCTTGTGGGACACCTCTGATGGAGCTAACTGATGTATTGAGATCTCAGTTGTCAAACTAGAACCTTGAAAAATTGATCCTCGTGGGAACGGCCGATACCTTCTCTTGGGGTAGACTTTGGAAACCTAGATGATAGACCTCATGCATTCTTGCGAATGCTAAGCGGAGCCGTCTAGGATAGTTTCCAAATGAACCACTAAAACGTGTAACCCAAGGAATTGTTAGGCAAGCATATGACATGTGGTATTAGAGCATAATTGAAATTAAAAATATCTATGGTTTTTAAGACCAATTTTTCTAAGTAATAACCATCCTACTAATTGTTAAGGGATAAAGTTTGACAGAATAATGAAGTCTCGAATCAGTTCCTTGTTTTTCAAGCAATGTACACATCTGCATTGAACTCCATGGATGGCGAGTGGAGAAGAGAAATGATGAGGATACTCGAATGCCTATATGATCCATCCCTTGTGAATCACGAAAGAAGATGGTTCTAGGATGAGTGTTATTGTTATATCGAGGCCGATTGATTCTTCAACATAGAGACTTATCTAAAATGCCTTGAATGGATGAAAAATTTAAAAGTAGTTGAGGCCTTTATCTTTTGTCTGTCCAGAATGAATCCACTTATGATTACCAATGGTCGAAGATACATCTAGACCATTATTCTATGACAAGGTACTGAAAGTAATCCCAACCGACACGATTATAATCCAAGGACATCATAAGTATTGAGATTACCATATCCATGGCTTTCCACATCTGCCATTTCCATAGTATAGGTTTCTAGACATAGACAACAATCGGCCTACTTTCTTCTACATGGATGTAACTGATATCTATCCCTAAAAAATAAAGATATAATGATATCCTATTTTGAAAATTGTACATAGCATCCAGTCTAACCTATCAATGGTTATGTATCTCTACTTTTAAACATCTACCATTTGTAAATATCCCTTACTTGTAAAAATCATACTTTATGGACATTGATATTAAAAGATAACAATGGCTAGTTTTTGTAAAAATATTATGCTCTTTAGCCCATCATTGTTTTACAAAATTAGTAAGATATGTTAATGTGGAAATGAAGCTGAAAAGTTTAAGCACGAAACTAATTCGTGAAACTTATGATAACCCAAGGTAATACAACTATTGCTAGTCCGCCGACTGAAATTCAAGAGAAGAAGTATCTCCTTAAGCAGGTTATGTTAGAATATCAAGCTCATAGTATGTATGACCGACATTAGTCTTGTCTAGCTGTATCAGCAAGTGTGGGACATTAAATAAGTCGATGGTCTTAGACCCAGTGTGAATGGTCCTACGGACCTTAGTACTATTGTATACACTTATGTTATGTTAGTAGTGTCTATGAAATAATGGAAGATGATGAACGACCTGAAGGTCAGGTTGCTGCTCCATTACATTGTCTCTCTCCCTCTCTCTTCCAACATGGTATCAGAGCCATCATGGATGGGCTCTTGAAGGCATGAAGCTGTGAGAAAGAACTGCAACCTGAAGACTCAGGGCAATGGTTGAAGAGAAGCAGGCTAATAGTGTGCAGGCTGTCATTGTATCTGTGAAGGTATGCATTTTGTCATTTTGGGTTGTCATTATATAAGAGGGTTGTCCTGGCCTGTTTGAAGCATTATAGAGGCTTCATTGAGCACTCAAGAGCAAGCATCAACTATCCTTGTGGAGCATACCTGCTGCTGAAACCCCCAGGGTTGCTGGTGTGTTTGCGCCTGATCTTGAATGGTCATTTTCTGCTACTAATGAAGATATCAATCACTACCTAGTTGATCTCCAGCTTGAAAATGCTTCTTGGAAGGTCCTTTGATGCCTTGATAAGCCATTGCTTGGTCTGGAGCTGATTTATGAGCTAGAACAGTGAGCTTTAGATCTGAAATACAGTCCAGATCGGTTATTACAAACAGGAATACACAGCATGTATGTATCTCCGACATGAGATTTGAGCATAGATATGCTTATGTAGACATATGTATTGGTTGGTATGCTTATGAGCTGAGGTCTTGGTGGCAAAAATATTCAAATCTGGAAATTTTTAATGGTTGGAAACTATCATTGAACAGGGCAGCATACACTAGAGTCCTCCTGAAGATTTGAAGTCATTTGATGAGCATTTTGAGCTCTATTGAAGTGAGGGTTCATTCAGGAAGCATATATACTGAGTTTGATGCATTTGGATTGCATTTTACTGATAAAATATTCAGATCTGAAATTTTATGACAGACTGAAAACTGTCATAAAACTGTCATCATCATACACTCATTGACTTGAAGAAATACTTGCCTTTTGTTACCTACAGGGAGTTGTATGGTACAGGATATGATTGTTGAATGCTATGAGCATTGAGATGAACATTGAAGGCTCTTAAAAATTGAAATCTAAATCAGAGAAAAAATGCTTTGACAGTGTATTGGCTGGTCATAAACAGTCCATGTACTTTTTGACATTACTTCTTGAAGACAGAGAGCCTACGAATGCCCGTATGGTTATGTATTGATCCCTACACATAGCGGCATATGTATGAAGTGGCTTGAGGATCTCTTGGGTGGAAATACATCTTGGTTTGACATTTTATTGGCTGTATACAATCTGTGAGCAGATTTATATCACTTGTACTTGCTGGATATGCATTGTTTTGTGTCCCTATGACTGTCTAGTTGCCTACATATACTAGCAAATGTCTGGGAAAGTTTGGAGCATGTATGACATGTTTTAAAGTGCTTTTTGACAGTAAATTCACTGCTGGTTACTGAAAAATTATAGGTCTCAGACTGCATATTCTCTTTACTGCAATAAGCTTGCATGACACAGAGTTACAATACCTGCAAAGTCTATGTACTGAGACTGATGTACCTACGGGTTATACCACATGTTTGTGGATGTTTTTGAGGTTGTAAAGGGCTGAAATACCCTGTTTTTTTGTAGAGAATAGTTGCAGAAAACTGTCATAAACAGTCAAGGACTGAGGTTGGTCAGAGTGACTTGTTGGCTTGCAGGAAGTCAGGCAGTGACTAAATAGTGTCTGATACAACATGGCAAATGCAGAAAGGACTGACAACATAACCCAGATAGTGGGGAAAAATCTTGACAGTAACAATTATGCCATATGGAAGTTCCGCATGGAGACCTTCTTAATAGGGAAAGGCTATTGGGAGTTGGTGACTGGAGCGGAAGCTGAACCTGAACTCCCAGATCGACCTACGGCTGATCAGAGACGATTACACTGAGCTTGGACAGAAAGAGCTCGTAGAGTCTTGCACTGGCTCTCTTTATGTATCTCAAATTCCATGGTAATGCAAATAATGAACTGCAGCTCTCCTAAGGATGCATGGGACATTTTGGTCAAGTATTATGGCACAACCACAAGTGCTAGGAAGATATAGTTGAAGCAGAAGTTTAACAACATGGAGAGGAAGAGCAGATCTATACAGGATTATGTCACGGAGGTTAAGACAATTGTGGATCAGTTGTTGGCATCTGTTGGTTCATAGGTTGAAGATGAAGACATGGTTGTTGTGACCTTGAATGGCTTGGGGCCTGAGTATAAGTCTTTTGACACTTTTGTGTCTGTGCGGGCTGAAATGCCTGATTTCAATGAGCTGGTTGCATTGCTTATCCATGAAGAGGTTAAGCTTGGTTTGGCTACAGGATCTAGCAGTTCTAAAAACAAGGATGTAGTTTTCTATTCCAATCAGCGTGGTCGTGGAAACTGTGGTAGAGGCTATGGATTTGGCAGAGGAGGCCAACTAAATTCATCCTATGGCAATAACAACCAGCAGGTACCAAATGCAAGAAGTGGTGGAAACTTTAGAGGCAGGGGGAGATCTAGCCCTAGAGGTAGAGGCTCCTGGAAACATCAGCGTCCATCTGACAATTCGAACAAGGATAAGGATTGTCATTACTGGGGAAAGTATGGACATATTGCCAAGGACTACTGGAAGAAGCAGGGCAATCAGAAAGGCAAACAACATGGGCGTTTTGCTACATCTAGTCAGGCAGATGATACTTCAAGAGATAGATTGTTTGCCATGCAGTATGTAAAATACAGAGTTGTTGAAAAATCCACTGATGATGCATTTTGGTATATTGATTCAGGGGCATCGAACCATATGACTCCTCATGGTGATTGGTTCACTGATATGGTGGCTGAAAAAAAATGGCTATGTCTGTACAGGTGATGACACGCAGCATAGCATTGAGCATAAAGGCAAAGTGCCTCTTGTGGTTCATGATGGCAAAAATAAAAATTTGCATGATGTATTGCATGTTCCTTCGATTATGAAGAACGTACTGTCTGTTGGTCAGATGACGGAGCAAAACTTGCAGGTTAGATTCAACAAGCATGGTTGCTTTATTGAAGAGTTTGGTAATGGATGCAAGTTAATAGCTCCTGGTCACAGGAATGGCAGAATGTTTACTCTTGATGCTACCTTTTCAGAGCTGAATTCAGCCATGCTTGCCCATGGTTCTAGCACTATCAGAGACTTGGAAATTTGGCACAAGAGAGTGGGACATGTAAATTTGCAAAGGCTGCAAATTATGTAGAAAAAATAGCTTGTTACAGGTTTACCCAAGTTCCAATATTCAGATATTGGTCATGTATGTGATGCTTGCCAGTTTGGTAAGCAGTCAAGGTTGCCTTTTGTCAGGCATGTAAGGTAGAGTACACGTCCGTTGCAGTTAGTGCACTTTGATGTTTGGGGGCCAGCCCATAATGCGTCCATGGGAGGCTCCAAGTATTATGTTACATTCATTGATGATTACAGTCGCTATACTTGGGTTTACATTCTGAAGACAAAGGATGAGGTGTTTGCTGTTTTTCAGCAGTTTAAAAAGCAGGTTGAAAAGGAATTTGACTGTTATATCTCTTGCTTGAGATCAGATAGCGGTGCGGAGTATGTGTCAAATGAGTTTGATAACTTTCTGGCTGAAAATGGCATATGTAGGCAACTTATCTGTAGCTACACTCAATAGAATGGGGTAGCTGAAAGGAAGAATAGGGTCTTGATGGAAGTTGCTTGTGCCATGATGAATGAGAAGAAGATGCCACTCTATTATTGGGCTGAGGCTGTTATGACAACCATGTATAACTTGAATCGGACTCCCACTGCAGGTATTCATGAGATGACACCGTTTGAGAAGGTGTATGGCTATAAGCCAAATGTAAGTCACATGAAAGCCTTTGGCTGCCTTGCTTATGTGCATATTCCAGATGAAAAAAGGAAGAAGCTGGATCCAAAAGCGGTTTTCATTGGATATTCGCAAGAGAAGAAGGCATACAAATGCTATAATCCCTCTACTAGGGAGACCTTGGTGAGCAGGGATATTATTTTTTATGAGATGGGTTCTTGGTATATATCACCGGCAACAGTGCCATCGGATATGCCTTCCACTCATGTATCTACAGTTGATATGCAACAGAGCACTGCTATGACACGACCTAGTAGTCAGACAGTATCTCCATGGACAGGGAGATTGAGGAACTCACCATCCACTGACACCAGTATGTTAGTGAGGGGGAGATATGATGTCGCGGACAAAGGAAAATAGAAAGTTACTGAGGATGTATGTGGGATGATGACACCTGGTAGGATGACTTCTGGATATGAGTCTACTGACACTTTAGACAGTGAACTTGGTATTCTGACTGTCTATATGCCTGGTGCAAGGCAGAGCAGGTTCAAGATGCCCATCATGTAATAGTGGATGCTTACCCTGAGTCTCCTCAGAGTGAGAGAGCTCCATTATCCTCCACTGAACTAGAAATAGTAGATGATCCATCTGGTAGTGAGATGTCATCGAGTGATGGATCTAAGCAAGGGTCCACTACAGAGGATATTTATTAGATAACCTTGAATGAGCTGATAGAGCCTCAAGATCAAATAAGAGATGAGAACGTTATTGAGTTGGATTTTGCGGCCAATCAAATTAGGTTCCATGCTCGGTTCGGAAGAGAGAAAGGACTATGTGTCATTGATTCAGGAGTTTCGCAACATCTTTGCTTGGAGCTATGATGAACTTAGGGGTATTTCTCCCCGACCAGCGGATATATTGACTTGATAGTCTGTCTATAGAATCCATGGCCTGCCTAGCAAAACTTGATAGCTAGGACATCCTGCAAACCTTATCACCCTAAAGTCCAGATAGCATTCCACGCTCGCAATTGTAACGTGGACTTTAGTGATGCAACCTTCCAGTTGTCTTAGACTATCATCAGCCATCCTAAGAAGTGTGGAGCCATCTTTTTGGATCTCTAGACCTAACCTCTCCAAAAAATATGAACTCATGATATTGACGAAGGATCCAGTGTCCATGATAGTGTGCTCCACTAATATTACATCCACTAAGAGAGGGGAATCGAGCAGTGCACCACAGCTTAGACACTCACAGAGGGTTAGATACCCTATTGATAGGTTGACATATAGTGGCTACATTGCAAAGCATTATGCTTACATGACAAAAGTGATGGAGATCAAAGAACCAGGTACATATGTTGAAGCAGTGGAAAATGAGAAATGGTGTGCAGCTATGGATGAAGAAATGAATGCCTTGGTTGAAAATAACACATGGGATCTTGTGCCACTGCCTGAAGGAAAAAAGACCATTGGCTGCAAATGGGTCTACAAAATCAAATGCAAGTCAGATGGCAGTGTGGAAAGGTACAAAGCCAGGCTAGTTGCTAAGGGGTATGCCCAATAATATGGACTTGATTATGAGGAAACATTCAGCCCTATTGCCAAAATGGCAACCATACGCACTGTGATTGCTTTGGCTGCTGCTAGAGGATGGAAATTACAACAAATGGACGTTAAGAATGCATTTCTTAACGGTGACATAGCAGAGGATGTCTATATGGTTCAGCCAGAAGGAAGTAATGCTTAGAGAAATCCTAGTTAAGGACACTGATCCTAAGCTCAGAGTCCAATACCAAAATTTCACTTCGAATGATAGGCTTTATCTATTTCAGGACAAGACTCTGCATTCCTCTCAGTCGAATGCTAACAAAGAAGATATTATGGGAAGCCCATGACTCCCTATTCTCAGGACAACTTGGCTATGAAAAGACTCTTAATGCAGTCAGGAAAAGTTTGTTGAGATATCGAGCTCCACTCGTGATACGCCAGGGTGACCGTTGTGTATTTATGTCACCGACTTGTCAGTTGCAGACGCAGTTGGTACACCGCCCATGAATAATAGCTACATGATAGCTATCCTTATCTACTCTAGTTTGTGGCTCGGTTAGTATGCCACCTTAGTTAGTTGAGTTTGGTTTGAGACCCATATATAGGGTTCTTCTATTTCTTTGTATGAGAGAGTTGTTTTTGGCTTACACAACTAAGAAGAGGAAAACTGTTTTCAGCCTCCACCCTTGTGTGTATTCCCCCATTGTGCAAGAAAGAAAGCTACAAGTGAGACTCCTTCCTTCTCTCCCACAATCTTGACATGGTATCAGAGCCTTGTTCGTGGTAAGGAGCTCAAGAAAGCAAGCCAAGCTCGCGGCGTTCTGGTAAGAGGAGCAGTGTTGCTTTCATTTTCTGTTTTGGGAGCAGATCTCTGCAGGTAGCACAGCTGGAAATTGCAAGAGTGCATTGTCTCAGGTTGAGACGCCCTTCGCGGTGAAGCAAGAGGGCAGTATATGCTACGGGTGAGGGCTTTAGCCGTAGGCGACCTTGTTTTTTTGATTTGAGGCCATTTCGGGGCCTGTTTTGCAGACGGAAGTTTTCTGCACGCACTCAGGAAAAGGCTCAGTTTTATGCTGTGCAGCCACTGTTCTACAGATCGGTGAAAAGTTACTGTAGAAATTGCATCGTATGCTTGTGCGCAGAGACATTGGGAGTTTCAGAATCATTCTTGGTTCCTGTTTATGCAAAATCGTCACTAGGAAGTGACTGTGTGGTCAAATACCACTTTCGCCAGTTTTGCAGATTTGCCCCTTGTGAGGGTGAAGCTGTGTTTTTTGCAGTGACAGAATTTTTTGCAGTATTTTGTAATGGCGTCTGATTCTCTTTCACAGATTGTCACTGAAAAGCTTGACAAGAACAACTTCCAGGCATGGAAGTTTAGAATGACGAATTTCCTTATGGGAAAAGGATATTGGGAATTTGTTGCAGGAAATGAAGAAGAACCAGTTCTTCCTGATGTTCCCAATCAACAGCAAATGCAGGCATTCAAAGCATGGCATGAGAGAGCCAGGAAAGTTATGTACTGGCTGTCTATCAGTATTTCAGACTCTATGATTGTGCATATTCAGGATGCAAGTACGCCAAAGGAGGCATGGGATACTTTGTCAAAAATGTATAGCACAAATACGTAAGCTAGGAAAATGCAGCTCAAGCAAGAGTTGCATAATGTGCAAAGAGAAAATATGAGCATCAATGACTACCACATGAAGGTGAAGAAGATTGCAGATGCACTTGCTTCCATTGGGTCGCCAGTGGAAGATGATGATTTAGTTTCTGTGACCTTGAATGGTCTAGGAAAGGATTATGCACAGCTTCGGACATCCATTTCAGTTCGTGAAAGATTTCCTGATTTTGAGGAGCTGATTGCTCTTCTAATTTCTGAGGAGCAAAGAAATGGTGGTGCATCTTCTTCAGGAGGAACTTCAAAAGAAGCTGTTTTCTACTCAAATGCTGGAAGAGGTAGAGGCAGAGGTAGAGGAGGCCGATTTGGAGGCCGTGGTAGAAATCAGAATATGCAGCAAACACAAGAAAACCAGTCCTATGGAGGAGGACGTGGTAACTCTAGAGGCAGGGGGAGCCAAAGAGGTCGTGGTGGATGGCAAAGAGGCCAAAATGCAAACAGTAATGTTGAATGCTACTACTATGGTAAAATGGGTCATATGGCTAAAGACTGCTATAAAAAGCAGAATGACATCATGAATGGAAAACTGCAACAAGGAAATTATGCATCTTCCAGTAGACAGGGTGATGACAGAAATGAGCATTTGTTTATGGTGCAGCACATGAACAATTCTATGACAAGTGCAGAAGAAAGCAATGATGTGTGGTATGTTGATTCAGGTGCATCAAACCACATGACAGGTCATGCAGAATGGATGGAGGATGCAAGGAAAATGGAAAAACCAGGATTTGTGGAGACTGGTGATGATACTGCACATCCTATTGTGCAGATTGGAAAAATTCCTTTGTCTATGCAGGATGGGAAAAAGAAATACCTGTCCGATGTATTTCATGTCCCGAATATCACCAAGAATCTGGTTTCTGTTGGTCAAATGGTTGAGCAGGGCTTGCAGGTCAAATTTAATCCTCATGGATGCTTTGTTGAGAATATGAAAAATAAAGGTCGCTTGATAGCAAAAGGAAAGAAGAAGGGCAGAATGTTTACATTGGATGCAGACATGTCTGAATTGAGTGCAGCAATGTTTGCACATGGGACCGGTGTAGTTGCAGATATTGATATCTGGCATAAACGCATTGGTCATGTTAATGTACAGCGACTTAAATCAATGCAGGCCCAAAATATTATTGCAGGATTGCCTAGATTCAAGGTTGCAGAAATGCATAAGGTATGTGAAGCCTGTCAGTTTGGAAAACAGGCAAGGAAACCATTTCCTAGACATGTTCAAGAGAGTAAGAAGCCATTGGAATTAATCCACTCTGATGTGTGGACTACTAAAGCTGCATCTCTTGGAGGCTGTCATTATTTTGTTACTTTTATTGATGACTATAGCAGAAAAGTTTAGGTGTATTTTATGAAAAAGAAAAGTGAAGTTTTTGGGCATTTCAAAACTCTTAAAGCCTTGGTTGAAAAAGAAACAGGCCTGCAAATAAAATGCCTAAGGTCAGATGGAGGGGGAGAGTACCTCTCAAATGAGTTTGCAAGGTTCTTGCAGGAGCATGGCATAAAGCAGCAATATTCATGTAGTCATACTCCACAACAAAATGGAATTGCAGAAAGAAAAAACAGGCATATTGGAGAGGTATCTCGTGCCATGCTCAATGAAAAAGACCTGCCAGATTTCAATTGGGCTGAAGCAGTTGCTACAGCAGTCTACATAATGAACAGGACTCCCACTGCAGCAATACATGGGATGACTCCAGAGGAGAGGTATACTGGTAGGAAACCAGATATTTCTCATTTGAAAATTTTTGGTTGCATTGCCTATGTACATGTGCCAGATGAGTTGAGATCCAAGTTGGATCCAAAAGCTGAGAAGTGCATCTTTATTGGTTACTCTCTGCAGCAAAAAGGGCATAGATACTATAACCCTTCTACTCGTAAGTTTACAGTGAGCAGAGATGTTGTTTTTGATGAGATGAGTAGCTGGTATAAACCAGTAAATGTGATTGATGATGTAGATGCACAAAATGGTAATGTTGCACAGAATTCACAACAGCAGTCACAAAATATTAGTGGACCTGGAGCGTCCTCTAGCAGTGGTTCACACTCTTCGCCATGGACAGGCAGATTGAGATCAGGAGAATCTTCTCAAAGCAATGCAGATAGTGGTATGCAGGTATCACGAAAAGGAAAAGAGAAGGTAGATCAGCCCATGTTTGATGTGAATGCAGGTCACTCTTATATGGATGGCGAATCCAGTGGCTCAGAACAGAGCATTGATGATGAGTTGGGTATTCCTTCTATTGCTACACCTGGAGTAAGGAAGACCAGGGATGTTTTGAGAGCACCTGGGAGTGAACCCACTTTGCGCAGGTCTACCAGAGTTAGGTATCCTGTGGATAGGCTGAAATATGATGGATTTACAGCCATTCACTATGCATATATGGTCAAGGTGATACAGGAACCAGAACCCACTTCTTTTGAGCAAGCCATGGGAAAAGAAAAATGGGAGAAAGCCATGGATGAAGAAATGGATGCCTTGGAAGCAAATGCTATATGGGAATTGATACCTTTGCCTAAAGGTAAGAATGCAATTGGCTGTAAGTGGGTTTATAAGGTGAAGCACAATGCAGATGGTTCTATGAACAGATACAAGGCAAGATTAGTAGTCAAGGGGTTTGCACAAATATATGGCATTGACTATGAAGAAACATTCAGTCCGGTTGCAAGGATGGCAACCGTAAGAGCAGTCATTGCTATGGCTGCATCAAAGGGATGGTCTTTACATCAGATGGATGTAAAGAATTCCTTCTTGCATGGTGATTTGCAAGAAGAGGTCTATATGGAGCAGCCACCAGGTTATGTGCATGCTGTTCATCCTGAGTTTGTTTGCAGGTTGAAGAAAGCCTTGTATGGCTTGAAGCAAGCACCTAGAGCATGGTCTGACAAGATAGGGCAGTATCTTGTCACTATTGGCTTTTAGATTTCCAAGGCAAATTTCTCACTTTATGTGAGAAAGACAGAGAAAGGTATTATGCTGCTTGTCATTTATGTTGATGATTTGATTATGACAGGTGACAGTGATGAAGATATCCTTCATGTGAAAATGCTATTGAAGCAAAAGTTTGAGATGAAGGATTTGGGAGAGCTGCGTTATTTCTTGGGCATTGAGGTGATTAGATCACCAAGTGGGATACAGCTCTTGCAGAGGCAGTATGGATTGGACATGCTGTCCAAATATGGGATGACAGGCTGTAAGCCTATTTCAGTTCCTTTGGAGCAGAATGTGAAGCTAAGTGCAGATGCAGGTGAGCTTCTGGAAGACCCTACTATGTACAGACGCATAGTAGGAAGCTTGATTTATATGACTATTACCAGGCCAGATTTGAGCTATGTTGTTGGATTGGTAAGTCAGTTTATGCAGGCTCCAAGGAAACAACATTTGGATGCAGCTAGACGCATACTCAGGTATGTGAAGTCCACATTGCAGTATGGACTATTTTATGAGACTGGGATTCAGATACAGTTGCATGGATACACTGATGCTGATTGGGCTGGTAGTATTTCTGATAGACGATCTACCAGTGGATATGTGTTCTCTTTTGGGAGTGCTGCAGTCACTTGGAGCAGCAAGAAACAGCCTACAGTTGCCTTGTCGAGCACAGAGACTGAGTACAGGGGTGCAGCAATGGCTGCATGTGAGGTAGCTTGGTTGCATAAGCTACTTTATGATATGCATCAGTCTATAGATGGGCCAGTTGTCATTTATTGTGACAACATGAGTAGTATACACTTGGCAAATAACCCAGTCTATCATGCTAGAACAAAGCACATTGAGGTGCATTATCACTATGTGCGAGAGAGGGTTTTACTAGGTCTTATTGATCTAGTTTATGTCAACACAGAGGATCAGGTAGCTGACATATTTATGAAGGCATTGGGCGCAGAGAAGCTGCGCAAGTTCAGAGACTTGCTTGGTGTGCAGGAATTGGGATAGAGCTCGAGGGGGAGTGTTGAGATATCGAGCTCCACTCGTGATACGCCAGGGTGACCGTTGTGTATTTATGTCACCGACTTGTCAGTTGCAAACGCGGTTGGTACACCGCCCATGAATAATAGCTACATGATAGCTATCCTTATCTACTCTAGTTCGTGGCTCGGTTAGTATGCCACCTTAGTTAGTTGAGTTTGGTTTGAGACCCATATATAGGATTCTTCTATTTCTTTGTATGAGAGAGTTCTTTTTGGCTTACACAACTAAGAAGAGGAAAACTGTTTTCAGCCTCCACCCTTGTGTGTATTCCCCCATTGTGCAAGCAAGAAAGCTACAAGTGAGACTCCTTCCTTCTCTCCCACAATCTTGACAAAGTTACTACTAGGAAAGTATTTCCCGCAGCACAGAGGAGCGGAAAACGAAAAAAAAAAGAAATAGCAAAAAAGGCGCAGGATAAAAGCAGAAAAAGGCACCTTGACCGGTAACCAGACCCTGAGAAATTTAAATATTCGGGCACGACCCTCAGAAAGTCTTAGTGTTGCCCCAAGGCAACAAAAGAGTAAAAGGTGCACCATTAAATATGGAAGCGCTCCCGAATCCTTGTAAAAGAGTGCCAAGCTCGCTCCTGTACAAATTGTACGCATTAGTTGGGAATAGGATGAAATTAGAGTGGTGGGAAATGGAGCTACCGGAGTGCAAGAGAGAGGAGGGTACTCGATCAAGCATCAAGGTAAGCTCATTACTTGTAGGATCGACGGCGCATTGACTAGGTGAGAGATAGCCATTAGAGCTCGCTTGGAATGCTTGAAACAATAAGCGGTCCATGGGACTTGGCGGTTGAGCGAAAGCTCCCACATTTTGGTTCCATTGCTAGGACCAACAGATTCAAGCTTGAGCACTTGCGTGCCTCATATCGAGTATCGAAGTAGGGGATTCATCCCCGAAACGGAGCTTGAGATAGGTAGGAAGTTTGGGTGTTTTTTATCTTCAAAACAAGTAAGTATTTTGGGATATTTTGGTTGTTTAATGGCTGGAAAACATGGAGAATCTATTTCATTTTTTTGCCTTCGATCTTTGTTGCATTTAACATAGGTTAGAGTTAGGAAATCGAACTGGAAAAGGGTAGGGTTTACTGTTTCAAAACAGGGCAAAACAGGGTAAAAATCGTGCAAAATGGGTAAAATGCTCGCTAGTGATGCCTAAGATCGGCAAGTGAGCGATTGGGGGCATCAATGCCACACTGGGGAAGGCATATAAGAGCCAGGAGGCCAAGGGAGAGTTCATTTGTGCCATTTCAGTGAGAGAGAGAGAGAGAGATAGAGAGCTCCAGCCTGTGTCGATTCGATCCCATCACCGGCCCACTTACCGGCCCATTCAGGTATGCGAATCTCTCCCTCTACGTCCCTAGATAGGATCTGGAAGTGCATGACCACGTAGCCGGCCTACATTTGGTGAATCGATCGAAATCGCGTTCGCGTGGGTCACGCGTGCCGCGTTCGGCCCGTCTGAGTGGCCTTTCCTGGGCCGAGTCCCAGAATCGGCCCTCGGCCCTTGTCATTCGGCCCACACGCCAAAACCCTAGTCGGCCCTTGGACCACCATCCGAGGCAAGTGTCCGAGTCAACCCATTCGGCCGTCCGAGTCAGAGCTTTTTGCCACGTGGCACATCCGCGACCTCGGCCCGTCCGAGTCTCAAATTCGGCTCTCGGCCCAAGTATCGTTCAGCCCGTCCAAGTCACCTTGTTTGTATTTGCTATTTGGCCTGTCCGAATCGAAACCATCCGAGTTTATCCCCGAAATTTGGCCCTCGGCCGTGTGCCATTCGGCCCATCCAAATGACCTACTCGGACCCTGCAATTCGAACCAATTGGTTCGAGTACAACTTTTTGTCAAATTTTTCAGAAATTTGACCTAACCCGCAAATACATAGCAGCGCAAACTGTCGAAACCCTTTGGGCGCTCAGAACTTGATTCTGGCACACGTGATAAGAGAAATTGTAGTGCTCAGTCGCTTAACGGCTAGAAGTGGACAGTTGTGGGACCCAAGGACTTAGATGCGAGCCGTTGAGCCGTAAAACCTGATCGACCGAAAATGAACAAGGCAACATATGTGGAAACCCTAAATCCTGACAAAACGGCCAAAAAATGGATCTACAATCCTATCAGGCCCGAAACAAGTGAGAGTGTGTAAGACGCTGAGGAATTGCTTGCTGCACTCACATTGAATCTCCGCACTTGAAGTACACTTAAGAAAGCTGAAAGCCTGATTGGGCACAAGTGCACGAGAAACAACACGCGCACCGAGTGACCATAAATTGAGGTTTGTATTCAATAACCAAAGGAACTCACTCAGATAAACCACTCAAGGAACCCACCAATAGGAGAGGACCCAAGATATAGACAAACCATCAAAGCACATAATAGGACCAAGCAGGGAACGCCAATGACGGGGATCTATCAAGTCCATTCAACCTGATCGACAGCGTAGTGGAGCGCGAGAACTCGACCATGACGGAAGAGAGCTCAGACCATCAGTCTAATGAGGAGCTCGATTTGAATGTATTCCCAGATGCTATCCAGCAGAGCTGGTGAGCAGTTACGATGCGCACGCCCGGTACGAGCATCGCGGTAGGACAGCAGACGCAATCATTGCAGATCTAGAAGAGGAGAGAAGGCTAGCCTGCAAAGTGTTGCAAGGCATAGCTGAGTACAATAGGGATCAGCAGCGCAGGCTAGGAGCCAGAGGCAAAGCATAGAGCTGCACGAGGTACAGCGAGTGCTGAACTTAGCTGGCCCAAACTGAACGGATCATGAGAGAGCACTAGAGGGAGACTTGACGTTGAGCGAGCTTCTCATGAAACGGCTGCTCGACAATACAGCAGTAGAGCAGAGTGCCACTGCACTAGCGACGTCACTGCTCACAGGATTAGGGGCGAATCAAGGCTCAAAAGGCCAAGCCAAAATACCAATTGTTGCCAAGCAACTCGATAAGTACCAACCTCATGACGACCCATACAGCTTTGTTGAACAGTTTAAGCAAGTCTGCGAAGCCAATGGCCTCAACGACCAAACTCAACGCTCGCAAGCATTCGGGCTTTGCCTAGGCGACAAGGGTAGGACGTGGTATACGAGCTTAGACACTGCAGAGCGAGCCAACTTCAATGACCTCAAGGATCTCTTCGTCAAGAGATTCGTTGAGCCCGGATACTGTGATAACCTACTAGTACGCTTGATGAACGTCAAGCAGAAAGAGAAGGAGGACATCCGTGACTACGTGACCCATGTGAGGAGTCTCTTTAAGAGAATCCCTCTAGGTGAGCGACCGACTCACAGAGCAGTTTCGACTGTATTCATCAGCGGAATTCGAGATGAGGAGTTGTATAAGGCTCTGGCAGGCAATTCAAGCTTGCAGCGGGACACTTTGAGGAAGCCATCAGAGTCGATGATCAGCTGAAAGAGTGAAGCTCCGGGAGCTCAAATCTAGAGGAGACCAACTCGCGAAGCTTAGAGAGAACGTTAGGCTCTAGCGAGCGGTCAATCCCATCATCCCAAGATAAGGGGAAGGCCACCGAGACAGACCAAGGCTTGGCTGAGGTCAAAATGGAATTAGCCAAGTTACAAGACATGTTGAGATGACCAACACACCTGCATGTCCAATGCGTGTACTGTGGCAGAAGCCACTTGCCGGCCGAGTGTCAAGACCCTAGGTCACGACCTTGTGCTAACTGTGGTAGGTTCGGCCATGATGTCGCGCATTGTAGATTACCAAGAAGACTTCCATACTCGCAACCCTATGGCCAGCCTTACCTAGCGAACAGCCCGCAACCATTCTTCGGAAGGGGAGCCCCATTGACTCTTCCCGCGCCTAACGATATGAAACCAACCGTCCCTAGAATGGACATAAATCCTACAGGCATTCCTAGACCGCCGGGTCCTCACGTGACCCACCCACCGAGCGATGCTCCAGTACACTACATGGAGGAGCCGAACAATGAAGAGACCTACATATACCCTTACGTCTCGCATGACGATGAGGGCAACACGGTCCTCATGGATTATCGACCCGTGCCGGTGATGGCGTTAGGACGAGGATGGGGTAGAGGCCTAGGAGGGCAGCTGTAGGATCCAGTCACTTGTTGGACTTGTGGTCACCCCGGTCATGTCTCATCATGCTGCCCTGAAAGAGAGCAGCAAAATAGAGACAAGGCTGACCAAAGGTGCGCAGAGTGCAGAATCACCATATTTTCATAGATTTCCCAAAGCGGAAGCCATCCTCTAGCTCAATCAACTTGCCATCTGTCCCATTGGGGCTATTTGGTGTTGAAAACCCCGATGGGGAGGCCACACCTATTCCATTGCGGGTCATGACCCGAGCCCAAACGAAGCAAGCCAGCATCACTCTTCCAGGACCTAGCAATCTTGACACAACCTCCATAGGGAAGAAAAGCCGCAAGCAGAAAAAGAAGAGATCAGAAGCTAAAGTCACACTAAAAATCGAGAGTGCTACGACTTTGCCTGCGGGAAAGAAGGTTTCAAACACAGAGGCAGAGACTTCAGTCCCTAAGACGGCCGAAAAGGGAAGCACTAAGGTAGGGGAATACCCGCATCCAAAGTGACAGTTACAGGCCATAAAGAAGGTGAAGGAATGGGTGAAGGAGGCTCAAGAGCATCTCAAAGATGCTGAGCCAATCATAGTGGATGAGATCAATGATCTCTCCAGCGTAAGCACGCCGATATCACCACCTCAACCTAAGTCGGCAGAAGCAACTGCGCCACAAGCAGTGCCACTAAGACCAAGCCTTGACACGACAGAGCCGCAGATCAGCCGCAGCCATTGGCCCGGACAACCTATGTTAGGGGAAGGACGAGTATCCAACAATCTCCTGACCATGCTAGTGACTACCCTTGTAACACTTAGCCTCGGAGATTTGCTTAAGCAGCATCCTACCCTATGGCAAGATCTTAAGGAGTGGGTCGAAGGGTCACAAGAGGAGGTCACGGCAGACCCTCAAAACCATGATGCAGAAACGCAATTACCAAGTTTGATGCTGCACTCCATGCCTAAATCCTTGCATGTCAATGCCTTTTGGGAGGGCTCTGAGATGCATGCGGTCTTACCGGTCCTAGACCTAGGCGACACAACAAGAAAGGGGATTGTAGGAATGGGAACTGGGGTTAGTGTGCTTAGCCATGCAGTGCTTCAGACTTGGGGAAACCCGCCTGTTGAAGCTGCTAGGTTTAATGTCACGCTAGCAAACGGTATGAGAGTGAAGCCATTCGGGGTACTGAAGAATTGGCCAGTGAAGATCACAGGTGTCCAGTTCTCTGTCGACTTTATAGTCATGAAGGGAGTGGACTATGATGTCCTATTAGGCCGACCCTGGATGCGCAACACTAGAGTCATCAAAGATTGGGGTAACGGCTTGATCTTCCTTGGCAATAGAACGGACGCCGTAAGAATAGAGATGGACACTTGGAAGACCTCACCAGTCGACCTAGACGCCATCTCTGCTATGCTCAAGGGGAACACTCAGGTCAAGACGTCCTATGGGCCCTTGACCAAGTATATCCCATGCCCAGAGGACGAGCGGGATTGGATGCACGTTCTTGTTACAATCAACCTACCATTCTCATATCAAGAGGCATGTGAGCAGGCCATCAAAACGATTGGAAAGTCTAACGAAGCACTCTCTACACCAGTCTGCATGATGGCAGTAAGCCGCTGGGAGAAGCCTGAGCTTGTCTCCTTCCAAGTGCCGTCCAACAAAAGGGAACTCTAGGGAATACTGGAATACCTAACAAACCAGCTAGCTGGCAATCCAGCTGCAAATTTCAAACCACTCCAAGATCTCTTAGAGGAATCCAAGTGGCAATGGACTAGAGTGCACGATTTAAACCTCACGTATAACTAGGCCCTAGTCCCCGACCAACGGCATGAGACATACCAAACCCTAGGAGAGGACGAGCAGTCGGACGACAAAGATTCTAGCGATGAATACAAAGGCTGCCAATCCTTCAATGATGAGAGCGAGGGTGAAGTGGATACCATAGAATACGACACTGAAGGATGAGAAATTGAGCAGATATGAGCAGACGCCAAGGCCCGGAAAGGGAAGACCCCTAGAGTAGAGCGAGGAGTCATGCACATGGAATGTGATTGCGCTTGGTTGGAATGCATGGGAGCCATAGACCTTAAGCAAGCAAGCCTAGCCCAACCAGGAACGACATCAATACTTAGGACCGAATCACCATCTGAACTGCGGCCACCGGGGGAGACCACCTCTCCTAGCGAAGATGGAGGGTTTGACTCGTAATCGAAAGTTAGTTCGGATAGTGATCCAGAGATCCCTAGGCCGACCACGGCCAAATGTACCAAGGGGGACCTACCCGTCCACCTGAGGCGCAGACGATTAAAGTAGGAAAGGGCAAAGCAACCCAGGGATACACGATCAGAAGAACAACGAAAGCTGCAGGACCTCCCTAAACACTTCACAAAATTCAAAAAAGGGGATAGGGTAGTAGTACTGTTAGGTGCCAAACATCAAGGGAAGACGAGCGAACCAATCAAAGGACCAACCAAGGTCAAAGAGGTAGACCTATCCCAGGAAGGGGAAACACCCCGATTAGTGTTCATTGCCGAAGATTTGACTAGTGAAGAAGAAACGAGTCTTGCTGCTCTCTTGCAAGAGTACATAGACATGTTTGCCTGGTCCTTAGAGGAGCTACAGGGGGTAGATCCAACTGTTGTGACTCACAACATACCCATGACGTCGGATGCGACGCCGGTCAAGCAGTGATCGTACCCTATGAATCCAAAACACGCTCATGCTATCAAAGAGGAAATTGACAAGCTAATGAGAGCTAGATTCATTTACGAAATTGAGCACACAGACTGATTATCACCCATAGTCATTGTGATGAAGAAGAACGGAAAAATCCGAATGTGCGTCAATTACAAGAAAGTGAACGCTGCTACGAAGAGAGACAACTATCCATTTCCATACACTGAGCACGTGCTCGAGAGAGTGGCAGGCAAGGAAGCCTACAGTTTTTTGGATGGCTTCTCAGGGTACAACAAGGTGCAAGTACATCCTGTGGACAGGCACAAGACCGCCTTTGCCACTGAGTGGGGTGTCTTTGCATACAAAGTCATGCCCTTCAGGTTGACCAATTCCCCCGCCACTTTTCAACATCTCATGTGCACTATATTTAAGGACATGCTTCACAAGGAGTTAGAGGTCTTTGTCGAACGACTTGTGTGTCCATTTGACCTGGATCAAACACTTAGACAAACTTCGCGCAGTCTTTGAACGATGTCACTTATATCGCCTCTCCTTGAACCCCTTGAAGTGTCAGTTTTGGGTAAAGCACGGATGTATCCTAGGACACGTGGTGTCGAAGAGAAAGCCCGATGCAAGAGCTGGTTTGACAAGCATGTCAAACAGCGCGAGTTTGAACAAGGTGACTTAGTGCTCCTTTACTCAGTTAAGGGGCATAAGCAAAAAATGAAATTCAGAGGTCTCGGACCCTTCAAGGTTCGTGCGATTAGCCGAACCGGCAATGTCGAGCTTGAGACACTAGACGGTGAGGGAATAGGCTTCTTCAATGGCAATCGTGTCAAGAAGTACTACCCTCCCATGCATCCTTTGCATGAGCCGCCATTTTTAGAACCGCCGGTCAAAGTACGAGTAGCCACAATCACTGAAATCAACGAAGAAGATGAGGAAGCCATAGAACCCACTTACCTCCGTATCACGGTCACTACCAAGCAAACATGCGCTTTCAACGCCTTAATCGACGAGGGAGCAGACTTCAATGTCTTAACCCACGGTCATTGGATCCAACTTGGCAAACCGCTACTTCAACCCACAACTGCCAAATTAAACCCATACGGAGCCCACTCATACGCACTTCTCGGCAAGCGCAGAGTCGCCGTTTCTATCGAGTCTGAGACTGTTCCAATGCTTTTTTACGTATTACCAAGTGCTACACATGCAGACACGGAGTCATTGCTAGGGTGAACCTTCAAAAAGCAGACTCACTGCAATATTGATTATGAGTCACAGCGCATCCACCTAGCAATAGGCAACGTGTGCATTGTCACAGCTTTCAGCCAGGGCTGCGCAACACCATCACTGTCTGCAAAGCCACCGGTAGAACTAACCATAGGCAAGACCAAGGAGGGGGGTAGTGCGCGGCCGCCACTCCCCGACTCCCATAAATCGCAACCCACAGCAGCAGCCGAAGCTAACACCCAACAGCCTCGCCTCCAATGGGTGCCTAAACAGCCGCAACCATCGCCTAGGAGTCAACGCTCCTATCCTCAGAAGACCCAGAACTCTAAACCTAGGAGGCCAAAACGCAATCACAGGAAGCATCACGTGATCAAGCAAAGCTGGGTCCCTAAAGCCCTCTTGCATGCCCAAGGCTATTATGAGGGAAATACATGGCTGTGGATCCCTAAAGCCCCCACAGCCAAACGCACTCTTCACACACCACCCTCAAGCTTGATCAGCCCACATCCCATAACACCTCAAAACCATAAGCCGCAATGCTCTCCACAGCCCCAGCCATCCGACTCATCTACGCTTCAGGCCAAAAAAGTCGCACAGGCCTATCGGCCCAAGCAACAGCCACCATCACAGGAGGCATCATCCGACCCAATCAATCCGACTCCCCAAAGCAAACCTGAATGCAGCAATCCATTTATTGTGACGGACCCTAACCCACCTATATTCCAAATAGCCAAACTGCGGGCTCAAGGAAACTCCCAACCGCCCATTTTCATTGTGAAAAGTGCTTGTTCTGTCAAACCTCAACCACCTATCGGCCTTACGGCCTCCTACGAACGAAAATCCTTCCTAGCGCTAGCCGCTGACCTTGTGGAGGACACCGGTGATGACATGGTAGAATGCATTAAATGACTCGATGCCACCTTTCTGTCGCTAGTCTTCAGCTATGACCGCTTGGACTTAGGTCTATTAGAAGAACCCTTTGCAATGGAAGTGCGCAATATGCCTTGCTCCTAGGAGACCTTTGAATTCGCATTTGCAAAAGCTTCTCGCTTCGCTGCTGAGTTGATTCGTAGCGAGATCTCCAAGGAGCAAGCCATCAAACAGCACCTTATCACATCGTACGATCCACAAACCACTTCTGCTATCACTGACCAAGAAATCACAGAGTTATCACACCTTGCTGACACTAGATCACCTTTCTTGAGGCAGTGGTACGCTCTTAGGCTGCAATGGGCAGTTGAAGGATGTCGCATAATGACCAATAAACAACAGAGTATGACCCCACTTACATCGCGCCCACCTCGTATAGAGTGTTAACCACTCTTCGGGGCCAACCTATGGATGAGCACATAAAGGGGCATCCCTACCTTGACCGCCTCTTAACAGAGGAAGAACTCCACATTGCGAGTCGGGTCGACTCTGGTGACTTCCTCACAAATGTTCTCACATACATCACGCACGTGGGAATTTGACCCTTTGATTTGGACCGCGCCGCTCGATTGGAATACAATCCAAATTTCTATACTTGGCTCCTTCACAAGTAACTCCCATCCCAATCTGCCGAAAGCCCTTAACCTTTTGACCCTCAATCCTAGGAAGGATTCTTTTCACGATGGAAGGGGAGGGGGTAAGGTGGAATGAGGTGGAATGAATCATATGAGAAAGGAATCAAAGGGGATAAATCAAAGTAAAATTAGCAACAAGCATAAACAGGTAGTATGAAAAAATGGATGGGGTAGGAAAATGGGCAGGAAAACTTTGAAATAAAGGGAAAAAAGTCCAAGTCTAAAAAGGAAAATCTACATGGCTTCCTAAGGAATTCATTCAAAAATCATAGAGTTTTTCTTTTCCCACAATCAACGAATTGACATGTGGAAAATACTAATGAAAGTTACGATTTATGGCAGGGGCATAAAATGTCGCAGCAAGACCACGCCCATCGACTCCCATTCACAGACGAGGAAAGGGAGCAATATCGCATCCATCTAGAGAACCGCGCCTTCAACCAGCTCAAATTCCAAACCATCCACAACATAGAAGTCATGGTGGCCAAGGAGGAAGCGGCTAGGAGGGTGGTGGAACAATGCAACCTCACAAAGTATCTTGAAAAGTTCTCGCAAGAGCCAGACCACCTAAAGTGCGTGGAGTTCCTCAGAACATACAACTCAGACCAAGAATGTGGTATTGTAACAGTGGGCAGAGGAGAAGCCGCAAAGCAGGTACAGGTTCGGTTACATCCAGCCTTGGTGGAGAAGGCTTTGGGATTGGTACCAAAGATGGAGAGGAAACAAAAAAGGGATGTTTATGCCATGCTGAAAATGAAGAAGGAAGATGTGCTTACAAATGACGGCATAAGCATCCAGGATATCCCTGATGCAGAAGCCAAGATGCAGGCCAAGCTAATACATGTGCTCTTCTCCAGCCAGCGTTACAATTCCTTGATGCATCAAATTAGCGTACCGGTGCTGGAGAATGTAGCAGCTCATACCCTAGACGAAGTAGATTGGAATGGGTACGTGCAAAAAACGATTGATCAAGCGGCCAAAGCGTTGGCCCTAGGAAGTGTACTAGCTGGAGGAGAATCTCTGACTTCTAAAGTTATGGAAAGAAAGAAAGCCTCCTTCATCAGTTATGGAGGTGTCTTGACTGCACTCATCCAGGAGGCAGTGAAGGAAGCATAGGAGGCGGAAGAAGGAGAAGGAGAAACACCAGAGAGGTCGCCTCCTCACCAGGATAAGGATAGGTCCACCGATAGAACTGAGACAAAAGGAGAAGGGGAGGGACAAACTAGCAAAGAGACAACCAGGAAACCCAAGAAGAAGACGACCCAGAGAAAGAAAAAGGATGACGAAGGCAGAAAGAAGGAAAGAGAAGACTTGGAAAGGGCAAAGAAAGAGTCCCTAAAAGAACCCAAGGACAGAGAGAGGACGAAAAGACAGGAGGAGGAGAAGGAAAAAGAAGAATTGCAAAAAGCTAAGAAGGCGTCGAAACAAGAAGCAAAGGAGAGGAAAAGGAAGGAAAAAGAAGAAAAATGGAAAAAGAAGGAAGAGCAGAGAAAAACGGAGGAGGAAATAAAGAGAAAGGCGGATGAGGAAGAGGAAGAGCTGCAAAGGAAGGAGGAAGAGGACTTGGCGAAAGCCACACACCGGTCCATCGAGCAACAGAGCCGAGCAGATGAACTAGGAAACCTGAGCCCTCATAGAGAAGAGAGGCCAGGGTCTAGCACACAGGTGCCAGAGTTTGTGCCACCTCCAGTCCCTGAGGGCAAGGGCAAGGCCCCGATTCATCCAATTCCTACCCTCCTGGTGCCTTCCGCCGAATCCACCACCATCACCCCTAGCATCCCGACCAGTGCCGACGTATCAAACTTCATGGTATGGATGCAGTACTTCATCAACAAAGAGATGGGCCAGGGACAGAGCACAGAAACCACGGCCACAGGACAAAAAAGGCCAGCTACGGATGCGGAATCCAGGCAAGAGCCCAAAAGGCAGAAGGTAGAAGCCTCAACCTCGCCCATCCACACAATGATGACGCCATCGGCTAATTACGACGAATAAATTGCCGAGCTGCTCTCCCAATTGGAGAAAGCTAAGGAGGAACGCAAGATAGCCGTGGATGAGTTGGGAGCCGAGAAGGAATCAGTGGCTTCCTTCCAGCTGGATAAAACAAGAATGATAGCCATGCAGCAAAGGGAGATCGCAGATCTCAAACAAGAAATGAAGGCTAAGGATGAGAGGGAGGAGCACTGGAGACAACAACTCGAAAACGAGACACAGGAACTAGTCAAAATGCAAAGAGAGCACAAGCTCCTGATAGTGCAATATTAGGAGCTCGCTACAAAATCTACTTAGGTGGATGCAGTTGTGGCTGAGTTGTATGCCAAGGACGAGGAGAGAAAACAAGGCACAAAGGAGCAACAAGAGGAGATCGAGCGCCTGACAGATCAACTAACCTTTGGAAAAGAAGAGCAAGAAAGGCTGGTTAGGGAGTTGGAAGACTATGAGCAGAAACTCATGATGCTAACCCTAAAGCAAGGAGAGAGCTTGGAAGTGATGAACAAAAGAGCAGAGGAGTGGGCTGCGCACAATGAAAAGAGGGTGAAGATAATGGCGTGGTGCCTTGCTCTGGCAGAGAAGGAGAAAATCATCGCAGAGTGCAAGGCAGAAGCAGCCCAAGTGGCCTTCAACACTCAACAGAAGGCTTTCCTCGACACCATCCTAGATACCACCCACGCAGCTCAAGGAGAGTCATTGGAGGTGACGAAGAGAAAGCTCGGCATGGCACGCAGAGCCTTACACAATGGATTGCAGATGCCACCCTTACCTACGGAGGTTAGGCTGAGCTTGGATGAGCAACGAAAATATCTATTGCTGGCCGGCCTAACCCCCCAGGAAATCGACGCCCTCGGATTCGAGGAGGAAGCAGCATAGGGAGAATGTGAGGGGGAGGAAGCAGAATTGGAAATCGATATGAACTGATTCAGGGAGGATGTAGTCCCACAACCCCCCTCGCCGCAGTCTGAAGAGCCACCACAAGAGGACCCATCTGCGGAAAGAAAAGCCGCCTCTAGGGAAAGGCGCAGGAAGCTAGCGGAGGAAGCCAGGAAACAGCTGAGAGCCAAACTAGCTGTGCTACCGTCTGCACCTCTCTGACCGTGCCCTAATGATCTCCCCGCGGGATTCCACGCAGAACTGGTGTTGTGGGAGATACAGGAACAAGGAAAGGATCCATTCACCTTTAGTTTCCTCCTATCCAACAGTCTGTGGAGGGTCCTGCCGCTCAAGGTGATGGACGAGGTAATCGCGGTCGGTGGCCGGTTGGGGCAAAGATGGCTAGAAGAGCGAGAAAAGACCCCTACCTCTTGGGGCACAGAAGCAGCTGACTACTAGCAGAATAAATTTTTTGAAGTCCCACACACTGTACAGGGCTACAAAAGCCAACCCCTGTGGAGGAGGCGAGTATGCGACATCAGCATGCTCGCCTGGTTGGCGTTTTGTAACACCCTACAGTTCGAGCGGAACAACCCTATATACATGGCATACCCTCGAAGGGTAGGGGTGGATTTTGATGCCACCCTCCACGGGCGGTACGACTTCCCTATTATTTATAACTCCACTGTAGTATCCTTTGAGCATGCCCTTCTCTTTACCACCGAAATCCTAGATGAGTCTATGATGCACTTTCTTGCGGATTTCTCCTCATGCCCTGACCCCGCTTTTGTAACAACTTGTAATTATCTTAGGTTACTTAGGCTACTCCTTAAGTAGGACCTGACTCCACAAGAGCGCGGCCTACCTCCCCTATTCTTTGATCCTAACGCTATAGACAACTGCGCCATGGCTCGTCTTATGATGAGGGCTAGTCTCCTTCCCTCTTTTTGCCTAGCCCTCCTAGAAGATATGAATGACAGCCAATTTACTAGGTTTCCTCTCCACCACTTCTCTTCATGTCTGCATGAATCTGAAAGATTACATGCAAAGTCGCCATTTTTTGAGCAAATCTATCCGACCCCCTTCCCCTCCTCATTCCGATGAAGCCAATTAGGCCTGGTTAACATTTCAAGAAAAAAAAAAAGAGCAAGAAGAAGAAGAAGAAGAAGAGAAAAAGAAAAAAAGAGAAATGCACCACGGTCCACTGCACCTAGGGCCTTCCCTAGCCCCCTCCCCACTTCACACTTAGGGCACATCAAGGGCAGGACTTTTAGACCTGTCACCCTAAGACTTGCACCGCACCTCCAACGACACACGAACTGGGTCCTCAAGTGTGGGACATTACCAAGGGCTTGCCCAAGGATAGACCCATCTCCCAGTTCTACTGCCACGGCCACCACGCACTACACGAAAAGGCAGACACACCCCTTAGGGAGTGCACAACTTTTCTTGCAGGTTATGTTCGAGTTTCAAGAATTGGCTACTCCATTCAAGAGGATCACCCATGGTATCCTTTAATGACCAAGACTTTTTCCATGTGCCAATGTCCAGCCATCTGCCTGTTGATGGCTACCATGATTGAACCAAGTCAAGATAGATCTGCCATTGGCATAGATATTGGAACCTCATCTTCCAAAGATGCATGCCCAACGCCTCAAGATCTACAGATCGCTTATTGATTCCACAAGCCTAAAGAATTTCAATGCAGAGTTGAAGATCTTCAACGCAGTACTGAAGACCTTCAACTCAAAGACAAAGATCTTCAAATCAACGACACAGATTTTCAATGCGAAGACAAACCATATCTTTGTCAAGACAGAGTTCGGGGGGGCTTCTCCAGGATAAATCCCTCCAATACCATCCTTCCAAGGGGTTGCTTATTACTTCAAGCGTTTCTAATGCTCAAGAGACGACCGGCTACATAACGGACGCCACAACTGTGTGAAAAATACCGAGCATCTTCATGGAGCCTAAAGCATGCTGGAATCTCTCCTGGTCATCGTCACTAAACTCCATCAACTCTCATTCACACAACCACCTTGGAAGCGGTGTCACCCACCCACCAGTTCCACCTAGCAGCAGACCTAACTAGCCACTACTTCCCATCGCAGTGCCATGGGACTAGCACTTGGCTAGGAGGGGGGTAATGTTATCGTGTTTCCCGCAGCACAGAGGAGCAGAAAATGAAAAAATAAATAAATAGCAAAAAAGGCGCAGGATAAAAGCAGAAAAAGGCGCCTTGACCGATAATCAGATCCTGAGAAATTTAAATGTTTGGGGACGACCCTCAGAAAGTCTCAGTGTCGCCCCAAGGCAACAAAAAAGCAAAAGACGCACCATTAAATATGGAAGCGCTCCGAATCCTTGTAAAAGAGTGCCAGGCTCACTCTTGTGCAAATTGTACGCATTAGTTGGGAATAGGATGAAATTAGAGTGGTGGGAAATGGGGAAAAGGGCCTAGGCTACGGTCGGCCATGTAAAAAAGGGAAAAAGGGGATGACCGCCCAAAAGGGATTTAGGGTTTTGTATATAAAGTTGAAAAGTGAATGAGAAGCTCATTCTTTGGTGTGTGGCAAAAAAGCCTGAGTCTTCTTCTCCCTCTCTTCTTCTCTCCTTCTTGCTTGTGTGTGCTCTTGAGAGAGGGAGTGTGAGAGTGTGAGGGAGTGAGTGTGAGTGGGAGTGAGGGATCAAGAGGGTGAAGTTCTTCACCATCTCCTCTCTTCTTCTTCTCTTCTCTTCTCTTCTCTTCTCCTGCATGCGCGGCTATGGAGGATGGAGCTTGGAAATGGAGAAGGCTTGAGGATGCTTGAGCTAGCATCGAGAATCGTGGAGCTACTGGAGTGCAAGAGAGAGAAGGGTACTCGATCAAGCATCAAGGTAAGCTCACTACACTCATAGGATCGACGGTGCATCAGCTAGGTGAGAGATAGCCATTAGAGCTCGCTTGGAACGCTTGAAACAATAAGCAGTCTGTGGGTCTTGGCGATTGAGCAAAAGCTCCCACAGTGGCAAATAAAACTCATATTCTTAATGAGCAGCAAATTGTAATGTCTAGTCAAGGAACCTTTGAACTCCAGCCTGAACTTTAGCCTAATACGTTTCTAGATGTAAAAGAGAAACCTTTGTGAAATAGAACAGTTAGAGAGTATCTTATCTCGTGGAAAAACTATCGTAAGGAGTATGCCACATGGATAGAAGAGATAGCTCTAGAAAAATACGTTCCCTAGTTCTTTTCGAGATGATGACATCTCGATTCCTCTAAGGAGGAGAGGATGTAATATTCCTGTCACAGTGATTCATATCAAGAAATGAATTCGGGCTTGAAACATTTTAAAATTTTCTCGTCGAGTTATCACATAAGTGATCGCACATCATTTTCTTGATATCTAGTCTCACATTAAATCAATTACGTAATCCGACATGAGAAGACGCCTCAATGTTCCTAGCTAACAAAAAGTAAAGATGCCTCATAAATAATATTAGGATGGCTTGATCATATAAAATTTTTCGCATTATATTTAATTTAGCATTACCGATTCCATTTAATGCGTTGAGGATTGCATTGATTTTGTAATTGCAAGGCGATTCGCAAAAGCCTCAATCGATAGATGAAAAATGCATAAGAATGAGCATGATATTGAGTAAGTTAAGTATCAAAGAGTATGGCATGACTTTATATACTAGATAAGTCATGAAGTAACTAGGCCAAAAACCACCACAAAAAGTCATTTTGAAGAAAAAAATATAATTTTGAAAAAATAGGCCAAAGTACATGATATTTTTTATGCATGGAGGGAGCAAAAGCATTAAAAAATCATCCCCATGCCACGATCCAACAGGTAAGCAATCAAAATGAATATTTAACAAAGCTGACTTGACTCTTGAAAAGTAGCCGAATGAATCAGTCGACTGCATGCTCCCCCTGATGCCTAGAAATACATCCCCTCTCCTTCACAAAAAAAATTAAGAAGGAAGACCTCCTGAGGATGGAAAATTTTCTCCACTTCTCTTATCCATTGAAGCTTTAAGCCTTGAAAGAGGTAAATACCCCCCCTTCTACCTCATTTTCATTTTCTCTATCCCCTGTTATGCCTTCATCCCATACAAGCATATCATTAAGCAAAAAGTTGGAAAATTTTTCTAGAGGACCACCAACTCTTCGTGAACTATCACGTCAATTTCATATGACATCCGATGGCTACTCGAGGTCGTAGGAATTCGAATAGCACATTTGAAGCGAGGGAA
Organism: Lygodium microphyllum; assembly: GCF_053477565.2. NCBI lineage: Eukaryota > Viridiplantae > Streptophyta > Polypodiopsida > Schizaeales > Lygodiaceae > Lygodium > Lygodium microphyllum. The sequence continues at coordinate 74,530,814 of NC_141150.1, forward strand.
GCAAGGAACATGGCCAATGGAGAAAATGACAACATAGGAATTTGTGAGACCCCCATCACAACAAACCTAAGAAAGGTAACATCACATCGGTTTGGAAAAAAATAATATTTTATAAGCTCTTTGCTTTATTTGGCTTTAAATGATTATAAACACATTCTAATGAAAATACATATGAATTGTTGCTCAGGAAAATAACCTAAGTAATATAATTATTAAATATTCAATGAAAATACTGTTTCACTTGAAATTTTATTATATGCTTTTCATTAAGAAAATATTTTAATTATGGTTTATTTCATGATATTTATTGTTATTTAATTAAAGAGGCATGTGAGCATAATAAGAAAAAAATGGTAGATGTTGTTAAGATTTATTTTATTTTGCTAATGATAAATAGACACATATAAAATTTATAATGATTTATGGAAAATCATTTAGATAATATCATGAAATAATCAATACATTAAATCAACAAAAAATTATATAAGAAAATATATACTAGATGCGGATAAATTAGGTGTGCGGAAATATAATTTGATGTGTGAAAGATGAAAGATAAATTACACCTACGATTTTTGCAATTCTTGAAATAAAATTTTCAGAAAAATAATCAACATTGCACTTAGGACATAGCTAAAAGAAAATTGATCTTTCTAGATAATGTTGAAAGTTTGGCAAATAGTCAGACATCATCGATTAAACCATAGAATATGAGTAGAATAAAATAAAAATTATTTTCTTGTTGAAAATACATGTAATGTTAAAATTAATTATTATATTAACGAGAGCGTCAATATCAAGAGTTGACCCACGTATGAATCAACGAGAATACCTAACCTAAAATATCGAGAATGTTGAAGCGAAAACAACTATAAAATACTTGAGAGCCCTAAAACTATCAGTATCAGGAAATTAAATGAATATCGAAAGTCTATAGAACTTGTTGGACATTGATAAGAATTTGTCGATACAAATTCTAAATTCTAAACAGACGTGGGAAAGCATTTGAAATCTTGCTAAGCGCGGGTTAAGGCAAAGCAGCACATGAATTGCCTACCATAGGCATAAATGCCCATATTATCTTTTAGGGTGGAAATATAAAAGATTGCTAAGCGTGGGTTAGAGCAGAGCAACACATGAATTGTCTGCCATAGGCATAAATGCCCATATTATCTTTTAGGGCGGAAATATAAAAAATTTCATAAGGATAAAATAGAATTCTCCTAATTAATCAAATTGGCTTAATAACTTGCGGATCCTGAAAAAGAGTTGCGAGTAGAAAGTGAAACCCTAGATTTAGGTGGGATTGCTATCTATGCTAAAAAGACTTGTTGTTTTTTCTTAAATTTGTGCACGCATTGATGGTTGCACATGAAAGATTGATTGTGCTTGTAACAGTTAGATCTAATTGTAAATGTATAATCAAGATAATAAGAGAAAAGATAGCTCTATGCCTCCCCTATAGCTAGACGCAAAACCCTGCTCCAAGGGGAAATTTTTTGTATCGCTGCGAGGAGATTTGGAACGGCCCGGATAGCGAGAGGTTGCTTGGTGTGGAATCCACTAGGCAGGAGGAGGTGGGAGTGCCCGGGGGGATTTGGCTGTAAATCTCTTGATTGTTCCTAGGAGTTGCCTAACCCTCACATGAATCAAGAAAGGATCCTGGAGTCCCTGGTACTAGTGAAGGGACAGAAATCTTGGAGGGTTTCTTTTCTTTTGTGTAGACAGAATAGATTTTTCAGTGAATGGAGGTTTATCTTTTGCATTGGTACAAGGGGGAAATCATTGTAAATAACTTTGTGAAATAATAAATAAATATTTTTTCCAAAAGAATGCCTTCTCTATCTTTATATTGTGCCCTAAAATTATGCGAAGGAACTTGTGATAACGGGTCGAAGCTTCTTTTATATAGCATAACCTAATGTGATAAGTAATTAGAAAACTAAAGAAAACCATTTGTGGGAAGTGGGTGGGCAAGACCCCTAACGGATCCGTCCTACGGTGGATGGGTGGTTTTGGTAAGCTGGGAGCTTCTCTCAAGAGATTGAACGAAACGTTGATTAGGAAAAAATCAGCCAGAGCCAAGCATTGACTTACCTATGGTCAGGTCTTAAAACCCTGATCAGAAATTATCTTAGGGGAAAGGTGTGGCGGCTTTGCTAGAACTTGGTTAGGGTTCTCTAAATCCTAACCAATTATTGGAAAAAAGCATTGCACTCCATGAACCAAGGGTAACTATGATTGCTCGAGTCGGATGAGAAGCCCTTATGGGACACCTCCGATGGAGCTAGCTGATGTATCGAGACCTCAGTTGTCAAATTAGGACCCTAAGCTTGCAGGTTGATCCTCATGGCGGGGATAGCTGGTACCATCCATTACCGGGTGGACTCTGGGAAACCTAGATGATAGAGCTCATTCATTCTTGCAAGTGTCAAACAAAGCCATCTAGGATAGTTCCCCGACACTAAAACATGCTGCCAGGGAATTGTTACACAAGCACGTGACACATACTTTGAGTGCATGGATGCCTCCCAATAATTCATTCTCTTGGGTGGTGTAACATATTTAAGCTTTCATGAGCTTACAGATCTTGAATGCGATAGGTCCACTATCTTAATAAAGAACGACTCTAAAGCAATATAACCATTTGCATCCATATGAACCTCAAAATGTTTATTTCGATTGATAATCTGCAACATTAATGCAATAGTAACTAGTTGTTTCAATCTTTGAATACATTAATGGAGCTCACTAGTACAAACAACCGGCAAACTAATATGCTTCTTCTTGCTTCGCATGTCATTTAGCAAATGAGTCAAGGGTTCAACAATATGAGCGTATGTGTTTTTCCATATTTCCAAAAGACTAACCCTTTTGCTTCCGCTTTATAGTAGGCTGTAGAGTCTCGCTTTTCATGATGTAAATTGTCAAACCAAATGCATCGCCTCTTATATCCTTCTTTGTTGGTCTTTGGGCTGTTGCCCCAGCCTTCTCTTCTATCTTAACATCCAAATTTTCCACCTTTGCATTGATTTCTATCTAGATGTTTCTACAAGAATGTTGGTGTATGACACATCCATAGTAGGCCATTTCTACTACAACAAAAGGATGAGAATGAATGTATTCTCCAAAAATATATGGAACCTTATGATTCATAGTATTCCTTGCAACTGATACTACAAGGGCTTGAGGCAACCCAAATGCACTTATTCTATTATATTTAAGGTTTTTAAACCATAATCTAGAGATAACACGATAACCTTTTCGATTAATGCCCACTCAATAAACCTAAAAAAGAGGTAGTTGAAGGTGGATAGAGAGTTACACCTATCTTACATAATAAAGAATGAGAATATCTCTGAGACAAATAAGTATGTATAAATTTTGGATAAAGCTTACAAGAAAGTCAAGCCAGCTCTTGAAAATCACTAGAAAAGCAAAGGAAAGCAAAAAACTTGAGTTTTCAAAGGGTGATTGGGTTCTCTTGTGCTTTGGAAAGGCAAGGTTTAGGAAGATGACATGCTAAAGAGCAATTTATTCCCTAAGCTAAGCATGAGATATCAAGGGTCTTTATAATTTTCAAGCAATAGAGAAGATCACTCATGTGGCACACACAAAGGTTTCCTTTTATGCGAGTCTTTTGAGATGCTATCAAGGTGATGCGCATGATGAAATTCAACTTGAAGTTGAGAAACTAAATGAAATATTTAGTTAGTCTAGAAGAGATGATGACGCATGAGGAAAGGAAGAGAAGTGGTAAAGTTTCTCGTTGCTACCTTAGCAAATTCACTTCAGTTGTTGCAACTTTACATAGAGGCTTTTCAATTAGAAGACTCCTTTAGGTTCAGCAGTGCCACAAAGATCTAGAGTATTATCTGATGCTCAAGAGAAGGGTATCTTCTCATGTTTCTCAGTATAGATGGGCTTAGATATCTAGAAGTTGCTTGATGATATATCCTAAGTACCATTAGCTAGCAATAGATCTCATTTAGGACTTACATGCTAAGTAATCTAGACACTTTAGTTTGACAATAGTAGATGAATGCTTAACCTAGCACTAAGTATCATATGCAAAATCATTTGTGAAGGTTATCATGCGAGGATTTCCCAATGCAATCAAGCTTAGATATTATTTCTTCTTGGGAGATATTCTCTCTATGCATTGGAGGAATTCCAGCATGGGCCTTGCATAGTCCCTTGGCTAATATTTGTAGGGGAGGCAATCCTGTCCCCTCGGCCTATGTGTTTGGGTGTCTTTCTTATCTTAATTTTTAAAAAAAGGGTGTGTGTATGTGAGACACAAGATAAGAGGAGCCCATGTGGATACCTCTCACCCATCCCCTTTGCCATCCCAAACAGCAAGATGCATCCCCTAGCCATCCCCTTGTCAAGGGCAAGACAAGAGATGCTCCCACAGTTTGGGACACACCTTCAAAACGATTCCATTTCGATACGTTGTTCTAGCATCTTAGAGCCTACCTCTTGTCTCTTATCATTCCTTTTGTTCATACTTATGACTAGAAGAGTATAATCCTTTGGGTATTAGGTTGTTTACACAACAAACAAACTGAAAATTTCAAGGATAAGCTTGATGATCAGATGGAAGACATAAATTTTTTTGAGAAGGACTCTCTAGTGACATTTGTTGGTTGCTCTTAGTATTTGTAGCATTGTCAAATTAAAGCAACCATGAAATTCAGTCGACACATATGTTTTTCAAATAGTGTCCAAGATTGTAGGCTTCTATCAATAAAGGCACGTCCCTCCATAGCCTATTTCTAATACCAAGGATAAAACAATCTTGGGTAGGCTATAAAACAACCGCTCTCTCTTCAAATTCTACCCTAGGCATTACTCCCATTTATCTGCATCTTGCTGAAAAAGGACCCCAACCAAACCGGTAAAACATGGATGATGTCCTACTTAATCATCCATAGACATAAGGCAATCATGGCATAGCATAAGAAAACTCAATCACAATGTCTCAAAAAGGCTTGATGAGTTTGTAGCATTAGCATATGTGTCTTCTACACTTGCCTGCTCCCTTTGTTTTGGAGCATGACAAGCATGCTAAAGAGGTAGCCAGTGGATCCAACTCCAAACCAAGGGGACAACACTACCATTAATATTGTAACAGTGGGGCAACACTACCAAACCAAGGGGACAAAGAGAGGGCAACAGCTGGTATTATACATACAATGAGGGTTAAGTAGTATGATCATACGACTGAGAGGGTTAACAAACGCTTCGAATGGCAAGTTGTCAATGATCCACAAATGCGCATGCCTTACAATCCTCCTCCTCCTCCGAGTATCCAACAATCCTTTCCACGCCTCTCATCCACTGTGCCATTCATTCAGCAACGCAAAATGGGCTTACTTACTGTTCATGCGAGATGTATCGTCCAGGTCACGCAGAATTCTGTGCTCGTTAGTAGCAATCAATGGTGTCACCCGCAGTTCAGTGGTTCTACTTACCCATGAGTGCCTTGTAACTCTTCCAACGTTGCTATTTACTGCAGTCGAAAAAAAAATACTGCTACAGTGTCGGCGCAATTGCCGCTGGCCTATTAGCTTAGTTGGGTTAGAGCGTCGTGCTTCAAGTGCGAAGGTCGCAGGTTCGAGACCTGCATAGATCAGCGGTAGTTTTTTGCACCAACTTATGCTTTATTCTTGAAAGTCACCTTTGAGATAAAAGACAAACTTGGTTCCTTTAATGGTCCCGATCTTCAGAGAAGGGGGCCCTACATAGTTTTCTCGTTAGTGACACCCAAGATTACAAGTGGCCTCTTTGACATGCAATGTTAGAATATTGGGCCGCATTTTTGGCTAAGAATAGAATTTCGTTGGTGGTGAGGCGATTTCTCCAATTGGGTTATTTCATGCATTGGTTGTATGTAGATTTGTTACGTGATAGTTCTCCAACTTTTAAGACGTCTCCAAAATTCTGAAATCATGTTTGCCTAATTTGAAAGTTGCTTTTAAAACTCATTAGGATGGTTTGGAATTTTCTTTGAAATCTCCAACATTTGAAAGTTTTTCTTGAATTATGGATTTTCTAATTTAAATGGTTTACAATTCCTCCGAAATCCTGATTCTTTGATTTTTGCAGTATTGTCTTAAAGTGACATTTCTCATTTTTAGTCTATAAAATATAGATATACATGCTTCCATGTTTGACTGAGCTAGCAGGTTTTCACAGGGGACTTTGTTAGAGAACACCCATTTCACCCTCTAGCAATGGACAACTAGATTGATATTTAATGTTTGCAATAAATATGCTCATTTGTTTTGCACATAGTAGTAAGTTCACTAACTATGTTAATACATTCTATGTTTTCTCTATGCAAACCCTAGCATATCTTCACAACATCAGTAGAGTGCACGATTTAAACCTCACGTATAACTGGGCCCTAGTCCCCGACCAATGGCACGAGACATACCAAACCCTAGGAGATGACGAGTAGTCGGACGACAAAGATTCTAGCAACGAATACGAAGACTACCAATCCTTCAGTGATGAGAGCGAGGGTGAAGTGGATACCATAGAATACGACACTGAAGGACGAGAAATTGAGCAGATACGAGCAGACGCCAAGCCGCAGAAAAGGTAGAACCCTAGAGTAGAGCGAGGAGTCATGCGCATGGAATGTGATCGCGCTTGGTTGGAATGCATGGGAGCCATAGACCTTAAGCAAGGAGGCCTAGCTCAGCCAGGAACGACATCAATACTTAGGACCGAATCACCATCTGAACTGCGGCCACCGGGGGAGACCACCTCTTCTAGCAAAGATGGAGGGTTTGACTCGGAATCGGAGGTTAGTTCAGATAGTGATCCAGAGATCCCTAGGCCGACCACAACAGACGTACCGAGGGGGACCTACCCGTCCACCTGAGGCGCAGACGATTAAAGCAGGAAAGGGCAAAGCAACCCAGGATACACGATCAGAAGAACAGTGAAAGCCGCAGGACCTCCCTAAATGCTTCACAAAATTCAAAAAAGGGGATAGGGTAGTAGTTCTGTTAGGTGCCAAATGTCAAGGGCACACGAGCAAACAAATGGAAGGACCAGCCAAGGTTAAAGAGGTAGACCTAGCCCAGGAAGGGGAAACACCCCGACCAGTGTTCATTGCTGACGACTTGACTGGTGAAGAAGAAACGAGTCTTGTCGCTCTCTTGCGAGAGTATATAGACGTGTTTTCCTGGTCCTTAGAGGAGTTACAGGGGGTAGATCCGAGTGTTGTGACTCACAACATACCCATGACATCGGATGCGACGCCGGTCAAGCAGCGATCGTACCCTATGAATCCAAAACACGCTCATGCTGTCAAAGAGGAAATTGACAAGCTAATGAGAGCTGGATTCATTTACGAAATTGAGCACACAGACTGGGTATCACCCATAGTCATTGTGATGAAGAAGAATGGAAAAATCTGAGTGTGCATCAATTACAAGAAAGTGAACGCTGCTACGAAGAGAGACAACTATCCATTGCCGTACATCGAGAACATGCTCGAGAGAGTGGCAGGCAAGGAAGCCTACAGTTTTCTAGACGGCTTCTCAGGGTACAACCAGGTGCAAGTGCATCCTGCGGACAGGCACAAGACTGCCTTTGCCACTGAGTGGGGCGTCTTTGCATACAAAGTCATGCCCTTCGGGTTGACCAATGCCCCCGCCACTTTTCAACGTCTCATATGCACTATCTTTAAGGACATGCTTGGCAAGGAGTTAGAGGTCTTTGTCGACGACTTGTGTGTCCATTCGACCTGGATCGAACACTTAGACAAACTCCGCGCAGTCTTTGAACGGTGTCACTTATATCGCCTCTCCTTAAACCCCTTGAAGTGTTAGTTTTGGGTAAAGCACGGATGCATCCTAGGACATGTGGTGTCGAAGAATGGCATTGCCACCACTGACTTCTCGAAGGTCAGGGTTATTGTTGACCTTCCACCCCCAATTAATTACAAGGGAATTCAATGCTTCTTAGGCCATACAGGATACTATCGGCGGTTTGTACTGAACTACGCGTTGATCGCCAGACCATTGTACAAGCTGCTGATTGTCTTCGAGTGGACCGAGGCATGCCAACGGGCGTGTGAAGAATTGAAAAAGGCTCTAACAACAGCACCAATTCTACGAGCCCCAGATTGGACCATTACCTTCCACATGCACATCGATGCTTCTAAGTTTTCCGTGGGGGCAGTGTTGTGCCAACCTGGTGAGCACAATTTAGATTATCCAGTGAGCTTTGCTAGCAGACAACTCACTGAGACGGAGATGAACTACTCGACAACAGAAAGGGAGGGATTAGCCATGGTGTTCGCTGTGAAGAAATTCTGGCATTATCTATTGGCCACATCCTTCACCTTTTTCATGGACCATCAAGTCCTACTCTATTTAGTAAACAAACCTTGTGCTACAGGGCGCATAGCTGGATGGCTCCTCCTACTTCTAGAGTTCGACTTCTCCGTGGTAGTACGAAAGGGAAAACAACATTACATGGCCGATCACATGTCACGTATTCCCACAAGAGAAGCCGCTGGACAAGGCATCGTTGACGAGTTACCTGATGCCCACCTATTCCACCTGTCCAGCGAGAGAGATTTATTTAAGGCTGATCTAACGCCATATTGGGTGGACGACATAGTCCAAGTGCTCGAGCACGGACTACCTGAGCGACTGATAGAAAAAGCCCGACTTAGGCGCTTGATCTTGAAGATTCAGCCCTACCAGTTGATTGCAGGCCAACTCTATAGGCTGGGGCAAGACGAATTGCTGCGTAGATACATGTGTAAGCATGAGATGCACGATGTGCTCTCAGAGGCGCACAACGGCATCACGGGGGGACACTTTAGTGGAGACACAATGGCACGGAAGGTGCTGCAGTCTCAACTATGGTGGCCCACACTTTTCCGCGATGCCAAGCGATTCGTCAAGCATTGTGATGAGTGCCAGTAGACAAAAGTCCCGATTCGTAAGGATCAAATGGACCTGACCCCAATTATTGCTCGCCAACACTTCGAAAAATGGGGAATCGACTTCATAGGGCCCATCAGTCCTGCGGCGCAATACTCACAAGCCAAGTACATCGTTGTGGCCACGGATTACCTCACAAAATGGGTAGAGGCAAAAGCCACACAAAAAAATGACGCTAGGACGACTGCTAAGTTCTTATGGGAGCAAGTGATCTCGTGCTTCGGCTGCCCCATCGAACTGGTTAGCGATCAAGGCACACACTTCATTAATGAAGTGATAGCACATCTCCTATCCACCTTTCTCATTATCCATCGCAAATCCTCACCATATTACCCTCAGGCGAATGGCCAGGCAGAATCAACTAACAGGATTCTTACAATGTCCTGACTAAAGTAGTCTCAACCTCACGCAGCGACTTGGACAACAAGCTGATGGCAGCCTTGTGGGCCTACCGTACAGCATATAAAATGGCTGTCGGCCTTTTAGGCTGACCTATGGAACTGAGGCAATTCTACCATTAGAATTCTTCGTTCCTAGCCTGAGAATAGCACTTCAAGAACGATGGGAAGGGAAGGAGGCATGGATGCAACACCTGGTATGCTCTATTTGATGAAAGAAATTTACTTGTTTTTTATCGTTCATGGTCTAAATGGTGTGCACATGGGCTGAAATTTTATTTGAATGTTCCTTGCATTATGTTTGAGGGCCGCAATCACTGTTATGTAGAACCGGTATTGATTTACAGCAATTATAAATTTTCAAAACTCGAAAAAACACTAACTTTGATGGAAATTGATAATTTCTTTGATTTTGAATGGGAAAAAATGAGTGGACATGGGATAAAATAAGAAAAAATGCTGAGTTTCATTTCAAAATAAGTAGGAAAAATAGAGAAAAATAGGAAAAAATGGGTTTCTTACGTTTGAAAAAAAATGGAAAAATAAGATTTATGTATATGAATGTGTGATAGGGCCGAAGCATGAGGTTAAGCCTCAGTTTGGCCCTTTCCCTTTGTGTTAAAGTGCCTATTTATTGCTTTTACATACAAAAAATGACATAAAAGAACCTCTACACCTATGCACCGCAACAAAATTTAAATGATGAGGGGGAGGATGATGTTATACAATAGTTTAAATGCTGAAATAATAAAAATTCTGATTATTCTCTTTATGCATAACATATAGGATGCGGTTTATTTAGAAATAATGGATCTAGCAAGAGGAGGTTCACCTTGGTGCTATGTACCTACAACGAAGCATTGCGTGTTAGCGGAAATTCATTAAAAGGGTTGTTTTTGCACGACACATAGGCTGATTGCAAACCATAATTGTTTGTGCACAATAAGGCATCCACCATTGCATAAATCATATACACATGGTATCTATTCTTGGTATGCATATCAATTGGTTGAAGTATAAATGACCCACGCTGAAGAGAGTAAGGCACCCAAGCTGTAGGTCTAGACGGTAGGTCCAAGAGGACAAGTAAGTAAGGACTGGTACATTCCTGGAACGATATAATATTGGTACCAAGAGCAGAGTTTGTTTCGTATGTGTTATATGTGTTAGCGACACATCGAGGGGCCAATCCCCAAGGTGTAGGATGGTCGCAGTGGGGCCGCGGCAAATCAGCCAAGGGATGTCTCCTATGTTGTTCTACGTGGTGAATTACATCAAAATGTGTAGGATCTCCCTTTGAGGATTTTGAGAAGGTTAAGGGTTGGACTACAAAACATGATACAAATGTAAAATGTGTGTACGATGGTAGGGCAATGTGTCCTATAGACGCTTGTGACCGCGAGACCGTGGGGTTTTCTTATGTATGTCAGAGGTCCAGCTAGTATTATAGCCAGTGCTAGCCCATTTTAGGTCCCATCATTGTAATGAGGAGAAGGGTTGAAAATCATACAGATGTAGTATTTCAAAATATGATTTTGGTGGTCCTTTCTTAGGAGCACTCTTCTTTCGAGGTTTAATGGTCTTTTTAGGCTTCAATGATTTGAACTTAGACTGGACTTTGGGCTCCCCCTTGTGGTATGGCTTAGTGGATGACCCTTGTATTGGACAAGGATGGTGTATGATTTCAATGCTTGTTGCTGATGATTCTGAGGAGAGTACAATGACACTCATCCCTCTAATTTCATTGACCAATATACTTAAGAAAAAATCACTCAAGATATGCAATACACTTCTAGTGTATGATGGTCTATGTGTTTATAGTTGTACACATAGCCTTACAACTTGAAGAAAGGTACTTGTTTTATTTTCCTGATGAAAAATATTTAGATTATGTAAGTATTAGCAGCAATGATGATTAAGCAATGTGCCTTAGTGCTTACAAGCACTCATTTGTAGCTCATGTTGCTAGAGATAGTAAATGTCGGTCTTAATGAGATTGATGATGACCATTAGAGTAGAGGAACCTCTAAAATGAAGTTCCCAGGTTCATAACTCACTTTGGAAGAGTTAACTCAGTGATTAAAATCACTGTTGATGACCAAACATTGAAAAAATTTGAAGATGGAAGAAGCTTGAAGCTCCTAGCTATGGCTGCCAGTGACTCACAAATAGGGTTTGGCTTATATCAGCCAATAGAGGTCAAATTTCCCAAAGCCCTCTTAGGAGTAGATGACCCACTAGGGGGGCTACAAAAGCCCTATGGTGGATGCCTTCAATGCATCTCCCATAGCCCACGCTTCAGTACAAACTGGCTGCCTGCCCAGAACTACACTGTTTTGCATTTTTGATAATGCTGCTCACCACGACATCCAATTTCAGGGATTGACGTGCCACACTGAATTGCCCAATGCTTAGGAGAAGATCTCTAGAAGAAACTAGAGACTGAAATCCCTTCTATTGCCCACATCAACTCCTTCAAGGTCAGGGGGTCTGGCTAGCATGGGCAACACTACCAAACCAAGGGGACAAAGAGAGGGCAACAGCTGGTATTATACATACAATGAGGGTTAAGTAGTATGATCATACGACTGAGAGGGTTAACAAACGCTTCGAATGGCAAGTTGTCAATGATCCACAAACGCGCATGCCTTACAATCCTCCTCCTCCTCCGAGTATCCAACAATCCTTTCCACGCCTCTCATCCACTGTGCCATTCATTCAGCAACGCAAAATGGGCTTACTTACTGTTCATGCGAGATGTATCGTCCAGGTCACGCAGAATTCTGTGCTCGTTAGCAGCAATCAATGGTGTCACCCGCAATTCAGTGGTTCTACTTTCATAAAATAGAGCATACCACCTTTTTGCGTGTTTCGGGCTTTTTGAATATTTAATTGGGACTATCTATTGACCAAATAGCCATGGATTTCAGCATAGATCCTTAGCCTTCAGCCTCCTCAGCCTCTTGGAACAATCCAGTGCCTCCCGGACAAGCATCCATCACCTCTATCAAGCGTGGCAAAAGATGGCGCCTTCATCCTCTGCTCACGAAAACAAGGGCCTCCCCCTCCATCACCATTTTCATTTTTTAGTTGGGCTTCCTAAAGGGAGTCCCCAAAATTCATGCCCTTTGGACTCTCTTAAGTCCTTTCCCACTTGGCCTTTGGCCTTGGCCTCTCGGGCATCCCCTCTTCCTCGTTCAGTACCCGATTTGAAGTCTGAAAAATTCTGGCAGTTCATCCTGAAGTCCTCCACTGCTGGGCATCTCGCAGGGTCTCATCTGACATGCCAAAATTTTTTGAAAATTCACCAACTTCCGTCGAGTGGCTCTTTTAAGCACTTTCGAGCATTGCTGCTTAAAATCGTACTGATTGCAACCGCCACCTTCGACGAAGTCTATTTTTTCCCGAAAATTAAATTTTTTTGGCTATTTTTAAGCACTTTTCGGTGTCAAAAATCATCTGTCATTGATGACCATGGGATAGGGTGACTCAGCCCATCGAATCCCACGAACATATCTGCACATAAACACAACCACAAAGAGCATCAAGCTGATACAAAATAGATACACAACAAAACACAACACAGCTCTCACCTTATCCCCTTGACAAAACCAAGACATGAAATACACGAGGAGTAGGTCTAGCATAATCTGACAGAAAGTCTAAAGATAGTCACTAACCAACTGCTCCAACATAGCTGAGCTAAAAAGAACTATCAAAGAGGTCATCCTAAGTGGTGGTCTGAACTACCTACCTAACTAAGGACAACTCAACTAGGAGCTTCTACTAGGTGAGAACTCCTATAGCCTAATCAACAAATAGTTTCTTTTAGCACGTTGCTCTTTTAGCCTCTTATTTTCCACACTCGGCGTGTAAAAAGGAGGGAGCTAAGCGTAGTGACCCAAGGAGAACAGGGCATCGGCCTCAGGTCCTGTCTCGGTACCCAAGAACCTACCAAGCCCTCACAAGGCGACATTGAATCCTTTTTTAAGGCTCACTTTTATTTTCGCTCCAACGTTCTTGTACATTTCTTATTTTTCAGCTAGAAGCCACCCCTAGGAAGACAAGGCATCGGCCTCGGGTCTTGTCTTGTCCCCAAGAATCTACCAGGCCTTCGCAAGGCGATAAACAACAGCTCAAGGATTTTTCTTTCTTTCCTTTTCTATTTTTATAGGGGTTAGAACCCCTTTTTACACACCTCTGTATATTATATATTTTCTTTCGGATAATTAGGATTTTGCCTCTTTCCATCATTATTTTAGTAGGCTTCTCTAACTGCCTCACAACTAACAGGAACTCCTAGAACGGCCGTCTACTAGATCAGCAGAACATGGTCACTAGAATTGCCTTCTAAAACAAGTCTTTTAATGCCTGAAAATGCCTTTGCAAGAGGCAATGACTACTTAGACCTTCCCCAGACATATAGAGCCTAAACATGGGACTTCATGTCTCGAGTGCTGGTCCCTAACAAACAAAAGAAAGTAACCCTTACATGCACATATGTCATTAATTGCTTAAGGGAAAAGACTTGGAAAGGGGACAAAACTACCTGGATTTGCCACAAGAAGCTCCTTCACAGCAAAGGCTCCCTCCAGTGACTTCATCAACCTGTATGATGTAATCACTACAACAAAAACCCATTAACTGTACTTGCATCAAACATACATGAATCCCTCTTGGCCTAAAGAAATCAAACATGACACGACAAAACTAATTGGCCCTCCTGGCCTAAGGAAATAGATCATTAAAACCTTAAAAGAACTGGCCCTCTTGGCCTAAGGAAATCAAGCAAACCAACTCATATAGATCCCTCCTTGGAAGAAGGCAGATATACAAAAATACGCTCCATTCCAAGGGGAAAAATAGGGCTCTCAGCCCTAAACTAAATGCATCAAGTTGCCAGTGCGATGATACATATGAAGGATGGGATTTCGGATTGTATATGTTCTTATTGAGTTGATTTAAAATCAGCTGGGAATCCCCCTTTACCAACAACCGCCCCATACCACCTGTCTCAGCAATATTCAGTCCCATAATCAAGGCTTTATACTCAGTCATGTTGTTAGTGAATCCTACCCCAAGATAAATAACTAATTTCATTGTAACTCTACGTCGGGGATCTCAGATAACTACTCCAATACTCCCTTTTCTATTAGGCCCCTGGGATGCTCCATCAAAGTATACCGTGTACGTCCATAATGGGTTTACACAACTAGCCATCAAGAACTCCCCTGTTCGTAATTATGATAGTCAAAATTCAACATATTGAGAGGATGAATCGATGGCTCCATTCCACCTTCTTCATTAAACTCAACACAGATACTTGTCAAAATTTGCAAACAGTGATGGCAGAAAACTTTGATCTCCCACACAAAGGTACCGTCTTCTTGCTCAATCACTTTGTATCCCTTGCTCCACTAGATCAGCTTTCCTTGATGATATCTTTTCTCGAGATATGGGTGCTCCAAATAAGGGATTAACCACCCCATCAACTAGTTTAAGCTCTCCTGCAGGTCTCAAATTAACCCTAGCATAGACCTGCAATGCATTTAGCGCGTTAGCATATTCAGAAATAATAAGGTTTAATCTTATTAAGATTAACCTTATTCTTAAATTCCACTCCCTATAGATCAGCTAATAAAGCCGTGGACTTACTTTGACCTATCCGACCTATCTTGTAAGGGGCATCCCATCTAGGTTCTAGCTTTCCTGGAAATAGCTTTCTACGTGCATTGTAGTATAGAGCTAATTGCCCTTTCTTAAAGGTATATTTCTTTGCTTTTAGATCATGCAACCACTTCATCCAACATTTAGCCACTTTCTGGTCCAAATAGACTCTGCAATTTAAGTTCATCCAAGTGGGCTATAGTCATAAACCGCTCAAATAGGGCATCTTCATCACCCAAAGAATGATTGATTGTGAATCTTATGGTCGGCAACTCAATTTCTAAGGTCAAGACACACTCCTCCCCATAAACTAATTTGAATGGGGTGTGGCCAGTGGCTCGGTTAAATGTCGTGTTATATGCCCAAACTGCCACCACATATAATTTTGTATCCCAGTCACACTTCTTTTCAAAGACTATTTTGGATAGGATATCCACAAGTTGCTTATTGGAACTTTCAACTTGTCCATTGGCTTGTGGATTATAGGGGGTCGTCTTGTTATGCTCAAATTTTCATGCTTCAATCAGGATTTTAATCACATTGTTCAAAAAATGGATTCCACGGTCCAATACTATTTCCTTTGGCAGACCAAAACGACAGATGATTTGGTCAAGTAGGAAACTGGCAGTCTCTTTTGCATTGTCTTGCCTCATCGCCCGTGCTTCTGACCACTTTGTAAAGTAATCACTTGCTACTATAATGTATCTTTTCTGAGTAGTAGACGACAGGGTAATATGTCCCACAAAATTGATGCCCCACTTCTCAAATGGAAGGGTAGCCATAATCGGCGTAAGTGGACGCTTCCTATTCCCTCTACTATCATGTCTTTGACATGTATCACATCTCTTGACATAGTCAAATGAATCCTGGAAGATGGATGGCCACCAATACCCAACTCTTAAATCCTTTTGTGCCATCAACCGCCTAGGAAAGTGCCCTCCACAAGCGGAGTCATGGCACTCTTCCAATATAAATGGGACCTCGTCAGGAATCACACATCGATGATAGATATCATCAACACCATGCCGATATAGCATTCTTGCGATCAAGGAAAACTTCAATGCCTATTGTTTAATTTTCCTCTTCTTTGATTTTAATAAAGTAGCTCCAGTCTCTCTCGTAGAAAGGTAGTGCGTTATAGCAGCATACCAAGAGGGAATAGACACTGTATCAATCTTGAACAAAGTTTCCATATCACTTCCTTCAGTCGAGACCTCTTTTGGCTCTCCGAAATCCACAAGACACTCTACAATGCCCTGAAGCTTCCGTGGTTTGCTCTTAATCTCGTAATCAAATTCTTGCAAAGTGATTAACCACTTTGCTAAATGATCACGCAACTTTAACTTATTCAACAACAATCTAAGCCATTCCGCCTTCATATAAAAAACCACATTCTCATAAAGAATGTAGTGCTTGAACTTTTTGGTCGCAAATATCATTGCAAGGCACAACTTCTCCATATAGATGTAGTTGATTTCCGATATGCCCAACTTCCAACTAGCAAAAGCTATGGGATGGTACCACTTCTCCTCCCAAATTTGGGACAAGCAGCAGCTAATACTATACATGGTTGCTGCTGAAAATATATAGAACATTTCACCCCTTTTAGGTGCTTTTAAAACAAGTGCTTTGGCAAACTCTTGCTTCACATTGTCAAAAGATACTTTGCAAGCATCACTCCATGCAAACTGACAATTAAAAGACAATAGGTTTATCAGTGGCAACATTATTTCTGTTAGGGCATTGATAAACCTTCAATAATACCCTACCGATGACAAAAAGCTATGCACTTCCTTTGGAGTACGCGGCGGACTCATGGAGACTATGATCTTGATTTTTTCAGGGTCAGTCACAATCCCTACGGAACTGACCACATGGCCTAACAATAGCCCATAAGGCACTCCAAAGACACACTTCCACTAGTTGAGAGCTATGCAAAATTGTCTGCAACGCTCGAAACACTTCCACAAAATAATCAACTGCCTTTCTCTTATGATGGCTGACCCCAGCTCATCAATGAGTACTTTCAACTCCTTTGGGGAGATGTCACCAAAGGTCTTGTCGGTTATTCTTTGCCATGAACCAGGTGCATTACATAACCTAAATGCCATCACATGGTATGCAAAGATACCGAAGACAGTGATAAATGTCGTTTTCAGTTATTCTTGCTTAACAATCGCCATTTGGTTATACCCTGCAAAGCAATCCATGAACGAATATATTTCCCTACCCACCAATTGATCCAAAATTTGGTTAATAAATGACAATGGGTAGTAATCTTTAATAGTCTATTTATTTAGCTCTCTAAAGTCTACACAAAGACGGTGGATTTGATTATTATTCTTCTTTTTAATCACAACTGGCGAACACCATTCAGTATGCTGAACTGGGAAGATCAAACCCACCTTCTGCAACTTCTGAAGCTATTCAAATAGCCCATCCCTTAGTTCAAAAGGCATACACCTTACTTTCTGATGTATAGGGCAGATTCCTTCCTTTATAGGAATGGTATGCACAGCCAGATTGGGAGGAATACCCCTAAGTTCAAGCAAAGATGTCGCAGAACTCCTGAATCAGGGACACATAGTCCTCTCTCTCTTTCAAACTGAGCATGGAACCTAGTTTGATTGGCCGTGAATCATTAGGCATGCCAAGGTCCAACTCAATAACGTCCGCATCTCTTATTCAATCTTGAGTCTCTATCAGTTGATTCAAGGTTATCTGATAAATATCCTCTATAGTGGACCCTTCCTTAGATCCATCGCTCGATGATATCTCACTACCAGATGGATCATCTACTATTTCTAGTTCATTGGAGGATAATGGACCTCTCTCACTCTGAGGAGACTTAGGGTAAGCATCCACTATTACACGATGGGCACCTCGACCTAGAATCAATCGACCAGCAGGTATATCAACTTGACAGTTTGTCCGTAGAATCCATGGCCTGCTGCAAACTCGATAGCTAGGATGTCCTACAAACCTTATCACCCTAAAGTCCAAATAGCATTCCATGCTTGCAATTGTAACATGGACTTTAGTGATACAACCTTCCGCTTGTCTTAGACTATCATCAGCCATCCTAAGAAGTATGGAGCTATCTTTTTGGATCCCTAGACCTAACCTGTCCATCAAATCTAAACTTGTGATATTGACGGAGGATCCAATGTCCACAATAGCATGCTCCACTAATATTCCATCCACATATGCTGAACCCTAGGGCAATGCTTTTCAGCATGATCGAACCAATCTTCTCCCACTCTAGCTATGCCCAAAGGTTCTACAATATACCCTATACGTAGGATTTTCTTGAATTCCTTGCGTGCTTCTAGAGAAAGTTTAATCAATTGTAGGAGATTTACATCTGGTTTAACTTCGCAAAGAGAACTTGCTAGGTCAAAGTCGTGGTAGTTAGCCAAAGTTCTCTTCTTGCGCTAAACCATTCTCTCCTTTGGTCTTTCAATCGGCTTTGGTGCCTCTTTTTTAGCCTTTACCTTCTTTCTTGACAATCCTTTATCCTTCTCGAGATCAACTTTACTACCAATAGGTCTTAAAGGTCCACCTTCCATATCAGGATTTAGGACTCACTTTTCCCTAGCATCTTGCTTAGGTCTTCCCTCGACAAGTTTTACAATTCCTTTGTCACCCTCTTTGATCTTTTGACCTCTTGTTACGGCCCCTGGATTAGAAGTTTTAGCATCATTGACACATACGGCCTCAATAAGGCTGACTCCACTACCATGAGGCAACTCCTCTACAGTAGCCTTTCCTCGTTGTAGTATTTGTCTTGGTCCCTCATCTTGCTGGGGATTATTCCCTTGTGGGTGATGGTTAACTGGACCTAGTTGTTTACTCCCTTGTTGGAGAGAACTAATCTTACTCCAACACGTAGCAGCTAAGTGGCCAGACTTTCCACAAATATCACATTTGATATTCGTGCAATTCCTAGGGAAATGTTGGCCACCACACCACTTATAGCTGAATCTTGAGGGGGCACCCTCTTTAGGGCATTGACTCCCTATGAAATTTTGCTGCTTCTTAAGAAAATTGACGTCCACAGCTATTTGTCTATATTGTTCATAGATCATATCAGTATAGTGCTTCATCATATCCTTAACTTTGCCAAGGACATTAGAGGCACTCGACTCATAGCCGCGATCATATATTTGTCATCCCATCCACCTAACAACTTGATTAGGAATTGGCCACTGACCTACTGGGACGACATTAGGATTCATTGTTTGGCTTCCACCACTTAGTGGGCTAGTCTGACTAGCCATAGGCATAGTCATGCTAGGAGGAGCTGGTAACATAGGAAAATTTGGCATGATACTCCCTTTCCCATTCGCATTTAACATGGGGTCCCCTTAACTCCCATTGGTCAAGGCCAAATTATTACCATTTCAATTTATCCTTGCTGCATAAGACACTTGCAAGCGCGACTCCACTCTTTCTACTTGGGTAATAGCAGTGTCAATGTCGGCCAAAGCGACACTACTAAGCTGCACTTGGATATTGAAATCCAATCCATGTATGAAATATTGCAACTGTGAACCCCCTGGAATGAGAATATAAGTATTAAGTTTGCGAAGAACTTGCTTTAGTTTCTTGGCATAGGCCTGGACATTCTCATTTGTCTCTTGGTGTGTTACATTCAAGACATGCAACCAATAGTGTCCACCCTTCTTAGCAGCAAACTCTCTACGAAAAGCCGTAAAGAATTGGGCACTGCTAATTATGGTTTCGGCTTCTAGACCATGATACCACACTGTTGCTCTTCCTTTTAACATCATGTTGAAGAACATCATTAGGTGTCCTTGGTCCTGGATTCGATAGTTGAACATGAGTGTTTGGAACTCCTTAATATGGAGTTCTCCATCTTCTTTTGCTAACCCATGCAAAATGGGCAAAAGTGCTCCTAATGCCGATAAATATGATGTACTTGCTGGAATTGCGATGGGTTGTACCATGGCTACAATTGGATTGACAACAAGAGTTTGTGTAGGTTTAGCTACACCCCCACCTATTGTGGGTTGATTAACTAGAAGAAGGAAAGTACCAAGACTTCCATTTGCACTCGAAGAGCTACTTGTAACACTTAGGTTCCTAGAACCACTACCGCTTATGTGTAACGGGCTCCTCCTTTGAGGAGAATAGCATCTTACAATCTCCAATTGCCATCTAGCCCTCTCAGCACGTTTTGCTTTTTGTATTTCGGCTTGACGGTCCTTATTAGAGGACATAAACCGAATATTTGGTCCCTAAAAACCCTAGATTGGAGAACGACCACTTGTTGGCGGCTCCTGAAAAACATACCACTGATGGGACCTAAAATGGGCCAATATTGGCTATAGCGCTAGCTGGACCTCTAACATGCACAAGACAACCCCACGGCCTCGCGGTCAAGAGCGTCTACTACAGGACACATTGCCCTGCCATCGTATGTACATTTTGCATTTGTATCATGTTTATAGTCCACCTCTTAACCTTGCCAAACTTCTTAGAGGGAGACCCTACACATTTTGGTATAATTCACCACACGTAGAACAACATAGGAGGCACCCCTCGGCGGTTGATTGCTGCGGCCCCACTATGACCTTCCTACACCTTGGGGAATGGCCCCTCGATGCATCACTAACACATGTAACACATACAAAATAGACTCCGCTCTTGGTACCAATATTATATCATTCTAGGAATGTACCAGTCCTCACTTACTTGTCCCCTTGGACCCACCATCTAGACCTACAGCTTAGGTGCCTTACTCTCTCCGGCGTGGGTCATTTATCATTCAACCAAGTGCTATGCATACCAAGAATAGATACCATGTGTATGATTTATGCAATGGTGTATGCCTTATTGTGTACAAACAATTATGGTTTGAAATCAACCTATGCGTCATGCAAAATAAGCTCTTTTAATGAATTTCCGCTAATACGAAATGCTTCCTTGTATGAGCCTAGCACCAAGGCAACCCTCGTGCTGCTAGATCCATTATTTCTAAATAAACCGCATCCTAAATGTTATGCATAAAGAGAACAATCAGACTTTGTATTATTTCAACAGTTAAACCATGGTATAACATCATCCTCCCCCTCATCATTTAAATTTTGCAACGGTGTATAGGTGTAGAGGTTCTTTTATGTCATTTTTTTGTATGTAAAAGCAATAAATACGCACTTTAACACAAAGGACAAGGTCCAAACTGAGGCTTAACCTCATGCTTCAGCCCCATCAGACATTCACATACATAGATCTTATTTCTCTGTTTTTTTCGAATGCAAGAAACCCATTTTTCCCATTTTTCTCCATTTTTTCTATTTTTTAAAATAGAAAATAGGCATTTTCTAGTTTTTTTCCTATCTAATTTTTATAGAAAATAGGTATTTTTCCCGATGGTGAGAGGTCACTCAATGAGGAATCCATTACGCAAGAGCAAGCATGAGTGCCACAGGGGCTCTGGCCGTAAATCTCTCAATTGATCCTAGGAACTGCCTAACCCTCACATGAATCAAGAAAGGATCCTAGAGTTCGCGGTACTAGTAAAGGGATGGAAATCTTGGAGGGGATTTCTTTTCTTTTGCGTAAATAGAAGGAAAATTCCTATGAACAA